>NC_135945.1:615000-1035000 GCF_964058835.1 Carex rostrata | reverse complement strand
CTAACGCTTCTGTATAGTTTTCTTTTGTTAATCAATTATGGTCAAGTTTTATTATCAAGTATTTTATGGTGAAATGATTTAATAATGGTGCAATCCATTATTTTTATATTTTTATCAAAGTTTGGATCATTCGGTTAAACCATTGTTTTGGTATTCCGCTGCAATAATTTTCAACCAAAACAGAATGTGCAATAAAATTGATAATTCGGTCAAGCCATCAGATACAGTCAACAGACATTATACGATTAGGCCAAATGATACCCAAATGATTATTTAAGCCTACTTCGGTTAAGCCAAACTTTGATAAATTTTCTTCGGATAATATTAAATCATTATGAAGGCTTCAGATTAAGATATATTTTGGAAAATGATTAATAAAGGTATTCATCTTGCCAAAGTAAGCTCTCATACTGGAGTTAATCATTTGCCAATTTATACATAGTAAATATACATATGATGCTTGGTTATTGGACTGGCCCAAAGGAAAGACAATAATTAAGTGTTGTATGTGTATACTTGTGGTAATGAATAGGTAATAGTCATTAAGTTTTAGATGTAATTAGTGAATCGGCCCAAAGGAATGTTGACTAATTGATATCAAATGGACTGTTATATTCGATTACTACACCTATTTATCTTAGAATAATAACTGACTCCAAAGAGCACTTATTGTTCGAGGATACTTAGTTGATGGAAACGCCTTATTTTGATTTTTTATTACTATTCAGTTATTTGATTCGTTCTTTGCGAATATTTTTCAGCAAATAAAAATTGCTGATCTTATAGCCAACATCAATAGCATTCCGATGCTGACGGGTTCTAATTACAAGGATTGGAAAGATAATCTTGAGATTATCTTTAGGTGACTTGGCCTGGACGTAGCATTGCAGGAGGCCAAACTTACTGTACCTGTTGCGACTAGTTCTGAAAAAGGAACAAACTGCACATGCACGGTAGATGAGGTTAAATCGCTTGTGTCTCCGGGTCATGCAAAAGACCATTCCTGAAAGTTTTAGGGGACTAGTTTCTGATTCCGTTAACATAACAATTTTCGAAACAAATACAGTTAAGTTATTTGAGGATGTTATGGTTCAAGAGGGAAATACAAATCAAATTGTCTTTGAAGAGAAACATGGTTCTCATATACAAGAGGCGCCAACAACGGTACCGATTGTAATAAGAATATCTGGAGACTCATTGGTTCAGGATCGTACTGTGAATGAATCTGCAGTGAATGAACATCCAGAACTGGAAGAGAATCCAGTTCAAGACAATGTTGATGTTGAAGAGGAACCTATACCACCTCAAGAACTTCAAGAAATAGTGCCTTTAAGACGGTCCACCAGAAAAAGAATAAGTGCAATATCTAAATATTATGTTGCGTTTCTTCAAGAACATGAATTTGACATTGGCATGATGGAGGATGACCCTCTCAGTCTCCGTCAGGCTTTGGAAAGTGTCAATTCTCAGAAATGGATCGAGGCCATGAATGAGAAAATGAAGTCAATGTATGACAACAAAGTCTGGGATATCGTCCCGTTACCTAAAGGTCTAAAGCCTGTTGGTTGCAAATGGATATTTTAGACCAAGAGAGATTCAGAAGGTAATGTGGAAAGATATAAAGCTCAACTTGTTGCTAAGGGAAACAGAAACGTAAAGTCAATTCAGATACTGCAACTACAAGTTCGCAGAAGAAGCCCAATAAGGATAAGAAACCGGTTACCGGATCGGAGCCGAATAAGGAAAGAGTTCAGAGTGGATTTATAAGTATTGAGCATATTAGTACAAATTCCATGCTGACAGATCCACTAACTAAGGGACTAGTACCCAATCAGTTTCACGAGCATGTCGCTCACATGGGTATCTATGTTAAAGAAGATTGTCAGATTTAGTGGGAGTTTGTATTTTATGTATCATGTTTTATATGATATACTTTTTCAGATATCATGCAGTTAACTTTTATATGTTATTCTGTTATTTGTATGTATCATGCAGTTATTCAGACTTCAGTTATTCAGCTTTCAGTTATTCAGTTTATTATGCACTCTGAATTTATGATTGACCTCAAAGTCAAATTAAGATAAAGTGACCAAATTGGAGATAGGCATGTGGATCACATTGCATGTAATTTCCAAACTACACATCCCCTTCATGATTCATGTCATTCGATTATGTTTACACTGTGATTTATGTTGGTTTAGTTTCGATTCATGAGACGAATACTGCTTAAGTCCTTGTGAATATGATTGATGAACGGAATTGGTTGATGACACAAAATGCTATGACAGCACAGTTTGAGTACTCAATTCGGTTTTATCAATATATATTATTCGGACATACATATAGCCCAAGTGGGAGATTGTTGGAATTAATTTCAATTAATTACAACATATGTGAGCTTATATGTAATATAAATATATATTGAATAATAGACTGTCAAAATTAGACCCGTTATGAAGTGAGCAAATTAAGTATTATTTGTCGGGTTCAATATGTGTCATGAGAAGTGGGGCCTTTAATGTGTAGAACGCGTATTAATAACTTTATGATTTAGTGATGGTCTAAATTATATAAATTTTGGTAATAATACAATTATGCTATTGGTCCCTGGGGAACACAATCAAATATGACAATGTTCCATAAATAAGGAAATACCCAATAAGGCAAGTTCTGAATTCATACCCGCTAAGAATCCAATAAGAAAGATAAGATTGATTGATTAATTAATTAATTAATTAATTAAAACTAAAGGCTAAAGGCGCCTATTGAAGGATCTATATCCTGTTTAATAAAAGGAGGCACCAATTGAAAGAGGCGCTAATTGATTTGTATCATTTCCTATATATATCAGGATATATACGGCTATAGATTAATCAATCTTATCTCTCTAAAAGATATACAGAAAATTCAGAATACGGAAAATTAAGAACTTGAATCGGGTGTTTTTTTCTTTGTACGGAAGTGAACGTTGTTATTGCCGCCTCTCTCGCTCTCTCCATCGGACTTGAGAGGGATTGCTTGGAAAGGAAAGGCTTCCGGTGATCAACGGTGATTGTGCATCCCTGGAAGACCATGGCTACCGATCAAGGTAACTTTAAATTTCAGATTATTATTCACTAGAGGATCATGGCAATTTAGGGTTTATATATGCAATATGGTTCTGCATATAAAATTAAATCCAACACTTAATTCTCAGTTTAGTTAAAGGTGCTTTTATCGGTTATCAAGTAGATCACAGAAAACTATGTATTCTTTTGTAATATACAGAAAACAATTCTAGTTTAAACTATGACCTAAAATATGTCTAAAATATCAAACATACCATTACTATTGGGATGTCTTTTATGCCACAAAGGAAAAAAACTATACACCTTACAATCACATATAAATTATAAAACCAAATGTTATTTGTCCGAAATTTCAGTCTCCAGTAGATAGTATCTCCTTTGAACAAGTTGCTCCAGGTAGGGGTAAGGCTTTTTTCATATCCATGGGAGGATATAGAGGAGACTACTGCAGATAAATGTTTTCTTTCAATTAGCTCCTTTGAACAACACTGCAAATAAATGTTTTTTCATATATACTGGTAAGGCTTTTTTCATATTGTCTTATTGGATACGATAAGGGATGCTACAAATAGTGTATTGCAAAAGTACAGCGTGTCAGGCATACATGCTGGCATGCACGACCTTGTTCCAGATACACCTAATTAGAATACACCGAAACACGACACGATACGCACGGCTACAATACACTAGCTCCAGAAGAGACTATAGAGGAGACTGCAAATAAGTACCTGGAGCAACATGAGAATACTTTTGGATAAGTTGTTCCAGGTACCTATGTGCAGTCTCCTTATAGTCTCTTATTTCTCTAGTGTAACAAAATCTCACATCCAATTGTACTACAAGCT
The DNA here is from genome assembly GCF_964058835.1 of Carex rostrata. Taxonomy (NCBI): domain Eukaryota; kingdom Viridiplantae; phylum Streptophyta; class Magnoliopsida; order Poales; family Cyperaceae; genus Carex; species Carex rostrata. The sequence goes on along the minus strand of NC_135945.1, from coordinate 1,031,087 downwards.
CCACCAAGTAACTGAAATGGAAAAGAAATATCTAAACAAATACTCTAAATGATGCACAACTGAAATCTCACATTATGGAGTGGCTTAAATTTATCAAAACGCTACCAACTTGACTCAAAGACTGTTGAAACTTGGAACTCTAGAAGAAGAGAAAGGAGTGGGTAAGTGAGGGAAAGTGGTGGAATTAGGGATATATCACTAGTACAAAAAACCCCTTCACTGACTGTTCAAATACCCCTACACCGACTGTTATAGCGGCGTCAGTAAAGCCAGCGCCAGTGAAAGTTACCATACACTGACTGTTAAAAAACAGTCAGTGTAGGCAGCCAACAGTGACTGTTTTTAAAAACAGTCGGTGTAGGCAGCCAACAGTGACTGTTTTTAAAAACAGTCGGTGTAGGCAGCCAACACTGACTGTTTTTAAAAACAGTCGGTGTTGGCTGCCTACACTGACTGTTTTAAAAAAGAGTCGGTGTTGGCAGCCTACACTGACTGTTTTTAAAAAGAGTCGGTGTTGGCAGCCTACAGTGACTGTTTTTAAAAACAGTCGGTGTTGACAGCCTACAGTGACTATTAAAAAACAGTCAGTGTACATCCTAAAAACAGTCGGTATTGGCGTAAAAATTTTGGCATAGTTTTGCTTATATCGGGGCTAGCCTCCATATTTTTGCTAGCCATATATATTAATATACAACATTCATTGACATTAAATAAAATATCATCCAAATAACGTAGACAACATAAACAAAAGACAACGTAATTTAATAACATAACATATTCATTTACAAAAAACCACACTATACTTACAATGGAAGGTGTTAAACTAAACCCCAATAAACCCATGCACCAAATTGCCTTGTTATTGTGATACTATGGCCAAACATAAAACCCTAAATTTGAAAATCATCAAGGAAAGGTTCTATATATAAGGCTGAATTGCAGATATGTCAAGTCCATTGCTACTGTGCTAAAGAATAGTTTAAAATTTCCCATCTCAGCATACCTACAACAAAATTAAAAAATGAGAAGAAAAGGAGAAATTAAGAAAAATATAAGGCTGTTAGAGAACTGAAATAATTGCCTATCTTTATGGGAACAATAATCATACTGTTTTGAGTTATCTTTTTATAGTTTTGGTAGGAGTATCCCCTACCTGAGGAGATCCCAGCTGAGCAATTTTTTTTTTCGGGCCTGCCTTAGATTCACGGGGTCTTTGAGATTCGTGCCAGATTAAAATAAACAGTCCAGATCTCATTCTACCAGGTCATGTACGTGACTGGATCTGAATACCTTCTGGTAGTATGCTGAACAATAAGTTACATGACACTTACAAAATGACTCTTACACACCAATGCTAAGTCTTTACATATATATGATTTTTTAAACCTTATTAAAATATGGATGATACCTCGTTATGATTTGGTAAATTTGTTCTCTCCTTTTGTAGAAACCTTTAGTAATAAATAGGACTAACCATGCTAAATTAAACTATGCACTTACCAAACATTGCAAGGGTTTTGTCATTTTTTATCTAAACTCAAGCAGCAAATAATATAAAAAAATTCACAAACAAACCTCAATATCTCTTTAGCAACTCGCACTTCCTTTGTCATATGAACTGAATAAGCTAATTGGCGGTACCAAAGTGAGAGTGTTTCTAATATATAAAGGTTAAATGAATAATAAGTATAATTACAGTAACCACTTAAAGGTCAAGCCCTTGCTGGTATAATACTAGAAGTAAATAAAGGCCAAATCAAATAAGTTTACTTCAATCCTCTAAACTAGGCTAAACTAGGCCAAATCAAATACGTATGATATGGTGGGGTCAGGTACATATCAGTACCAAAATCATGACATTTATTTAATCAAATCAACCCCTCAAAATTGAAACTGGTACCGAACAGTACCGGTTTGGATTTCCTTAAAATTGAAATTACCAATTTGCAGTCAAAAATACTTCACAATTTCTCAGATTTTAATGGATAACAAGCACACAACTCCATGCAGCAACTTCGTGAGTAGTGCCAGAAGTCAGAACCTATGCAAGGTGAACAATAAATTCAAATGAGAGAGCTCTATTTAGAAACATATATTATACAAAAGATTACAATCAAATTAATACCAGAAATATGAGAACCATATTAAAATGTACCAGCTTCAAGTCAGGTCAGCCTGGTATTATACATTTATGATACTAAATGGGAGATACCTCGATAATGGAAAAGATGTGTATACAATCTTTTAATCTAGAATTGAGCTTGTATTTTAGTCCAAATGCCATTCAAGCCTCAAACTTTTACAATATTAGTCTCAATCAACCAATTAAACACAAACAATACAATTAACTGGTATCTACAGGTAACACTGACTGACTGCAATTTCAACCACGAATTAAAACCAAAAGAAACAAATTGAAAATCAGAAAAAACACATAAATTGAATGAAAAAACAGATTGAAAATTAGAAAGAGAGAAGAGTTATAAAATGAATCTAACAAAGAGATCGGAGAGGAATTGTGAGAGAGAGAGCGACAAACACATCAAAAAATCGCAGAAATACTGCTAGCTCACCCCTATCACGTCCAGAATCGCGTCCAGAACTGCGTCCAGAATTGGTCCCCGTTAGCGGCAACGACGCCTGAGGCGAGCAAGCGACGGTGGAAGGAAGCGGACTCCGTGAGAGAGAGCAAGCGGCGGCGGAGGGCTGAGTGGCGGGAGAGAGAGTGATGAGTGGCGAGAGAGAGAGAGAACGATGAGGGATACGCGGTTTTAAGCTGGGTGGGGAGTGCTTCGCGGCTTAGGGTATGTGCTCGGGGCCAATGTTTCACGGCTTAGGGAGGTGAGAGGAGGGTTTTGAAGGAGATATGCTTCGCGGATTTTAGAATGGAAATCAAAATTAGAAGGGATGGTTCGCGGCTGATCGAAATTTTAAGTTTCACACGCGGGAAATGAAATTCACAGCAGCGCTCATCGAAAAATCACCGACGGTTTTGCAAAAACAGTCGGTATTACTTATAAACACTGACGGTTTTGCTAAAACAGTCAGTGTTGATGTTCAACACTGACGGTTTTGAAAAACAGTCAGTGTTGGTAATCAACACTGACGCTTTAAAAACAGTCAGTGTTGATAACCAACACCGACGCTTTAAAAAACGTCAGTGTTGGTGGCCTACACCGACTGTTTTTTAAAAATAGTCAGTGTTAATTGCCTACACCGACTGTTTTTTTTAAAAACAGTCAGTGTTGGTACAAACACCAACTGTTTTTTTTTTAACTTGTCTCATGCTATATTTTTTGTATGAATATATTCTATCATCCTAATTAAACTTTAGTTGCTTTGTGTTGAGATGCATGTTTGTTGGGTGATACATTATTAATTAAGATATAAATAGTTGGTATATATTTATTAAAATATGTATAATTTGACTTTTAAGTACGAACGATATTTTGCAATGAACATTGCATTTGTTTATATTTACTCAAGGACAGTTCTTGCTTACATCTAGATATATTTCACACAAAAATGACAAGTCAAACGTTTAAAAATGTTATTCGATGAAAAGTTAATTTTTTTTATTAATTGAGCTAAATTTGATACGTGTCATATTTATTCAATAAAAATGGACAAATTTCTTAATTACTTGTACACATTTCTTGCATGGTTGATGCAATGATTTTTAAATTTCTTGTATGATTTTTTTATGAATTTTTTTTATTACTTCATGCAATTCATAAATTTCTTGCATGTTAATCAACCTCTGACTTTATTAATGTGTTTCAATTAAAAACAATAATTTATGATCTACGTAACAAATTTCTATCAAATAATAAGAGTAATTATTTAAGCCATTTTAACTTAAGAAGTAACCAAATATGCCCTTTATACATGGCTCATGTACGTGGGATACTGGGATCAGACAGAAAATTTGGTGCTGGCTTAACATATGCTCTCTGTTTTGCTTGTGTTTAACATAATTTCAATTGTTGCCTTCCCTTTAGGGTGAATCCAATTTTTTCTACAATAAATATATACACAACATTAGAATAATTTTATACAAAATTTGAAGTTAGAATTAAATTGAATTTAGAATTATGTACCTTAATTTATGCAAAATTCATATATGCAACATGCATGTAATGCTATATAATTTAATGTGTCAAAATTATTTAACAATTTATTTTTGAATTTACAATTTAAATTTACAAAATTCTAAGTTTCTAATTAACATATTTTTATTTTTATTTTCTTCAACATAAACTATATTATCATATTATTTATTTATGTACACACTTTCTTAACAACTAATCAAAGTTTAAAAATATATTATAAATTTTGGAAGACTTAATTGTATTGTAAAATATCCACAAATTAATTAATTGGATTCCCTTATCAAATTTGTCAATGAAAGCAAAAACCCGGTTGAAATCACATTTCATATAATGAACTAGTGATTTTCTTTAGGATTCTCCGTCTTCTTCTATTATCTTGTGATTATTAAATTCGTATTTGTAAAAACTTGAAAGATTTTAAGTTTTAACTTGATATTATTAAATAAATTGACGTATTACATGTGTTCAATGAAATGTTCAAAATAAAATAATATATTTTTAATTATGATATTTGAAAAAAAAATAAAGAAAAAAAATGTAAAATAAAATGAACAAACAGTCAACACTGACTGTTTTTAAAGGGTCAGTATTCCTACTCAGCACCGACTCTTCCCAAAAACAGTCAGTGTTGACACCAACACTGACTCTTTTGAAAAACAGTCAGTGTTGACACCAACACCGACTCTTTTGAAAAACAGTCAGTGTTGAGCACAAACACTGACTCTTTTTAAAGAGTCGGTATTTCTACTCAACACTGACTCTTTTTAAAAACAGTCAGTGTTGGTGATCAACACTGACTGCTTTTCAAAAGAGTCGGTGTTCGTGTCAACACTGACTGTTTTTCAAAAGAGTCAGTGTTGATCACCAACACTGACTGTTTTTAAAGCGTCAGAGTTGGTAATCAACACTGACTCTTGAAAAACAGTCAGTGTTGGTGTTCAACACTGACTCTTTGTTAAAAAACAGTCAGTGTTGATAACCAACACTGACTGTTTATAAAGCGTCAGTGTTGAACAACAATGCTGACTGTTATTTAATAAAAGAGTCAGTGTAGTGTGAGCAACACTGATGCTTTGCTTAAAACAGTCGGTGATTAAGGGTCGGTGAAGGGGTTTTTTGTACTAGTGTATATAGATAGAGAGAGAGAGAGATCTGGGGGTTGCTAGAGATAGTAGAGAGGAAGTGGTGGTTGTTGTGAGATTATAAATTTATAATCATGTGGTCGAGAAGGACCAGAGAGGTAGGTTTTAATTTATAATGAATTTAATGCATGATAATGGTAAGAGCGGAGAAAATATTGTTTTTCTAATAAATTGCAGTCCTCGTTTAGACCATTAATCCTGTCCTCTAGTTTGAAACCAAGCATCTTTTCTTAGTTTAAAAATAATTTCGTGTTTTGTTGACTAATTGTCTCGATTCCCAATTTCCCATCATCTTTTTCCCTTCAAAGTTTAAATTTGAAATTAGACTAAAAGTTGAGCTTGGTTTAATTTTTAGTTACTAGAATGAGATAACTGATCTTTAAATGAAATTGATCTTTATACACATATATATATATAGTTTGTCATTAGTAACAAAACAAATTATTTATCCATATGACTTACTTTATTCTTAACTTTTATTATAGATAATTTAATTTGTTGAATATTTGGACTCCACAACTTGTAAAATAACAATTAATGAAAATATAATCATGTACAGTATGAACTGATAATGTCAGCAAAAGTGTTATTTCATTTTGCGTTATATATGTTATTTAAAGAGTAAGGCTTGGGTGCTATGGATAGCATAAAGCCATCCGTACTATAGCCTTAAAAACTTATCATATAAACTTCAAATTTTGATTTAAGTAGCTCACTAAATTAGTTATATAATGAACTTGTAGAATGCCAATTTGTACTATTTTTGGATTTTTTTTACTATTTTTTATAATTTATGAAAGATAGCAAATAGTAGCCTAAAATATTTGACAATTTTCTTTTATTTTTTTGTCATTTTTTTTGCGATCATTCATAAATCATAAAAAATTGTAAACAAATTTCAAAAATAGTAAAAATTAATATTCTACAAGTTCATTATATATTCAATTTACTGAGCTACTTAAATCAAAGCTTGAAATTTATACGATATATTTTTTAAGCCGTAGCACATATGACCTTATTCTATCCATAGCACCAAAGCCTTACTCTTATTTAAAACCATGATATTTTAAATAGATGAAAACGTACTGCTGAATTAGTTTTTATGGGAGGAAATTTTGTGTCATTGAACCAAAATAATATGAAAATGTAGTAATTTAATTAATCAATTTAAATATTGAAATTTACAATACATGAAGAGACGCCTCTTCTGTTATGGGTAAAGGCACATGATTATGCGCGGAATGGGCTCCCTAATTAAATATGTGTTGGAATATTAAAGCTTCAATTAAAAGCACGAATTTAGAGAGAGGGGTGGAGATCACTGTCAAGTTTAAAAACAAAAAAAAGGAAAAAGAGGGGTGCATGGGAAGGAAGAAAATTTATGGCCATATTTTGTTTGATTTATTCGGAAGATATGTTAGATTGTAAGATTCTCCGTTACGAATCTGCTACTATTCTTTTGAAATAACGAAAACTTATTTTTTCCTCGTCGAACCGATTTAATTTTTTCATACACGAATTTTGATGAAAATCAACGGTGTTAGAGAGAGAGAGAGAGAGAGATTTTTTAAGTCCTATGGGGTAATGAAGGGCACATGATCCCCACGTTGTGTGCTCCCACTGATGAAGAATCTATTGGAAAACTACGAAGTCTTCTTAAACATATTCAACAATTTAAGATTAAACCTCCAAAGTCCTAGAAATCATAGGAGAAAAAATCAGAATCGGAATCGGGATTGGTCATGGCCAATTCCGATCCGGAATCGGCGAATCGTCCGGAATCGGCCGATTCGGCTTGGAAAATCGGACTTTTTTGCCCGAAGCTTGTTTTATACTTAAAAAATCGGAAAAAAAATTGATAAAAATATAATTTGTCAACAATTTCTGTTTAAACAAATGATTACAATCAAATAATTCATTAAAAAAATATAATACAAACATTTCAATACTTATATATAGTACAAATTACAAGGCTTGTATATAAAGTACTGTGAATGGTGCATAACTGAAATCTCAGATTATGAGTTGCTTAAATTTATCAAAATACTACCAACTTTACTCAAAGACTGTTGAAACTTAAAAATCTAGAATTTGCCCTAACAACCGATCGATCAGGCCCCGCCATGGAGGTAGGAATAGGATGGGCAGAAAATCAGTGAGAGATATAGTGAGGGACTTGGAAGAAGAAGAGAAAGGAAGGAGAGGGTAAGTGAGGGAAGGTGGTGTAATTAGGGATATATATATACACAAAGATAGAGAGAGAGAGAGTAGAGAGGAAGTGGTGGTGGTTGTGAGATCATAAATTTATAATCATGCGGCGGAGAAGGACCAGAGAGGTAGGGATTATTTTATAATGAATTGAATGACACTTTTAATGATAATTTTAAGAGCCGAGAAGATATTGTTTTTTTTCTAATAAAGTGCAGTCCTCGTTTTAGGGGTGCAAACAGATCGGATATTATTCAACTGTGTCTGGATTCGTATTCGAAAATTAGATACAAAAATTTGATATCCGAATATTCGTGCAAATACGGATACGAATATAGTTTTAAGTTTTAATTAACCATATTTAAATAATAGATATATATCATATATTTTAATATATATTATGAAAAAAATTATGTTATTGACTATTATAAAAAAATGGATACCCAATCCGTATCCAATTCGTTTCCACCCCTACCACGTTTAGATCATTAATCCTGTCTTCTAGTTTGAAATCAAGCACCTTTTCTTTGTTTAAAAAAAAGTTGGTGTTTTGTTGACTAATTGTGTCGATTCCCAATTTCGCATCATTTCTGATCATGATCTGTCATCACTTAGTATTTGATACCAATAAGGGCTTAAATAATTTCTAGAGAGAACACTTCAAAGTTTAAATTTCAAATTAGACTAAAAGTGGACTTTCGTTTTTAGTTTCTAGAAATGACGATGTTTGTCATATAGAGAGATGTGCACGGATTTTCAGAGAATCTACAAAGGCGTTAGAGGAATTGTTAGATGAGGTTGAACAATTATTGCAAAGTCGCATAGAATGAGCGGGAGAAGATTGACTACCAAATAAATTTTCATTTTGCTTTTAGTATAATATTATTGTTTTTTTTAGATTTTTTTGGTCTTATTTCCTTCACATTTATTCTTCTACATTTATGTTTTTTACTTTTAGCTTAAGTAGTCTTGAGTACCTTATGTTTATTTTCGACATGCATCTACAAACTCTTGTAACCGCAATTATCAATTAAATACGGACAAGATCCATATTTTTTCTCAAAACAAATGACAATCAGTGATTTTTAATGGAGGCCACTGTCAAGTTTTAAAAAAAGAGAGAGAGAGAGAGATAATATTTGCGCCCACAAAAGTATTTTGTCAAAAAAGTTAAAGAAAGAATATTTTGTTTGATTTACTCGGAAGATATATTAGTTTGAAAGATTCCCCGTTAAAATAAAGTACGAATCTGCTTTATTCTTTTGAAATAACAAAATATATTTTTTCTCATCCAACTGTTTTAAGTTTTGTTACCTTTTTGTCCGTAGAAAATATTAAAGACGAAGAAAGAGAAACAATACAAATTTTTTTGAATAGAAAAGATTGATAGGATTTTCACCGATTTAAAGTTTAAATTAGTTAGGATTAGTAGAATTATTATCAATCCAAACAATTTTTTTTTATGTTTTCTCTGCTAAAATATAAAAAATATTAGAAAAATAGATGGTGTCTTTCTAATATATTTAAATTAAAAAAAAATAAAACAGTTCGGTTTAGATAGGTAAGAATTTTGCCAATCCAAACTTTTGTATCAGTAAAATTTTTACTGATCTGTCTACTCATGAAAATCTAGAGATACTCTTTCTGTTTTTGTATCTTGTTTTTGAATATTTTCTGCACAAATTTTGACGAAAATCAAAGGTGTTAAAGAGAGATTTTAAGTTCTCTTTTTGTCAACACTTTTTTTTTGGAGTAAAAGTTGAAGGTTTAGCCACCCAACTATCTAATACTCTTGTAATACAACAAAAGATTTTTTCCATCTGAGTTTCGAACCCATGACCTCTCACATAGAGACCATGTGTCTTTTCTATTAGTTTTATTTTATTATGTGGCCTATGTTATTATTTTGCACTAATTTCATTTTAAAAAATTAATAAAAATGCATCTGAATTTTTGATGGAAAAATTCAAATTGCTATTAATAAATGTACTGGTCCCAAAGGTTGCCTCAAAGAATATAGAAATACCTCTTCTCTATTTGGACGGATCCAATTCTAGAAACATTTTTTCACGCACTTATTTTAAGGAATCACATTCGGAAACATTTTAAGGTTCTCTAATTTTGAGGGATCTTATTATGAAAACGTTTCGTCCATTTTTTTATTGAAAGAGAGATAAAGAAAACGTCTAAAGTATCCATCATCAAATCTGAGGAAAATCATTAAAGATCAGTACTTACGCTTCCGTCTAAAGATGTATTCAATTCGTAATTGTAAGATTTAAATTCCTTTGTTATTTTATTTTGGATTTACGGATTCTGGATTACTTGTGTTTTTTTCTATTGTAAAACACATTATGTTTTATTACGTTTATCCAAAATTTCATACAAATTTAGTTGTATTACGTCTAACATATCAAAAAAGAGTGTCCATGTGATCCATGACATGATGCCTCTTAGTTACTAATTGTCTTCAACATTTTCCACTAAACCAAAGGCTATTTCTTATTGGCAACACTATTTTTAGCCATGGATATCAGATCCAGCTCTTCCCAGGTACTGTAGACGATTCCCCTCATTTTATACTTTTAGAATAAATCTCAGCAGGATTGTGATTCAGGCTAGCGCAGAGGGTAGTATTATTTTGTTTCGAGATTTGTAACAATTTAGAAAGAACGGTCCGCATCTACAAATTGTAAAAAGATTATCTTTTCAGGTAATGAAGAGAATGTGAATTCGTAGATATCTTATTGAAGTATTAACTCTTCTTTCAATGGAAATCCTGTGGGGGTAATGAAGGGCACATGATCCCCACTTTGTGTGCTCCCACTAGTGTATTAACGGTCGGGCGGGCACGGGCGGTCCGGGCATATCCGGGCACGGGTACGGGTACGCCTCGGGTACGGGTATGACGGGTACTAGGGTATACGGGCACGGGTATCTCGGATATATTTTTCAAAAACCGTACCCTGTCCGTTCTATACCCGTCCCCGTTGTACTCTTGACGGGCAAGGCGGTCCGGGTACGGGGGGTCCGGTCCCGTCCGGTTTTTTTTTTTCTTTTTTTTTTCTTTTTTTTTCTGTTTTTTTTTCTTTCTTTTTTTTCTTTTTTTTTCTGTTTTTTTTTTCTTTTTTCTTTTTCTGTTTTTTCTTTTTTCTTTTTTTCTGTTTTTTCTGTTTTTTTCTTTTTTTTTTTGAACCGGGTGGGGGGGAAATCAAATTTTGGGTTTGAATTTGAATTAAAGTGGATCGGGTATAAGGGTACGGGTACGGGTAAGGGTAGGCGGGTATCCGGGTAGGGTAAAGTCGGGTACGGGTATGGTCGGGTACGGGTATAGTCAGGTAGGGTATGGTCGGGTATTTGTCCAAAAAAACCGGTCCGGTCCGTTTTTTGCCTGTACTCGCGTACCCGACCTATACCCGGGTACCCGACCTATACCCGGGCTCGGGCACGGGTACGGGCGGGCAGGGCACGAGTAACCCGTTAAGGGTATTATTAATACACTAGCTCCCACTGATGAAGAATCTTTTGGATAACTACAAAGTCTTCTTCCAGTTTTTTTATTAATTCAACCCTTGAGTGTAAATTCCAATGCAGTAATATAGATCCAACTAGGACTGTAAATGAGCCGTGTTTGAGATAGGTACCTCCAACTCGTGCTTAGTTCATATCATAAATGAGCGAGTCAATTCGAGGTGAAATATAAATAACGAGCTATAAAGCTAATTCGAGTTGGTTCACAACTCATTTATAACTCGTTTGACTAGTCAATTTTTTTAGTTATAGTTATATAATAGTAAGAGTTTATGTCAACAAAAACCATTTAATAATTTAGTAAGAGTTAATCTAAATACAAAAAATTCAAACATAATTAAATGACAGCTAACAAAATAAAAAATCCAAACAACAGTTTAGGAGTTATTTAGAAGGGTATGTGATTTATTGTGACAAATTTGGTGTAACTCGAGTTGTTAATGAGTGAGCCAGCCTATTCTCAAACTCAATTTATTTATTAAACGAGTTAGCCAACTGGAGTTGGAACTGACTCGAGTTGTTAATGAGCGAATTAAAGCGAGTGAGCTATGAGGGCATTACGAGTTTGAACAATTTTGTACAACCCTAGATCCAACATAATCCAAAGTTTCAGATTAAACCCCCAAAGTCTTAGAAACTTTTTAAATTAATTTGTTTGATAATAGTTGTCATTGTGATAATACATATTTGAAGCAATGGATTTGTGATAAATCATGAATAAACTTCCAAGATTAACAACCTTTGACATGTTTTTGTTCCACAATTATATATTATTAGTGCAACATTTTCTACAAGATTCTAGTACCAAACATGTAACTGGTACAACATTTGGCTGGTAAAATATATACAGATTTAAAACTATTTCATTATGATATCTTATTGGACAGGAACCAGTTTGTAAGCTCAATTAAGGCTCAACAAATCTCTCTATGTCATTTTTCAAGTTCAACTTGACTAGAATAACAAATGAAATGAAAAAAAAATTAAAAATAATAAAGACATGATGACCAAATGGATGAATAAAATAATTATCAAATGAATGATGCCATTTATTGTTTGAACAAAATATATATATATAGGTCAATGCCAAAACCTACAGGTATGTAATCCTGCACTACCAATTCTATCTATTCCAACTTGCTGATTTGAATTGTTAATAAAATATATTGTCTATAAAATTTGTATTTGAGTTAGTATATAATTAATATAGTTTCAAAACATGCTAATCTAAATAATATGATTAAGAGTTAATTTTATGTTATTCGAAATAACATAATTAATATTTTGATATTAAATATTGAATTGTGCAAATTTGAAAAAATAATGTAAATATATTATTACTATAAAATATTTAATTATTGTAGTGTTTGGATCCTATTTACTTTTTATTAGATGCTGATTTGAATCTTTTAATTTTATTGGACAGCTTCAATTAAAACAACGTTAATCCTAATAATTCATACCATTAAAATAAAAGAAAAAACAGGTTGAAAGCATCGATCTATACAAAAGTCTCTTGTTCAGGGACTTATCAAGTTATCATATACTATATATAATGTCTAAAGCATGCCATCAAGGCATAGTGGAGTGAAACATAAATTTATAATTATTTTTAATATTAAGCACATTTTATTATTTTTCAAGAAAAACATAGAATAAAAGCATATTTTGAAAAAAAAAAATATTAGAATGAGATAAAATTATATATTTTTTATTCTTAAATATATTTTTCAAATGTTTCAGACAAAAATAAATAGCTGTATATATATTTTATATTTTAAATCTTAAGGACCACATATGGCGTTATGCTGTTTTGCCTCTTATACTTGGTAGAAAAAATAGCTCTCTGCTTTTAAATAAAAAATTCATTTTGTGCGAATCAAATTCATGGACCATTTCTAATTGCAATAACATATTATTCAGTAGAATTACCTTCCTAGCTAGAAAACAAAATTATCTAACCACATCGATCAGTTGTATGAATCAAGAATGTAGTTTGCATGCAAATAACATAGATAAAGTTTTATATGAAAAAACAACTGGCTATATAACAATCACCGTGCTTTCAAAACTAAATTTTTTTTTTTTAAGTTTATCCGATATTGAAACATAATGAAGACTGACGAGTTAGCAACACGACTCATAAGATATAAGAGAAAATCAATAAAATGTAATATATTTAGTGAATATATAATTTTCAATTTATAAAATATAATATTAACAAATATAATTTTACAGTTTCATATATAAATATAAACTTTCACATGTCTTCTAAATAAAATATGTTATTTGATAAAAAAATATTTGAAATTATAAAATAAATTATTTACAAAATTGCTTATTTAAGTTATATTTCTAAAAAAAATATTGAACTTTATTATGTGACAATTTTACAATTTCTAATCAAATTGTATTTCAACATTCTCTATTTAACTTTACAATAATGCTTTACCTTTTCAACTTAAAAAAAAATATTTATTTTAAAAATTCACAGGTAATGAATAGTTCCAGTTTCAATCAATATGGATGTAACATCGTGAAAAAAAAAAAAAAAAAAAAAAAAAAAAAAAAATTTCCTAAAACGTTATAACGTTTTAAAACGTTATGTAACGTTTTTCGCTGTAAAACTTGATGAAAAACGACGATTTTATGAAGGTTGGATTCAATTAAAACGTCATAACGTTTTCAGAAAACGTTATAACGTTTTATACACCAAATTATGCGTTTTATACACTATTTCCTGCGTTTTTCACTAGCTGAATCGTTATAACGATTTAACAAAACGTCATAACGTTTTATCCGATAAAGTGAGGGTTTATTTAGCAAAAATTCCTGTTCTCTCTCCTTCTTTCTCTTCCTCCTTTCCCCTTTTTCTCTTTGGCCGCCCCAACAGAGAGACACGAGAGAGAGATAGAGAGTGAGAGAGAGAGTCTGATTTCCCGCGGAATTGACCGAAACTTGAGAAAATCGTAGAGGAGCTCAAATCTCGCCCCTTCCTCCACTTGGTTTGGTAATCCCTCTTCTCGTTTGCTCTATTTTCTCGTCCCTTGATTTTTAGGGTTTCGGTGAAACCCGACCAAATTGAACCAAACTCGAGAATCAATGTCTTTGTTGCTTCTTGAGCGTTATTTGATTGATTTCATGTCTCAATTCCAACTAAAACCCGAATGGTGAGATTATCCCAAATTGATTAGGGTTTTGAACCAACTTTCGAACGAATTGAATTGTAAATGACCGTGATTACGAGTTTGAGTGAATTGAGACTTCCGTATTGCTATCTATTTGATATAAACCCCAATTGAGAAGAAATGTGACTTAAACCCTAAAGAAAAAAGGGGTGAATTGCAAGGGTAAGATGGTAAAACGTCCGAATTTGTTGAATTGACCGTTTACGAGGATTAGAATGCGATTGGGTATAGGAATTATGAATTATATTGAAATTGACTTGCTATGCCATGTAATTTAGGCATAGACCCGATTGACCGAGGATTAGCGGATTAGACGAGGTCGTCGAGTTTAGCGATACCGGATCCTACCCAAGTGCCCTACTTGATCAGGTGCGGGGGTTCACGGGATCTGTTTTGGATTCTATTTGTCACACCCCGCGGCCACGGGTCGTAACAGTCCCCCGCCGTAAGCATACAACGCCGTGTATGCTTACAAGGCTACTCACATTTCAAACCAAACAACAAGCAATTCAAACAAGTTTCTAATATATATATCAGAGTACACAGTCTGGTCAGCATATAATACAACAAAAGTATCTCATCCGGATACCAACCACGAGGCCTACCCTAAATCTATACAACAAAAGATATCTAGGGTCATATACTGGTAAGCTACTAAGGCCTACTACTCTCGTGCCTCTCCGGAATCAGTCGCACCAATACCTGTAAAATAACGGGGAAGGTGGGGGTGAGAATAAATTCTCAGTGCGAATTTGCCACATTTGAATTATTGGACTTGCAATCAAACTCTATATTCAATAATGAAACCCAAACAACAACAATGCAAACAGTTATATAAGAAAACATAAATAACAGAATGCCACTACTCGACAACAGTTAATCAACCTGAAACACAGTTTACGGAATTTCCAAGATGAATCTCAAACACAACATATATTTTGGCTTAACTCGATTCTTAACTCAGTTCAGTAGGGCTTGTAGCAATTACAGATGTTCTTTCGAGCTGAACCTTTATCAAACCCACATCTGTAGGGTTACTGACACCTACAGATGGCCAACCGCTGGACCCTTTATCTGACACCCATCTGCAACCGCTTGGCTTAACAGTTTATTAAGGTCTGGTTCAAATCATGTAAAGAAAATCCACTTTAGAATCGTTTCCAATATTCGTCATATTCAATCGACCGTTCAAATGCATTAACACGTAGGAGAATGCTACCGAGCCATAGACGTTACACAAGTCAACCACGATTTCCAATCACACATCTCATAACATAATCACCCTCCCTCGTCCCAACCGGTACTGGGAATATCGAGGGCCGTTCACCTAAGGCCATTTAGGATCCTGGGAATCCAAATCAGCATACAGCCCGACTTGGCAAATTAATTGGATCCAAGTGTTAACTTCGTAAATCCATTCACATACATATCAAATCAAATCGTGGTGACTTTCAATCAAATCAGATAATAATCGATCGACACAACCTACAACCATACCAGCATGCAAATCACTCAAGTCACATCAATTCGAGTTTAATTTGATTGGGCTATGCAAATGCTTTACACAATTCAGATGCAATCAATGATATTCAACATGACAAACGAATACACAGTTTAATTCCTGAAAATAAAGTATCAAACAAGTCCAAGAATCCCGCACCTTATTATGACGAGCGTACCGCTTAGCTTAAGGATCGGACGTCTCGTATTGTCTAGCAAGTTCTTGCTCGACCGAGCCTACACCTATATTATACGTTTACTTGGTTTAATTCGGGTTCAGTGGTCCATACGTTTACTTAGGGTTGGTACAGTCCCAAATCAATTCTTTTCGGTTCCTTCTTTCTTACCAAAATCCTCTAAAACTACACAAAATCTCATCTAGGTCCTCTGGACCATACAACTCTCCATTTGGTGACCATCAATCACCGTTTCACTACTTTGGTTCTCGGTTCATTTCAATTTACCATTTGGTTAACCCTAATTTGGTCAAAACCTCAAATCAGCCGTTAAATGTTCTAAAAATTCACGATCAGGAGGCAACCCTACCGATTACAAGTCTAATTGGTCGGGTTAAGCAAATCAAATCACGATTATGCCAACTTTCAATTTTGGAACGAAACCCTAGAAATCAAATTTCATAAATCGGAATAAATCGGGAAAAAGATTGGCAAACAAACTAGTAAGGAGTGTAGAGGAACTAGTCCTCGAGCAATTCGAACACAAATCTCGGGTTTAAAACGAGAATCTGAGAAATCGAGAAAATTCGAGTTTTCGAAAGAAATAAGGAGAGAAAGAAATACCAAATAGAAGGGTTCGGAGAGATCCTCGGCTGCTTTCTCGGTTCCAAACTCGATTTCTCGCAACAATCGGGAGTCTGAAAGAAACGGAAACTCACGGGCTCTTTTCCTTCTCTCTTGGACGAAAATAACTTAGAAATGGGGAAATAGTGAAGTGAGAGAGAGAGAGAAGGTTGGATTTGAGTTTTAGGGCAAAAATCACCCTGAGTGCGGATGCCCCCATCCGCACTGCGGGTGGCTTGACCCGCACTCGGGACTTAGAAAGTTTTCAGACCAAAATCAAGAAAATCCGAGCCTAGTGCGGATGAACCCCACCCGCACTGCGGATGGACCCTTACCCGCACTGCGGATGGACCCTTACCCGCACTGCGGATGGACCCTTACCCGCACTGAGGATGGACCCCATCCGCACTCACTACTTAGCCGATTTTTTTTTGGACCAACACAGAATTTTAATGAGTGCGGATGCACCCCACCCGCACTGCGGATGGACCCTTACCCGCACTGCGGATGGACCCTTACCCGCACTGCGGATGGACCCCATCCGCACTGAGCCTATAATGTTCGGAAATCTCGAAATTTCGACGCGATTTCAATTCACAATTAACTTACTTATTTAGGGAAACCTTAATTAAGGTTTAAACTTCCATTTTATTAACACAATTAACTTGATTCTTTCTTTTAAATCATTTTAATTTAATTGTAAAAATTTCGTAACGTAACATTTCTCCCTCCTTAGAATAAAGTTCAGTCCTCTGAACTAAATTGCGTACCTGATTCGTTGAATAGTTCCGGGTACTTCTCACGAATGGTTTCCTCATGTTCCCATGTTGCTTCCTTAGTCGAATGGCGTCCCCATTTGACCAGGACAAGCTTAATCGTCTTGCTCCGTAGTTGCTGTTCTTTTCGGTCCAATATCTGCATTGGCTCTTCTTGATAGGACAAGTCACCTTGGACATGCAGGTCCGAGTGATTAATGCAATGAGATGGATCTCGTACGTATCGGCGCAATTGTGACACATGAAACACCGGATGAACCCGGTCCAATGCTGGTGGCAATGCAAGCTCATATGCCATCGGTCCCATTCGCCTCAAAATCTGAAACGGTCCAATGTATCTAGGACTCAACTTGCCTGATACGCCAAATCGGTGTACACCCCTGACGGGTGAAACTCGAAGCCACACGTGATCCCCTTCTTGAAACTCCAACGGTCTTCTATGCACATCTGCATATTTCTTTTGTCGCTCTTAGGCCGACTTAAGCCGACTCAAAACGACTTTCGTCTTTTCGGCAATCTCTTCCAGCATCTGAGGCCCGGTAGGTGAATACGTACCTGCGGGTCCCCACCACAGCGGTGTGCGACACTGCTGTCCCGTAAGTGCCTCTTGTGGTGACATTCCAATGCTCGAATGGTAGCTATTGTTGTACGCAAACTCTACCAAGTACAAATGGTTGATCCAAGATTCTCGGAAACTCAAAGCACAGGATCGAAGCATGTCCTCCAATGTTTGTATGGTTCGTTCGGATTGACCGTCGGTTTGCGGATGATGGGCTGTACTGAATCTCAGTTTCGTGCCCATGGCTTCTTGAAAGCTTCCCCAAAAGTGAGATGTAAATCGAGTGTCTCGGTCGGAGACAATGTGTCGCGAACATCCGTGGTATTTAAACTGGTATTGCAGGAACAAATCGGCTAGCTCTCTTCCGGATGTCTCGATCCGGAGTGGAATGAAGTGTGCAATCTTCGTCAACCGATCCACTATCACCCATATGGCATCATATCGTCCAACGGTTCTCGGAAATCCAGTCACGAAGTCCATAGTGATAGACTCGAATTTCCGCATGGGTATCTCCAAAGGTCTTAGTAAGCCCGCCCTCTTTCGTCTATCTGCCTTAACTTGCTGACAGACCTGACATTTCTCCACATAGTTTTGCACGTTCCTTTTCATCTTTGGCCACCAGAAATATCGCTTTAGATCTTGATACATCTTGACTTCACCAGGGTGAATGGTATACCCCGAGTCATGTGCTTCTGACAGAATCAGATTCTTCAGTTCTGAGACATTCGGAACGCATATGCGGTCATGGAACCGCAGAATACCATCTTCGTGGAGTTGAAATGGCGAGTCTGCCTTTGACTCGAAATGTTGTCGGAATTTCTGGCACTTTGGGTCCTCTTGTTGTGCTGCTCGAATCTGCTCGTGTAACTCTGGTCGAACCTCGACCGCAGCCAAGATAATCGAAGCAACTGTAGCTGTACCTGCACTATTGCTCGCTCCAATCAATCGAGATGAGGTTTCCAATGCAAACTCACGGGATGCACCCACGTGCAGATTCATTCTTCTCATTTCTTCGAGGAGGTGTGTCTCGCTGGTGATAATCGATGCCAGATTGATCTGACTCTTCCTGCTTAGCGCATCTGCTACCACGTTTGCCTTTCCGGCATGATACTGGATATCCAGATCGTAGTCCTTCATCAGCTCCAACCATCTCCTCTGCCTCAAATTCAACTCCCTTTGAGTGAAGATATACTTCAAGCTTTGGTGATCCGTGAAGATACGGCACTTCACTCCATACAGGTAATGCCGCCAAATCTTTAAAGCGAAGATCACTGCAGCTAGCTCCAGATCATGGGTCGGATAATTCTGTTCGTGTGATCGTAACTGCCGAGAAGCATATGCTATAACATGGTCCTTCTGCATCAATACACATCTCAAACCAGATCCGGATGCGTCGGTGTAGACGGTATACTCCTCGTCGGTGATGGGCATGGCAAGAACCGGTGCAGTTACCAACCGACTCTTCAACTCCTCAAAACTTTGATCTTGAGTGGCACCCCACTCGAACTTCACACCTTTATGCAAAAGCTTCGTAAGGGGAGCAGCTAACTGTGAGAATCCAAGTACGAACCTTCTATAATATCCGGCTAGCCCCAGAAAACTGCGAATCTCCGTAACTGTTTCTGGCCTCTTCCAATCGGTCACCGCCCGAATCTTTTCTGAATCCACGGCCAACCCTTCACCTGATATCACGTGCCCAAGGAAGGCCACTTTCTCAAGCCAGAACTCACACTTCGAAAACTTTGCGAATAGTTGATGATCCCTTAATCTCTGTAACACTATCCGCAGATGTACCTCATGCTCCTCACGTGACCTTGAATATATCAGGATGTCATCGATGAACACCACCACAGTTGAATCCAATAGGTCGTGAAACACTCGCTGCATCATGTCCATAAATGCAGCCGGAGCGTTCGTTAGCCCGAACGGCATCACCATATATTCATAATGCCCATAGCGCGTTCGGAAGGCTGTCTTTTCCACATCAGTCTGACGTATTCTCAGCTGGTGGTACCCCGTTCTCAAGTCTATCTTGGAGTAGATCGAAGATCCTTGCAGCTGATCAAACAAGTCATCGATTCGGGATAACGGGTATCTATTCTTGACGGTCACCTTGTTCAATTCACGGTAGTCGATACATAACCGCAAGGTACCATCCTTCTTCTTCACAAACAGCACCGGAGCACCCCATGGAGATGTGCTCGGTCTAATAAACCCGCTTTCCAGCATCTCTTCTAATTGGGCCTTGAGTTCCTTCAATTCTGCAGGAGCCATACGATACAGACTCTTTGAAATTGGTGTCGTACCTGGTACCACTTCTATGCCAAACTCCACTTCTCGTTCCGGTGGTAATCCGACTATTTCTTCCGGAAACACATCCACGAACTCCGACACCACTGGAATCGTATTCATCTCAGGAACTTCTGTATCAGTGTACACTATTGCTGCCAGATATGCAGTGCACCCTGAATCGATCAGGTGCCTAACTTCCACAGCCGAGATGCACGGTATCAACCCTCCAACCTTCCTACAGTTCAGCATGCACGACATACCACCTTTTGCGGTCACAAAACAAATCCTGCGGTGCGGACAGTCGATCGTTGCGGCATGTCTTGTTAACCAATCCATCCCCAATAGAACGTCGTAACCCGTGATCTCCATAACCAACAGGTCTATCTCGAGATCCCTTCCATCAACTCTGACTTTTCGGTTTCGGCATATGGTTATTTTTCGGTCAGTCGAACCGAAAGGGGTTTGGACATTCAGGACTTGGTTATTGGTTTCAGTTGACCAGTTATACTTTTCTACCCAAGCCTTCGATACAATGGAATGGCTACACCCAGTATCTATCAAACAATAGGCACTCTCATCCGAGATAGAAAGTATACCTGTCATCACATCAGCTCGAGAATCAGATGGTTGCGAGCCTTCACCTTCCTCCAGAGCCCTCGTTGCGTCATATGCAACATCTGCTATGCCGAGTGCGTGGGCAGCCACTCGACCTCCAATCCTGCCTCCGCTGGTCTGTGACGCACCTCGACCACGGAATGGTGGTCTACCAGATCCACGTCCCATGGGCCCTCTGCCACCGCCGTTCCTTTGGAACCCTAGTGCCGCATTCGGGCACTCTCTTGCCCAATGCTCCATGCTGCCGCAGGTGTAACACGTTTGGTTGCGGCGTCTGCAATCGATCTCAGAGTGTGCTTGGTTGCATGAACGGCACCACACAGAAACGAAGCCCGGCCGGAGTACCGGTGCTGCTATCTGCCTCGGAGGGGGTCTAGGTGCCATAAACTGTCTCGGGGGTGGTCTAGCTGTCGACGGTCCTCCCCTTGACCTAAACCGTCGGTTTTGGTCCTCCCTCTGCTTGACATTCCTCTCTGTCATCTCCGACCTCCTTCTCTTGCTGTGCAACTCCACTTGCTCAGCGTGATCCATCATGGCCTGCAACTCAGTAGCCATAGGGGTATCCACAATCATCGATATCCCTCCATCCAGTCCATCCAGGTACTGCCTATGGTATCTCACCACATCAGTCTGCACATCAATCGCGTACCTGGACAAGGCAAGGAACTCATTGTTATACTCCGCCACTGCTCGCCCACTCTGCTTTAAGTCTAGGAACTTCCTCCGCAGCGCCTCTCGCTGGATGTTACTCAAAAACCGTCGAGTGAACTGCAGTTCAAACCACTCCCACGGAATCTTGGCCTCCTCCCCGACATAACTACGTCGGGCTCCATCCCACCAGAACCTCGCACCCTCCTCTAACTGCTGCTCTGCCAGCTCCACCATATCTTGTTCTGGTGCTCTACATAGAACTAGCTTCGCACTAACGCTCGCGAGCCATTCTTCAGCAGCGGCATACTCACCAGTGCCATTAAACCGAGGTGGATTAAGGCGCATAAAGGAGTCGTATAACCTCCTAAAATCTTCCGGACCTCCTCGGGGAGCCTCCGGTGCCACCTCACGTCTTTCTGCTTGGCGACCTCTCTCGTAAGCCGCGATCAACCTATCGTCTAGATCTCGGTCCCGGTTCTGCGCACCTCCAGGTCCAAGATCAACTCTCTGGACCTCAGGCCCTGCAGATCCGGCCTCGCTCGCATGAATGATCGGTTCGTTCAGTGGGTTCCTGGTTCTAGGTCGTCCCCTACCTCGACGTCCTTCCATAATTCTTAAATAAGAAGAAAATAGTCATTAGATTTGCATATACTTATCTCATAGAACGAACAAGTCGTTAGCCGTGACGACCCGAAGTATAACGTACCCCACTCACGTATCCTATCAGTCTGGTAAGGGTTTAAACCTTGAGCTCTGATACCACCGAAGAGAGCTGTCACACGCCGTAAGCATACAACGCCGTGTATGCTTACAAGGCTACTCACATTTCAAACCAAACAACAAGCAATTCAAACAAGTTTCTAATATATATATCAGAGTACACAGTCTGGTCAGCATATAATACAACAAAAGTATCTCATCCGGATACCAACCACGAGGCCTACCCTAAATCTATACAACAAAAGATATCTAGGGTCATATACTGGTAAGCTACTAAGGCCTACTACTCTCGTGCCTCTCCGGAATCAGTCGCACCAATACCTGTAAAATAACGGGGAAGGTGGGGGTGAGAATAAATTCTCAGTGCGAATTTGCCACATTTGAATTATTGGACTTGCAATCAAACTCTATATTCAATAATGAAACCCAAACAACAACAATGCAAACAGTTATATAAGAAAACATAAATAACAGAATGCCACTACTCGACAACAGTTAATCAACCTGAAACACAGTTTACGGAATTTCCAAGATGAATCTCAAACACAACATATATTTTGGCTTAACTCGATTCCTAACTCAGTTCAGTAGGGCTTGTAGCAATTACAGATGTTCTTTCGAGCTGAACCTTTATCAAACCCACATCTGTAGGGTTACTGACACCTACAGATGGCCAACCGCTGGACCCTTTATCTGACACCCATCTGCAACCGCTTGGCTTAACAGTTTATTAAGGTCTGGTTCAAATCATGTAAAGAAAATCCACTTTAGAATCGTTTCCAATATTCGTCATATTCAATCGACCGTTCAAATGCATTAACACGTAGGAGAATGCTACCGAGCCATAGACGTTACACAAGTCAACCACGATTTCCAATCACACATCTCATAACATAATCACCCTCCCTCGTCCCAACCGGTACTGGGAATATCGAGGGCCGTTCACCTAAGGCCATTTAGGATCCTGGGAATCCAAATCAGCATACAGCCCGACTTGGCAAATTAATTGGATCCAAGTGTTAACTTCGTAAATCCATTCACATACATATCAAATCAAATCGTGGTGACTTTCAATCAAATCAGATAATAATCGATCGACACAACCTACAACCATACCAGCATGCAAATCACTCAAGTCACATCAATTCGAGTTTAATTTGATTGGGCTATGCAAATGCTTTACACAATTCAGATGCAATCAATGATATTCAACATGACAAACGAATACACAGTTTAATTCCTGAAAATAAAGTATCAAACAAGTCCAAGAATCCCGCACCTTATTATGACGAGCGTACCGCTTAGCTTAAGGATCGGACGTCTCGTATTGTCTAGCAAGTTCTTGCTCGACCGAGCCTACACCTATATTATACGTTTACTTGGTTTAATTCGGGTTCAGTGGTCCATACGTTTACTTAGGGTTGGTACAGTCCCAAATCAATTCTTTTCGGTTCCTTCTTTCTTACCAAAATCCTCTAAAACTACACAAAATCTCATCTAGGTCCTCTGGACCATACAACTCTCCATTTGGTGACCATCAATCACCGTTTCACTACTTTGGTTCTCGGTTCATTTCAATTTACCATTTGGTTAACCCTAATTTGGTCAAAACCTCAAATCAGCCGTTAAATGTTCTAAAAATTCACGATCAGGAGGCAACCCTACCGATTACAAGTCTAATTGGTCGGGTTAAGCAAATCAAATCACGATTATGCCAACTTTCAATTTTGGAACGAAACCCTAGAAATCAAATTTCATAAATCGGAAGAAATCGGGAAAAAGATTGGCAAACAAACTAGTAAGGAGTGTAGAGGAACTAGTCCTCGAGCAATTCGAACACAAATCTCGGGTTTAAAACGAGAATCTGAGAAATCGAGAAAATTCGAGTTTTCGAAAGAAATAAGGAGAGAAAGAAATACCAAATAGAAGGGTTCGGAGAGATCCTCGGCTGCTTTCTCGGTTCCAAACTCGATTTCTCGCAACAATCGGGAGTCTGAAAGAAAC
Source organism: Carex rostrata (assembly GCF_964058835.1). Taxonomy (NCBI): domain Eukaryota; kingdom Viridiplantae; phylum Streptophyta; class Magnoliopsida; order Poales; family Cyperaceae; genus Carex; species Carex rostrata. The sequence continues at coordinate 1,006,989 of NC_135945.1, read as the reverse complement.
GGAAACTCACGGGCTCTTTTCCTTCTCTCTTGGACGAAAATAACTTAGAAATGGGGAAATAGTGAAGTGAGAGAGAGAGAGAAGGTTGGATTTGAGTTTTAGGGCAAAAATCACCCTGAGTGCGGATGCCCCCATCCGCACTGCGGGTGGCTTGACCCGCACTCGGGACTTAGAAAGTTTTCAGACCAAAATCAAGAAAATCCGAGCCTAGTGCGGATGGACCCTTACCTGCACTGCGGATGGACCCTTACCCGCACTGCGGATGGTCCCTTACCCGCACTGCGGATGGACCCCATCCGCACTCACTACTTAGCCGATTTTTTTTTGGACCAACACAGAATTTTAATGAGTGCGGATGCACCCCACCCGCACTGCGGATGGACCCTTACCCGCACTGCGGATGGACCCCATCCGCACTGAGCCTATAATGTTCGGAAATCTCGAAATTTCGACGCGATTTCAATTCACAATTAACTTACTTATTTAGGGAAACCTTAATTAAGGTTTAAACTTCCATTTTATTAACACAATTAACTTGATTCTTTCTTTTAAATCATTTTAATTTAATTGTAAAAATTTCGTAACGTAACACTATTACTTAGAATTAAATAACGGTACATGTATATATATATATATATATATGTGCTTATATATATATACCGATTGAATTGTTAATTGACGTATTGTGCATGACCTCATGTTGGATCTCTATTGTTAGCATTATTTGCAGCATTGCATGAAAATAAGTAATGATATAATTGAATTGATATGATATTGTTGATCTAGCATGTTGGTATTGTTATTCGATTGATTGTTCTATCGTTTTGATAATTGAATGGAACCACAGTACTGAAATGTGAAGAGGGCAGAGGATAAGTTAATTGTGAATGAAATGAGTGAATTGTAGGGACAATGTCTAGCTAGCTACTAGACTTTGTCTCAGGGCCCATATGCGCATACGGTGAATAACCCTAATTGTGGAGGGTATCGGTAACCAAGGAGAAAGGCAGAGCTAGGTTAACTGATACCAAAAAGGTAGAGTATAGCAGGAGGATTGAAACTGTGGATAATTGATTGTTATTGGTCTCTCTTTGGAAGAGTGACAAACCGTTGCATGATCGGGAGATATGCAATCCTAAATTGGAAATTGACGAATTGATATGGATGTTTGACTGTAAACCAGACCAGAGAAATGTTAAGCCAAATGAGATGGATAGTCGATATCTATCAATTGTAACCGGACTTAGCAATTGTATTTGTTATACCAAACCATTCTATGAATTCTTTGATTTCATTTGATTGTGATATGAGTTGGATTTTAATTGCTTCTATAGGTGTTGCATATGCATTTCTTTTATCGAATTGTTGAATTGAAACTCGTTGCGGGTTTATTTAGTTCCGGTAATGGATTTCTTACAAATCCAGTAGCCCTGACTAAAATTCCGCACTGAGAAAACGGTTGACAAGTTTTCTCACCCCCTATCCCCTCGGGGAACTTTATTCTTTTGTATGTGTTTGCAGGTAAACGCGAATAGAAGGGATTCGAGTGCTCGACCAGTGAGGTTTAAGCCGCATAGCGATAGGGTATGCCTCACATTGAGTCCATTTTGATGTCGATAGGGTTTTGGTATGGTATTTGTGTATAACCACGTTATCGGACCGTGTCGAGTGGTTTTGTAAACCTAATTGTATATTAAACGTTTACTGTGATTTAATATGAATTCCTTTTATGTTTTAAAATGTGTATAAAATGTTAACGGAAATGGTTTATATTGATTTGGTAATATGGGGATCGACCGATTTGAGATCGGGGAAAAGAAATGGGAATTGATTCGGGAATGTTTAATCTTTCAATTATATAGTTATTGCACGAATTTATACATATACTATTGAGTATAGTTTGATAATCTATAAATGTATTTGTATAAACATGATTTTAAATCGGATTAAATGATAAGTGGTGATGTTGTAAACCGATATTATGTTAGGTTTACACCGTAATTGCCTTGTGAATGTATAGTCATCTATATATTCACGGCGTAACTGCACGACCCCTAGTTCCGGGGTGTGACAATGGATAGCGAACTTCTTTGTGTGCATAGAACTAATTAAAAATACGTTGTAAAATGAAATCATCTGAAAAATTCCATATGTGAACATTTTAATTTGTATGTTTTTTTATTTTATTTGTTACATTGTAGTACGACACAAACCTTGTTTCACAAAATTGGTTTCACTGATGCAAAGACAAAGTCATGAAAATGAAATTTATGGGTATTTAATTATTGCTAATGGTTTCATTAGCACAAAGACGAAGCTAATCTTCTCAAATTAATATATTTTTCTATTATATTGATATTCTTTTGCAAGAGGATTATTAATGCACTTAGATTTTTTAATGGGAAAAAAAACTTATCATAATATAATTTCTTAATTACCATTCATTTTATCTAAACAAGAATGTCATCGTAAAAATATCAAACTTAATAGAAGAAAACTAAAATGGAGAAATATATTATTTTTAAATGTATATTGTTAACATTATTTAACTATTTTTTTGTTTGCAGTTAGTTCAGAGAAAACACATTATTATTTAAGATTCGTTTGATTTTGAATATCTGCGGGATTTTATACTTAATCGATTATGTAAACTGAGCCATTTGGTTTTAATTTAGAAATATCTTTTCACTTTTTTATAGAAACATTTATAGAGTTAAGATATTAGGCATTATTTTTCCTGTATTTTAAAAATTCAATTCTAATAAATAATCAACATGCTTTTATATGATTCTACATTATTTTTTTTTAATAGTTGAAGGCAATTGTCGTCAATATATATATTAATAAAAAAATATTTTATTACAAAAATTTAAAATAATTACAAGCTCCCGTTGAGCCAAACGTCCTCTCTCATACTCTATACAATGGAGTCCACAATTTATCTTATACTCACCACTAACCGCTTTCGGTAAGGAGAAGCCCCCTTTTTTATTTAAATTCCTGCTCTCCATTTCTCAATCTCAAGCGACGTGTCCTCTATGCATGATGTGATGCATCACCTTTTGTTTATTAGAGAACAATATTTTGTTCAGACCACGTTCTATTGAGTCCTCATCAATGACTAGACATTTGCTAACGGGTAACCCGTGACCCGTTCCGGGTTACCCGTTACGGGTAACGGGTAGGACGGGTAAAGGGGTAGGTCGGGTACGGGTAAAACCCGTAACGGGTAGACGGGTAAATTTCCAAAAATGTATATCCGGTCCGTTTATTACCCGTACCCGTTGCGGGTTGACGGGTACGGGTCCGGGTATCCGGGTACGGGTCCGGTCCGCCCATTTTTTTTTTTTTTTTTTTTTCTGTTTTTTCCTTGTTTTTTTTTCTGTTTTTCTTTCCGTTTTTTTTTCTGTTTTTTTTTTCTGTTTTTCTTTCTGTTTTTTTTCAGTTTTTTTTTTTTTTTTTTTTTTTCAGTTTTGTATTTCCGTTTTTTTATTTTTTCTGTCTTTGTTTCTGTTTTTTTTTCCTGTTTTGTTTAATATTTTTTTTCTGTTTTTTTTACAGTGTCGTATAAATATTATTACGTGTTTATAATTCGATTTTTATAATATGAATAGTTCGATATCAAATAGAGTATATATACACATGAAATTATCAAGTCGCGTCTTTATAATTTATAAATGAATAAAATTTGTACCTTATATATAAAAATTATTCGTACGAAAATTTGTATATTTATACGGCTAAGTACAAATCTATTTATTTATTTCTTTAAGCAAGTCATTTTATTTTATTTTCAAATTCTCATTATAATTAAAACAATAAATTATAAATAATAATATCTTAAATTAATTTATTACATTAAAAATAATTATGAATAATTTGAAAACAATAGATTAAAAAATAAAAGTTACCCTCCTCCTTTATTCCGGGCTTGGGACCGGCTATGTAAAATAACATAGGCGGAGTTCTAACTTTTTTTTTGTTAGTAATTGTTCTTTAAAATGAATAATTTAAAAACTAATTGAAATGTTTAGAAATTATAATTTTTAAAATAACCATAAATATTAAAAGAGGTTAGAAAATTATACCGACACTACCTATCTAGTAGTTTGGATTCATATACCATTGTTCGTTTTCTTCCGCACCGTCTGAATCTGAATTAGGTTGAGGCTGCGGCTCGGTAACGCTTTCTTCAGTATCAGCTGCAGAAGATGATTCTTGAGCTTGATGTTGGTTGCGCTCGTCAGCATTAATCCAATCTTTCAAGCACACAAGTCTTTCAAAAACATGTGGACCCAATTTACTGCGTTTGTCGGAGAGGATCCTGTTCGCCGAACTAAAACAACTTTCTGAAGGGACGGTTGACACGGGTACGGCAAAGACGTCGCGGGCCATCATCGCCAGTGTTGGATAAGACCATTGATTCCTCTTCCACCACGTCATGATGTCAACGTTTTCATTTTCGTTGCGCATATTCAAATAGCTCACTAACTCGTTTGTGGATGCGTGCGGTTCGCTATCTGATTGAAAATCTGCTAACAATCCACTACTGCTAGTGCTCCTGAAAGTGGAACTATTAAAAAAAAAAATTAGTGGACAAATAATGTAGATATTATAAATAATAAAGATTAAAAGCATAATGTATATTTATTCATACCTAGGACCAGCCCGGGACGAAGAGGGGTTCTGGTTGCCACTAATTCTTGAGTTGTATATGTTAAACATCTCAGCGAACTTCGCATCCACGTATGCCTCGACCCCGGTTGCGACTAAATGTAGATTATCTTTGTACGCTTCAACCATTTTGATCGTGTAATATTTCTTGTATGCCGGGTTAAGGCAGCTTGCAATAATGGCCAAGAGGGGTACATCTTCCCAATATTTTAGAAATTTTAGTTTCATGGCCTCTACAATCGGTGTGAGAGATTTATCGTGGGTTTCTGCTTGTTCCAAAATACGATAAACCTTGGAAATTTGATAGATTTGCCCCAACAACTCAAATGCCGTCGATGAATACGAGCAGGATAGTTTGACGGTTGCTTCAAAAAAGGTTCCTAGGAATGTTGAAAGCCTTTCTAGTTGGTCCCATTCCCCGACGGTGAGTTCCAATTGCATTGCCTGAGGGGTGGATCCCCTCAAAAACTCCCCTATGACAGCTTTATAAGGAAGGCATCGGTTCAACATCCTATAGGTTGAGTTCCAACGGGTATCTATATCCCAAGGTACTTTCAACTTGCTTACTCGATAGGTTACGCACAACTTCGCAAACTCTTGTCTTCTTTCATGGTTTGAAACAATGTGGTTGAGGGCATCCTTAAATTTAACTATCAATAATTTTATGGCTTCTGTTTTAAGTCCCGCCTTCACGACGAGGTTAAGTATATGACAAGCACACTTTTGGTGAAACATTTCACCATTCATAATCGGGTTTAGTGACCGTTTAAAAATTTCAATGGAAGCAATGTTATTGCTAGCATTATCGAAAGATATTGAAAAAACCTTGTTAGCCATATCCCTCTTAAGGTTATACTCTTGTAAAACCTCAATAATAGATTTAAAAATTACATTTGCGGTGTGCGGGGAATCTAACACTCGAAAACTTAATATCCTCTTTTGTAATACCCACTGATCATCGATCCAATGCCCAGTAATACAAGAGTACCCAAGGCCATGTTTACCAGCAGTCCATATATCGGAGGTAATTGAGACCTTGTTGGATTGATATGCAAATGTACCTTTGAGGTCATCTTTTATGGTTGTAAACTGTTTTTTTATTTCACCAACCAACTTTCTATGATGCATCCTCTTGTACATTGGTTGAGCACACCCCCGAATGACCAACCGGGCAAAGGCTGTGCAACCACCCATACTGATTGGTTGGGCTTTGTGGGTTATGTACCGGGCCAATTCACTAAGCATTCTTTTTTCATCAAATTTTGGGTTGGTTAAAGTACCATCCGGGGTGATTTGAGTTTGAATTTGCGGGGTATTATTCGGGTTATAGTTTTCACCCTTTCTAATATGCACATCAACATGTCTTTTAAAGCTACTCATACCACTAGCTTGTTTATAAACAAAATAAGGTTTCTTGCAATGGTCTACCTTACAATAAAGAGTTTTCAAGTAACCGTCGTCATCTTTGGTCACATCATACCATTCAAACCAATATTGGTTGTATTCGGGAGGTCTTCTAGCCTTCTTTGCTGCTGGTTGTTGTGGGGGGCGGGGGACAATTGGCGGAGGAGGAGCGAGACCTTCTTCTTGAATTTCAGTGACACTTGTCGAAGGAGTACCTGAAATAGGGGGGTTGAGTTGACTCGACGATGCAACGGAAGAAGTGCCTCCATATGCATACGGTGGTGGTAGTTGATGTGATTCTTGTGGAATGAATGTGTTTGGATCATTTGAAGTATAATACGGTGCACCCGTTTGGGGGTTTTGTTGATAATTTGTTTGTAGCATTTGGTCTCTTCTTTGATAATTTTGGGGAGGTTGTGGATAATTAGGTGGCGGCATTTGAGAGGAACTATCAAAATAATTTTGTGAATAATCTTGTGGATAATTTGTAGTTGGTATTTCGGGGCCAAAAATATCGGCCGACATTCTCGCGATATCTTCTTGCACCGAATCACGATGAGATGACATTTTAAAAAAATGTAAACCTATATTCAAAAATAAATACAATTACTTACCATATTCAACAAATAAATCTAACATAGTTATATAATGAATTTCAAATACAACTTCTTTAAAAAAAACAGAAAAAAATAAATCTTAAAAAATCCGGAAAAAACAGAAGAAGAAAAAAAGAATTTGAAAAAATAAAAATAAAATGATTAAAATCTAATCTATTGAAAAATAAATCTAACATATTAAAAAATAAATACAATTACTTACCATATTCAACAAATAAATCTAACCTAGTTATATAATGAATTTCAAATACAACTTTATTTAAAAAAAACAGAAAAAAATAAAATTAAAAAAATCTGGAAAAAAACAGAAAAAATAGGAAAAACAGAAAAAAAAAAGAATTTGAAAAAACAAAGATAAAATCTAACCTATTGAAAAATAAATCTAACATATTCAAAAATAAATACAATTACTTAACATATTCAACAAATATATCTAACCTAATTATATAATGAATTTCAAATACAACTTTATTTAAAAAAAAACAGAAAAAAATAAAATTAAAAAAATCTGGAAAAAAACAGAAAAAATAGGAAAAACAGAAAAAAAAAAAAGAATTTGAAAAAACAAAGATAAAATCTAACCTATTCAAAAATAAATCTAACATATTCAAAAATAAATACAATTACTTAACATATTCAACAAATATATCTAACCTAATTATATAATGAATTTCAAATACAACTTTATTTAAAAAAAAACAGAAAAAAATAAAATTAAAAAAATCTGGAAAAAAACAGAAAAAATAGGAAAAACAGAAAAAAAAAAAGAATTTGAAAAAACAAAGATAAAATCTAACCTATTGAAAAATAAATCTAACATATTAAAAAATAAATACAATTACTTACCATATTCAACAAATAAATCTAACCTAGTTATATAATGAATTTCAAATACAACTTTTGTCACACCCCAAATCCCCGGGGTCTGACAGCCTGCCGCGTGTATCTATCAGGTGTCGCATATACACGCAAGGCAGTGGATCTTTTATATGCATTACCAATATCCTCATTCGCTGCATCCGTAAAATAAACCTGAAAATAATCGGGAGGGTGGGGGGTGAGAATAAATCCTCAGTGCGAAAATTTGCCACAGTTTAGATTATTGGACTTGCAATCAAACTCTATATTCAACAATGAAACCCAAACAATAACAATGCAACAGTTATATAAGAAAACATAAATAACAGAATGCCACTACTCGACAACAATTTATCAACCTGAAACACAGTTTACGGAATTTCCAAGATGAATTTCAAACACAATTCATATATATTTTGGCTTAACTCAATTCAATAGGGCTTGTAGCAATTACAGATGTTCTCTCGAGCTGAACCATTATCAAACCCACATCTGCAGGGTTACAGACACCTACAGATGGCCAACCGCTGGACCCTTTATCTGACACCCATCTGTAATCACTTGGCTTAACCGTTTATTAAGGTCTGGTTCGAATCACATAAAGAAAATCCTTTTTAGAATCGTTTCCAATATTCGTCATATTCAATCGACCGTTCAAATGAATTAACACGTAGGAAAATGCCACAGATCCATAGACGTTACACATGTCACCCACGATTTCCAATCACATCTCATAACATAATCACCCTCCCTCGTCCCAACCGGTACTGGGAATATCGAGGGCCGTTCACCTAAGGCCATTTAGGATCCTGGGAATCCAAGTCAGCATACAGCCCGACTTGGCAAATTCATTGGATCCAAGTGCTTAACTTCGTAAATCCATTCACATACACATCAAATCATTTAGTTCGTGGTGACTTTCAATCAAAATCAGATCACAATAGATCAACATAACCTAACCATACCAGCATGCAAATCATTCAATTCAGATCAATTCGAGTTTAATTTAATTGGGCTATGCAAATGCTCTACGCAATTCAGTGATGCAATCAATGATATTCAACATGACAAACGAAAACACAGTTTAATTCCTGAAAATAAAGTATCAAACAAGTCCAAGAATCCCGCACCTTAGTATGACGAGCGTACCGCTTAATTTAAGGATCGGACGTCTCGTATTGTCTCGCAAAATCTGGCTCGACTGAGCCTACACCTATATTATACGATTACTCGGTTTAGTTCGGTTACATTCTCAAAACTTAAATTCCAAAAGTCGTCTTTCAATTCGTCAATTCTCTTATACCTTTCGGCTCATTTATAGTCATTTTAATTCAAGTCCAATTCCAAAATTATATATATATGGTCGGCCCTTATATAAACTTTCACCTTATTACACTTTGGTCCATTGGACGTATCAATTATTTTATTCCAATTCAATTTAATTAAAGACCCATAATTTAGTAAAGGTTTAAGCCCCTAATTAACAATTCACCATTTACTCAAAGTCCATTTATAACATTTCAATTTCAGTCCTCTTTACAATTATTTAAATTTACATATGGCTCAAATTATAATACTTCACATGCATGGCCGGCCATAGCCTCAAACAATTTACATCTTACACATTGGTCCCTTATATTTATACAACTCACATAGGCTTTATATTTTATAATTCATACCCCTTATTTTTATAAAGATCCCCAAGGCTTGTATTTTGCACAAAACAACCTTCAGTTTAATTTATTTACATTTTTGGTCCCTGTCAAGTCAAGGACTGGTACACACACAAAATCAGCACCATTTACCGGGAAAATCAACAACCCGAGCAAAGGTGAAATTAACTACAATTCCCTTTAATTAATACAAATCACTTCCTACAATTAATCATTTCTTACATTTTAGCCCCTTTAATTTATACAAATCACTTCCTACAACATTAATCAATTCATCCAGACACAATTCAAGAAGTTTATAATTTAATTTAAAAATTAACCGAAAGAGAGGATGTCAAAGGAGAACGGTCGATTTCGAGGGTTTCGTCTCGCTCCGCCTTGCAACCGTCTCACTTGAGCACGAGCAAGCACCATAGCAACCTCACGAAAACACCCGCAAGCAATAATGGCAAACCCCCAATTTCTAGGGTTTCGGATTCTCACGAAATCAATGGCAACCGGTGCAAAAGAGAGGGAGATAAAGTGGAAGAGGAGGTCCATGGGTTAGAGAGAGAAGAGATGAAGGTTTTCGTGGTGGTGGCGGGGATCAGCAAGCGAGGAGGAGGGGGGCGCGAAGGGGCAGGGGAGGCGGGAAAAGAGGGAGAGGGGCGGGGCTTGGGGTTTCCCGAACTGAGAAGGAGAGAGAGGAGAGGGTGGGGCGGTCGGGTGGGTTCGCCGGCGACGGGAGAGGGGAGGGGGCGGAGCCCCTCTGGTTTTGGCGGAACAGAGAGGGAAGGGGACGGGGGGGGGCTCTGTCTCACGGGTAGGGAGGGAGAGGAGAGAAAGAGAGGAGAGGGGGTTTTATTAATTGGCTGCTTTGAGATTCGTGCTAGATGGAATCCAATGGTCCAATTAATTCCAGAATTTCAATATAATCTCATTTAATTGGTTTAAAATCTGTTTCTACTATAATTTCGAATCGAAGTTTCGTAAAATTTTGCAATTAATTTCGTATGAATATTTTGTACTTTTATTACTCTATTCTAATATTCAAATCATTTGGTATTAATTGTACATCTCTATTTATATATTTTAGTTAATTAAACTTTTTATTTAAACCAAATGATTGATTTATCAATTTAAATCATGTTTTAAATTTCGGAATGTAACATTTCTTCCCCCCTTAAAAATGAATTTCGTCCTCGAAATTAAAAATCGTAATAGAAAATAGTATCCTCCTTTATCTAAAATAGTTGAACCAAAAATTAAAATGCATAGTTTACCCAATTTAATTAAGTGTATAAATTCACCACGCTTCAGCTGCGCTACTCTGATGGAAATATTTTGTACGAAAATTTCACCAAGTATTTTCAAAATAATTACTAATGATTGCCATTCGACAAGAATTATGATTTTATTCTAAAATTATTTAACTGATACCATAACATCAAGATTACTCTAAATTAATTGTTTGTTACTTTATTATTACAAGTTCCTCTCAATTATAGAATTATAATATATTGCGTACACCTTACATCAATTTCATATCACTCAATAATTTAGTTAGATATTCTTAATAAATGTTTACTTAAAAATAATTCACAATCATAACGTCTTGCTACTATAACAATCATGGAAATTCATATGTCAAAGTTCGGATTATATTTTCAAAGTTTTACCATTATATACTAAACTCTTCCTTTATACATGTAGATGAGTCTATTAAAAATATAATACCCTAATCGACCTCCATTTAGATATGTCGTTAATAAACAAGGGAATTTCGTAACGATAATAATGACTCGATCGAATCCCAGTGATCTTCATACTGGTCTTTACATTTAATAAATATGAATAATAATTTACTCATACAAATCCATTAACAATATATCATATAATTTATGCAACTCAAAATTCTTGACAAGCAATTAGTCCTAATATTACTTATTATGTGACACAATTGCCATTTATTGTTGATAACTAATATTAGTTTAAGTTAATACTTCTATATAATATAATAACGTGCAATAATAATTTATTACTATCAACATGCAATGTAATTGTTACTTAACATATTCAACAAATATATCTAACCTAATTATATAATGAATTTCAAATACAACTTTATTTAAAAAAAACAGAAAAAAATAAAATTAAAAAAATCTGGAAAAAAACAGAAAAAATAGGAAAAACAGAAAAAAAAAAAAAGAATTTGAAAAAACAAAGATAAAATCTAACCTATTCAAAAATAAATCTAACATATTCAAAATAAATCTAATTATTTCACAAGTTCACATAATAAATCTATCATATTCGAAATAAATATAACTTATTCAAAATAAATTTATCATTTTCAAAAATAAATCTAACATATTCAAAATATTTCACATATTCACAAAAATGAATCTAACATATTTTTTAACCTATTAAAAATAAATCCGAATTTCAAAAATAAAATCTAACATATTCAAAATAAATCTAATTATTTCACAAGTTCACATAATCACATCTAACAAATCTAACATAAATTAAATAAATGTAACATTCAATAAATCTAACAAATCTAACATAAATTAAATAAATCTAACAAATCTATCATAAACTAAATCTAACATTCAATTTAAATTATACATTTATCTACAACAATAAATCTAATATCAAATTTTAAATTACTCTACAAAAATAAATGAATCTAACAAAAATGAATCTAACATATTTTTTTAACCTATTAAAAATAAATCCGAATTTCAAAAATAAAATCTAACATATTCAAAATAAATCTAATTATTTCACAAGTTCACATAATCACATCTAACAAATCTAACATAAATTAAATAATTGTAACATTCAATAAATCTAACAAATCTAACATAAATTAAATAAATCTAACAAATCTATCATAAACTAAATCTAACATTCAATTTAAATTATACATTTATCTACAACAATAAATCTAATATCAAATTTTAAATTACTCTACAAAAATAAATTAATCTAACATAAAATAAATCTAACCTTTAAATTTCGCGGAAAAATCTTGCGGGAGGTGCCGAACTTTGTAATTTTGATACCTTCGTAATTCCGTAACGGGTTTAGCGAACCTCTAATTCCGTTTGCGTATTGGTAAAATGAATTAAATTACAACTATATATTTTTTAAAAAATAAATTTAAAAATTGAGAATAATGAAAAATGAGAATTTGAAATTGAGTTTGAGGGATTGAGAATTTGAGAATTTGAGAATTTGAGTTAGAATGTGGAGAGGAAGAGGATTAGAGGGGTGTATTTAAAGAAAAAATTGGAGAGGGAATAAAATTTGAAAAAAAAAAAAAAAAAAAAAAAAACCGACGTGACCCGGGTGGGTCCGGCCGGGTTTGATTTGACCCGGACCGGGCCCCTCTTGAACCGGCGGTACAATTCAAAATTTGAATTTCAAAAGTGGGTACGGGTAAAGTTGGCGGGTACGGGTAACGGGTAACGGGTACGGGTAACGGGTACGGGCAACCGGGTAAAGGGTACGGGTAACGGGTACGGGTACGGGTAGGCGGGTATAGGGGTACGGGTAGGCGGGTACGGGTTGGCGGGTAGACGGGTACGGGTACAACGGGTTATTTTTTAAATCACGTTCTCCGGTCCGTTTATTACCCGTACCCGTCTACCCGTCTACCCGTTTGTACCCGGGCAACGGGTACGGGTACCACGGGTAACGGGTACGGGCCGGGCAAAACGGGTTCTACCCGTTCCGGGTTTAGCAAAAGTCTATCAATGACCCTACATTATTATTTCTACATAAACGAACATTATTGATTATAAACTAATTAAATTATGTATAATTATTAACTCTGAAAAAATAGATTACACTTATGTATAGAACTTCTATAGGCGTCTAGTTCTATACCTCTAAATTAATCATAGAAACCTCTAAATGGACTTGTTTCTCATACCATGTTAATTACATAGGTTTCAATATTTTCACTACCCAATACAAAATACTTTTCATGTTTCCCTTATGGTGTCCCCTATATGGAAAACAATTTTTCATATACAAAAGATGTCAGTTTTAACAGAGATTCTGTCAAGATAACAACTTAAGAGAATACTAGCTTATAATTAGTTCAAGACAAATATTAATATTTTCATAAAAAAATAGTTCAATTGAAACAATTTCATCCGAGAGGTAATGATAAATAATTTAAGATGAGTACAATTTGATGCTTTTAATGGACCAAAACTACCAAGCAATTCTAAAATTAGCAACATAATCAAACTAGAATAATTTAGTTGATTGTCGAACCAAACACATACTACTGAACAATTCAACTTTAAAATTATAAACCACAGAATGCTGCATTCATTAAATCATTCCAAAACAACCTTGATTTTCCCTGGAAGACAGAAAAATAATAATAAATTGAATCGAATTTGACTAAAAAAGGAAAACTAGATGGCTGTCACAATTTAGCAAGAGCAAGTGAGCATTCAGCAACCGCTTTTGCAACTTAAATGTAAAAGAAGCCCATTATACTATGGAAATATGAGAGGTGAGAATGCACCCCATCATATCCCAATAAGTACCAGATTCTTAAAGGCCCAAATCAAATGCTCTTCTTCAAGTTCTGATTTGGGAAGGCCCAACAAAGACTGGGCTTTTATCTTGAACAAATCATAACTTTTTGGGCCCAATAATAACCACAGTGTGTTTATTGTATTATAAGGATAAATGTTAAAGATGCTTTATGAAGATAGGATATAATATATATCTCAGTCCAAATATTTTAATATTTTATGTGTGCAAAGGTGTTCATCCTATGATCCAACTCCGCTGCTCTCTAAATAGGAGAGCAGGACCCTGTTATTCAAAATCGGACCGTGGAATTTTTTCATGCACAGATCTCAACACAGATGAACGGTTCAATTTAAAATAATAGAGTCATGCTCTCCTATTTGGAGAGCAGCTGAGTTAGTTCCGTTCATCCTAAACCCTAAGCCGTACATGTTTTTCTTTATGTGCAAATAATATATAATAGATATATCAAGATTATTTGAAGCACCTAGGAAATAATTTCAAAATAAAAACTGTTTTTTTTAGGTATAAAGTATTGTCATTCCGAAAATTACAGATGATAGATATTTTGGTCACATCAGTAATTTGATCGTATTATTTTTAAAATTTCCAAAGTTTTTGACATCATTGTAATTGTCAATTTCAAATTGAAGTAAAAAATTTAGATAGATTATTAATTTAGCAAAGAGTACTATATTAATAATTGATCTATACTTTTACAATAAAAATTACAATTGTTATATGTCAACATTTATTTACTTTGCACATTGACTAAAGATAATTCTTATAAAGATTTTGAGAACCAAAATTAGTTTTAACTTCATATGAAAAGTTTAAACTAATTATAAAAATTTCAAAATAATAAGATATTATATTAATTAAATACAATCTTTTTTTTGAAGTTAGACATTTAAAAGCAGTGGCATATATATCTCTATAAAATGGCCACTGATAATTGAAGGTTTTAGGTCAATTGGTATGATATATAAATTACCCCATGGAAGACACCTTTTTAATTTACAAATATATGTAGATAATAATTTTGTGCTTAAAAATTGTAGAATACACTTCAGATACTTAATTTCTCCTCTTGACAGAACTAATAGGACTTATTCTTCATTTTTAAAAACAGTTGGAATAAATATCCTTTGACAGATTTAATTTTATATTTCTCACGCCTTAAAATCCGCCACCATGCATATGAGAACAAATTAATTTACAAGTATTCGATTTAAAAATTTGAAAAAACCAAAACAAAAACAGATGTAATTGTAAGATAAATCTAATAATCATGACCTTACCATGTGTATACGAAACCATACTCCTGCATATATACACATAAAAAAAATTAGAAGTACTAAAATAAAGACACAATAAATAAAAAATTCTTCATGTTATTTTGGTTTTTCCTGGTAACTTCCCACAGCTTTATTGAACTGAAATAAATTGACAAATATGCACCGATACATGCATACTTCTTCATGAAATCAATTCATGCATCCATGAAAGGAAACATATAGATGCAGTTCAAGAAAGCTGTGGAAGGCTACATGGAGCACCATGTTTTTTGTTTTTGCACCACCAATTCATGTCTAGATTCTATATTTGAAGAGAGAAATAGAGATGTGTTGAGAGGTTGTGAGGTAAAGAATATTGGAATTGGAAGCTACATATAGAGGGCTAGGGGTTTTTTAGAGAGAGAGATAGAGAGATTGTGGGGATTTATTAGATTGGAAGAATTAAATGGATCCAACCCCAAGAGAATATAAGTAATTAGTGCTGCCAGGCTAGCACTAATCCCATGATCCCTCCATGCGTTCCGTTTTTAGTATTAATTGCTAAGGGTCACCAAATTATTGCCCCTTATTACTACTCTATCCTATAAGGTTTTATTTAGCAATCTCTATTGTAGAGTCTAGCTAGTTGCATCTTATTACTATTTTATGAGTAATATTGTGTTAACATATAAAATTATAAATTTTGAATTTAGTTAGATCATGAAGTCAAGCGGCAAAATGTAAGATTTTTAAGTAAAAATAAAGTATTTATTTTTTATCAATTTTTAACGCATAATTTTGAATTTATAGTTTAAAGCCTATTCAATATCATTTAAAGCCTATTCGATATTAATGTAGATATCAACTAATAAAAGTAATTAAATCCAAATTTATCTAGCTAGCTTTTACATGAATTGAAATTAAATAACTTGATGACTAGCTAGGCATCAAGTTGCTCTTATAATAAAACTAAAAACAAGAACTTATATTGGTAGATTTCTAGCATTCACCATAAATTTAGGTGCCTCCAAGCGCCCCTCATCCCCCCACACACACAAAAAAAAAAAAAAAAAAAAAATCAAAGATAGTAATGAATTAAACAGCTGGGGAGAGAAAACGTCAAGGCAATTAGGTGAGAAGGATGTAATTTATTTTGGATTTTATCAAAATGAATTTATTTCCTTTGGGGGAAGCATCAAATGTTTGCTTGGTAGATGTTAAACATGTTCAACCAATTCTTTGTTGCTTCTGGCGGTGGATTGGACAGCGCCAAAAAAATATTAATCAGACTAAGATTATTAATTCATTCACACGTAGAGAAATAAATAAATATTATTTGTAACTAACCCACATGGATATATACACACACAACTTGTGCATCATGTTGTATAACCATGCAGGTCTCTATTCATATAATATAGTTATAAGTATATCATTTCTATGGATGTAAATATTTATAGAGTGATGCTTCTGTGCATACGAACTTTTAGCAACTGTTTCAGCAAAAAAATTGCGGAATTGATTACAGCCGTTGATTTCTAAAAGGACACTTTTGGTATAATATTTTGTGTTGATCTCTCTGTTAGACTCCGTTAGGCTTCCCTCCTCTTCCCAACCATGGCGAACCGTCTCCTGTTCTTCGTTCGTTCTCTCCTTTCTCCTCTGTCTCTTGTTCTTTCTTCCAACCGTGCTCTCGCTCCGCTACCACCGTGAGACGTGAGACGCGAGACGCAACCTAGTCCTCTCCAGTCTCGCCCTTTCTCTCTCGCGAGTACTTGCTAGGAGGTGCAGAACTGGCTGACACGAGAAGAAACCCTGGCGGTGGTGGCGAGGATTGGTACAGAGAAGAAAACCTAACGAAAAAACCCCTCCATCTGACCACTTCACCTCCGCATAGCTCACGATCAGTCGTATTTTCTGTGTCTCCGCCTCGATCTGACCTTGTCGCCTCACACCTCACAATCGCCCTTGATTTCTAAAGGTATTGAGTTAATTTCCCTATCTCTCACATTTCAATTGGTCTTAGATGTTCCTTCCTCTTCATTTATCTACATCATTCAATAATCTCCAGCATGTTTCCTGTCCAATAAAAATAAGAGAACAAATCATTAATGTCATGTTTCTGTTAGTTGTCAAGTAGACATAAGACAACATTCATTCCTCATTTTCCACACGCACCCACAACATTAGAAGAGAGGAACTGGTCAATGTATGAAACTGTCAGGTACAGAATATCTGATACAAGCTTGTATTCTTTAGCTACTTCAACCAACCAATCTATCAAGACTCCTCTCATATTTGTTGTCACATCTACTTGAATGTTTCAGTTTCAGACTGCAATTTTTATCCAAAGTCTCAGCACTGCTACTAGTTCTGGCACATACCAAAATCAGTACCGGCACTGCTATTGGTTTTGGTACATGCCAGTGGTATCATTGACTTGAATACTTTAATTCTAGGTATATATAACATCAACTGACACTTGATGAATAGTATAGTAATTATCCCTTAGGCGTGACCTTTAGACGGCTAGTACTTTGTGTCATACAAATTGATAATTTTCTTCATGCTTTCTTGAATTTAAAAGTCTATTTTACTCACTGCCGTATGTGTTCATATTCTGTCATTCTAGTATGCTTGATTCTTAGATATTCTAAGCTTCAATACAACCCAATTAAGTGCCCTTTCTAAAATTAAGCTAAACTAGACAGAAATTTAAAATTAATTTTACTTGGGAAATTAAGAATCAACCAATCAAATTAAGCTACAAAGATGCAATCCTTGCCAAAATAGATCCAATCAAAACCATCCTTTCTTTAATTAGGCATAAGTCCAACCAGTTTAATATGAACTTGTCGTCACCTACTGCCACGAGCAAGTGTCATAATTGCCAAACTTGTCCCTAGGTATGTCATCCTCCCTTGTATAATAGGTCAATTGTGTTGTTTTAATTTTATTTCATGCAGATGTGACAATAGTATGTTTTGTAGCAGATATGAGATAATACTTAGGGAAGAGAAAACGAGAGGACGATGATGACATTATTGATGAGAGCTTCAGTGATGAATCTCTCAATGAGGGTGGTACATAGTTAATGCTATATATGCACAAGTTAGTGAAAGGCAGGGTTAGGGTTTTGATTTGTGGTAGCTATGAAAGGATGTAATATTTCAATTCTATTTTGATTTCAACGAATTTTGAGATGTATCACTTGAATGCTCAAATTCTAATATGTATGTAACACTTGAATGCTCAAATTCTATTCTGATTTGTTGCAGTTATGAGAATATTTGCTGAAATTATGTTTAATGATTTATAATTTTCTATTAGTACAATTGCACTTGTTGTATGTCACGTTATTTCCATTTAGGGGCAATTTGGTTATCAATGATGCAAGCAATTAGGCTGATTTTTTTTTTATATTGTAATATATATTTTTTTTAATTAATTTAGTTATCCTGGTAAGGCAGAACGATCCAAATAAATGGGCACCATGTGGAGTGCTTGTTGCTTAGTTATGTCATATATGGGTCAGTGATGCATAGCTCATTACTATTATCTACTGATATCCGTATGTTTATAGATAAAAATGAAAATAAATCCTCCCAAGGCTCTATTTTTTTAGGCTCTTTTTAATTGCTTAAACATGACCCCAAAAGCTCTCAGAGGCCTGGCCATGATTGTAATCCTTGAATGAATCTGAGCTCTTTGAAGAAACAATCTGGAGGTCTCCTTTCAGAAATTCTTGTGTTTGCTCTGTGAAGGAGAAAAGTATTAGACATGTACCCATTAAATGTCACTGGAGATATTACATATAGAAAGGAGACATGCTCTCCCTTACCCAACTACATACTTAAAATAACTATTGACAAACCAAATCTTAATTATGATGCTCAAGTGTTAGAGGAAAAAAAAGGTAATGTAAATGTATGAAATGCTGCATATATTTGCAAATTTGGTGAACCTTTTTAAAAACTCCAATAAAACAAGCATATAACCTATTTTTAATAGAATGAAAAGGGACTTTCTACAATGTCCCGTAATTACCTTGGAGATATGTGTGCCTAGACTCCTATGCACGCCAAAACATTTTACGCTTATAAATATCCCAATATTAGCAGACCTATACACAGATATACTGATGAGTTAGAACACGTATGATAGCAGACCTATACACAGATATTACGTAGCATACAAGGTCACCTAATATCACCACAATAGAGTATAATTCAAAAAGCCCAAATAAATCAGCAAATAATTAAATCAGCAAATTTTGCCTTGGCTTTGGTCCAGATGTTCTTGCCTTTTGTTATAATTTGCTTACTGTCATATGCTGATGATTTCTTTGTGAGTGTTAGGGTTTAGACTGTGGTGCTGGTATTATACTGGTACAGCTGGTTTATGCAGCTAAGATGGTTCTCGGAGAATTATAGGAGCTCAAAGTGTCTCGAATTAAGGACAAAATAGACAAAATACCCACCTTAATAACAACATACAAAATAGAGAAGACAATCTTATCCACAGTTTCTATGCACCTAAGATGATTAATTATGGTAATGTTTTGGAAAAAGGTATCTTCCATTAATAATTGAAGTCAGAACGAAAAGGAGACATCATACCTCTGAGCTTGATATAGGTGTGTATCTCCATGAATTGAGTTCACAGTACTTTTGATACATACGAACCTGAGATAAAAATTAATAACAACAACCTTAGATGATTCTAATTAACAACAGCCTTTGGAGAAATCAAGGAATATCTAGATGATTTGCTGCCTTTGAATTTAGCAATTTAATCTACCTCTCAGAATCTGAATAGAAGCTGCAACTGGTAATTCCTAAATCACAAGCCAACAGATCGTAGAAATCTAAGACAATGTCAAGACAAACTACAAAAAAACAAAGTACGTCAAGAGAACAAACGAAAATTGGATTAATTGGGTTAGGTACAAATATCTCTAGAGTTCAGAAGGACCATTAAAGCCTCAAATCACCAAGCTAATATTGCAGAACAATACTCCTTTAGGCGGGATTCGTCAAAATTACCTAAGGCGGATTTGAAATTTCGGTACAGGGAGGTAAAATGAAATGATAGCCTCTCTTAGGAGGGCTTCGTCAAAAACTGTATAGCCATGTCAGCGATCCGTGTGATCGTAACCCGTTGGCTCCCTTTCTCTGCGAATTCACATCCTCTGAGATATCTCATATTTTGCGTGACTTTTTGGAAAATCTCAACCGTTCGAATACGTTCTGCACGAAACACAAAGCTCCTTTCTTTACTGGGATTGAGGGAGGTCCACATCTTCTGCATTGACGAGTGATTTTCAATTTGAGACAGGAGTGCTATTATTAAAAAAAAAAAATCCAAAAAGAATTTGAAAGTAGTTTATTTAGACTGAATTTTTTCATTTTTTATTCTTTATTAAAAAATAAGTTTTTTTTTTTACTTTTTGCAGTATTATTTATTTTAAATTAAAAAATAAGTTTTTTTTTTTTGCATTTTTTTGCAATTTTTGTAGCAATCAATATGTAAAAACAGTTAAAAAAAAATTTACATTTTATATGGCCAAATAATACTTACCAATAGCATTTCTAGAGACTTTGATCATTATATGTCCTTTCAAATTTAGAAAACTTTTTCAGACCGTTCGTTTTCACGCAGAAAATCAACTGTCGATCTGCAACAACATAATTTCAAAGCTGATCTAAAATGATCAAGATACAACATTGAATGTAACCAACATAAAAATTTGGAAGTTTTATTATGTATGAGCTTCAATCCAGCACGAAGTGTTTATGGCCATACGATGCTTTAATTTTCGATCAACTAGATGGAAATGTAAATCAAAACAAAATTTGATCAAAATTGGGTGGAAGGCAATAAATGAAGTGCTCTTTGATTTCAACGGTCCCGATCGACCAACAGACAACAGATTAGATGGTTTCTTAATGTAAGTTATATGGGTTTCACAATTAGATATACAAGCTGCCATGTCATGATCACTACATTGCATTGCATTGGATTTGTACTGTTGAAAAATAGGACAATACCAGTATTAGTGCAGCATCAACTTACCGGAATACAGATGCATGTCTTCATGTCATCATACTAGAGATCATGGGACAGGAAAATATATAGAGTCAAGCTAAGTATGTCAACCAACTCATTAATATTATTGAATAAGAAATTTGCAAAACTGGTAAATATAAAGGAACTTATATATTTACCAGGGGCCCCTCATCTTCCTTAAGGGCTTTTTCGATGAAGACTTTGCTAAGGGTGTAACACTAACCCCTTCTCTTCAATGATTACCTTCAATGCTTGCAGAAAATCCTCCTATATATCTGAAAGGTTTACATGAGTGGAGTGACTTATAGGAACAAAAAGGAACAAACAATAATGAAGACTTTCGCTATTCTGTGAACTTCTGATATTTACAGTATGAGTCACCACCCTGCATTAATGAAGAGGGAAAGTAGATGAGCACAATCAATAATTAAGCAGTATACAAAATGTGGAACAGACAGAAAAATAGGATTTTAAAAGTCAATATTGAATTATTACATTAAGCCACAAAATTGTACCTTAATGATGGGATACGCTATTGCCTATTGGAAATATGATAATGACAAGAACACGCACAAATGGTGCCCTCTTTGTTCTGACTTTGAGCCCGTGGCGGGTACATGTAGATTGAGGAATAATCTGAGAAAAGGTAAATTAAGAAATAATGGACCAAGGAATACTCGCAGATATCCACCATACAGCTTACTGATTGATGCTACTGCTTACTGGAATTTTATCAAAAAAATTTAAGTGGTGTGTAAAGAATCAGTTGGCTACTAGGCTTTAAAAGTTTTAAAAAATATTCAAGCTCAATCACCGTGGCCATTATGAATCATTCAAACACCTTCAAGCATTTCATCAAACACCCAGGCACAATCAATGGCAGCTCTACAAATCTTATCTAAAATCTTAATTTGGTTCAAGCATTTCATCAAACACCTTGAAAGCATTCATTTATTGAATAAAATAAACTCAAAACTTCAAGCATTTCAAGTGTTTTACAGATTCAAATTTAATGATATCGTGATATCACTTACAGTATAATTATCACAGCATTCAAAATTCCTTGATTTGGAAGTTCTGAAATGGAAAAGCTTAAACTAAACACACCAAAAGGAAGTTGCAATCTATGAAATGTACCTGTCTAACAAAGAGACAGGCACTGACCGTTGATTGCCGAAGCTTGTTCTTTTGCTGAACAATAGAATTATTTTTCTCAGTCAATCTTGAAATTAAAGCTGTATGTTAAGAAATAAAAAGTAAAAGTTAACGCAAGTAGTTTTTACTTAACTTTTTGTAGTCTCATGTTCAAATAAGTAATACAAGGAATATTAATACCAATCACTTGTCAGACTATACCCGTTTTTATTTTTTTTTATTTTTGAGGAAGGCATAGGAGTCATACCCTTGCTCATATATTGCTCAAAAACACAGTAATCTTGGAGCTCAGAAATTAGTAAGCACTTTACAACTCAACAATTTAGACCAAAAACACAGTAATCACCTGAGAGAGACGGTGCCGAGAGGGTCTCAGGCGATCTAGGGTTCACGCGACCTAATATTGTCGCTCGAGAAGTCGATGCCGAGAGGTCTGAGGCTGTGGGGAGTGGTCGAAGAGAAAACCCTAAACCCCGCTGAGGAGGGATGTTCTCTTTATCGCCATGACTACTTTCCTCGGAGGCTAGGGTTTACAAGAATGGAGACTGGAGAAGGAATAAGCGAAAGAAATCGGAGACGGAGGGATTGGTCATATTTTCGCTGTTATATGACTGTTTTGCCCTTCCGTCAAAAGCATTGCGTTAAATTTAACGGGAAAAGTAATTGAGCGGAAGAAATATGAACCATTTGATCATGAATAAATGAACGGTCTAGAAAATTTTGTATGCACAGAAGCATTTGCCATATTTATATTAGTTTATATTTAGTTTTATCAATTTCTCTATTCTTAACTGTTTAAGTTAATATAAAATAGTATTGACTCATATAAAGAATAATTATTGAATAAATTATTAATTTACATAATATAGTATAAAGTATAACAAACAAAGGTTCTAAATAGCAATTATCACGCCATCACGAAAATGCTACAAAAACAACTATAGCAAATTATTGCGCAGCTACAACTATACCTATTTAGAATCCTATTAAAAGAAAAACAGTTGATAGCAATATAGCTAGCTATTTTAGAACCGGTAGAAAACACATAAACATTTTAAATTAGACACGTTATGTACATAATAACAAAAAAATATAAAAGAGTATAATTATTAGTACCGGTTATATTAAACTAATATAAACACTAATTAAATTAAATTATATAAAATATTGTATAAATCAATCTCAAAATAATAATAAATAATATATAATTAATTATCTAATAATTATCTTATAAGCTAAAGGGTACCACTTTGTTTTTATCAATATCAAATTGTTACTTATGCTATGAAAATTAAGACACTACTAATCAAATCCAATAAATTCGATCTTAAATGAACATATTATATATATCTTAACCATTGTGTTTTGTGGGAGGTACTTATAATCTATTTATTGATTGCTGATGTATCCTAAAAATAAACAAATAAATAGGTAAATGAAATAATTGAATAAGAATGTACAGATGTGCATGCATGCATGTTTCATGACTCATCATACCACCCCATTTACCGTACCCGCCACAGAGGATCAATCACATCTGAACCGTGCCAAAAAAATTGATCTGGCAGGAACCGACCACGCAATCATTTTGCATCTCTCGTCTATGGAAGGACTATTTTGTGTTATTTTATGGGCTATTGCTAAGGCATGGACTCAGGTGTGAGATAATTAAATTAAAGAAAATTATGAAAACAGTTAAAAATAAGTAATTATTTAATATGTCATTTACAAGTTTTGTAGTTCTCTAGGAACTAGTAAGTTGGTTAAGATAATAGTTTTTATATCAAAGATAAATGTTTGAAAATCTAATTTCGCTTTGATTTTAGAAGAGAAAAAGGGAGTAGTATCTATTTTTTTTTAATAGTTCATATGATCACATATATTTCAGTAAAACTCTTTAAGATGTATTTACAATTTTATGATTGGGAAGTATAAAATCCTGAATAAACAATTAAACTAGCAAAAATAAAGAAGAAAATTAAGATAATATTTGGCATATGAAAAAGCTTAATTTGTCAATAAAATTTTGCAACATTATTAAATGAGTGAGTCTATGGTACTATGCATATCATGGGTTGTTACCGTGTTACGGCTCTATATTCGAATTTTTAAATCCTAACGGTCGATCCGAACCGTTCATCTTGTTCTCCATATTAATATGTGTTTGGAGACCAAATTTTATATTTTTTGAAAAAAATTTACTATTTTTTTAGATATTTAGAAAATCACTTGATCTGAAAATTCTGGACCATTCAAAAACAGTGATTTTCAATAAATCTAAAAAAATAGTAAAAAAATTTCAAAAAATGTAAAATTTGGTCTCCAAACACATATTAATATGGAGAACAAGATGAACGGTTCGGATCGACCGTTAGGATTTGAAAACTCAAATATAGAGCCGTAGCACGTTAACAAATCGTAATATGCATAGTACCATAGACTCCTCTTATTAAATTATACAAAATTTATCACGACTACTTTTATTTACCATGTCTACTTAATTGTTTTAATTATTACTGTTGTTCTTGGTATTTACTATTTAGTGCTTCGACTCCATGTATTTTTCAATTGCTTACAGTTAAAACAATAAAAGATAATTAATTTATGCCTATTTTTTTTACCCAAATAATTATAGCAATAATAACAAAAAATTGTGGCAAAAAAGACAGCGCATAATATGCCATTAGTACCAGTTGAATGTACAAGTTGTGCTGTTCATAGCTCTTCATCCATGCAAAAACAAATCAGAAGGAAAAAAAAAAAGTCACAGATTGACAGAGGAGATCCATCTCATAATGCCCCAATATGCTCTCTCTTTAGAAGACACAAGATTTGGTTTGGTTTGGCATGTTGTGGCAAAGGGATCTTTTACATGATTTACCAAACTGAAAATAAATAAAAAATTACCAAATAAATTTATATATGATCTACTTTACATATCATCTCATAATAAAGAATTTGGCTAGTATGATATTGGTCATATTAACGTATATAACATCAACTCCAAAATCTATCGAATTGACTTTAAACGATGAATCCAAACCATTCAAACAGATCTACTTCATTAGTTGTGCGTTTCATGTTTTATATCTTTATTTCTAAAGTTCAAACTATCAATCCGTACCGCTCAACACAATATACATACTAAAATATGCTTAGAGATAATATTTTATAATTTTTAAAAAATTTTACTATTTTTTAAGATAGATACAATATCAATGTTTATGTAGCGTTGAAAAACAGTGAAACTTTACCTATCTAAAAAAATAGTACAAAATTTTCAAAACTGATAAAATTTCATTCTCAAGCATATTTTAGTATGGATATCGTGTTGAGCAGTTTGGATTGACAATTTAGATTTTGAAAATGAAGATATAAAATATGACGTATGCTGGGGTAAGAAAGGCATGAGGTATTTGAAACCTCCTCTTGGACATAAATGGAAGGTACCGAACAGCCTATTCGGTACATAAGGTTTTCGTAAAAATAAACCAATCAAGTTGGTTCCCTAAAATTTGTTCTTTTTCTTTAATTATGGTTTGTAAAAAAATTCTATAATTTAGACCACCGATATCTCATATTTTACAACCTTTATTTATCTGGAGATGGCCTATTTTAACAGATTTCAGTTTTAGTGGATCAACATTGCTTGATATTAAGTTGAATTCTTGTAACCTGAGTATATTTATTTCTGTTGTCCTTGGGCCGAAATATAATAACTGTAGTATCATTTTGGGCTAATAACTTGACCCATTTTGTGAAAATCGGCTCCACAATTTACCATTAAAATTTAGGCAAACTTCATATCATTTTCAATGCCATTGACTACAATAATTTTCATATTATAATTACTGTTCAAAACTAACAAATAATGATCAATCTTATTATCCTACAAGCAAGAGTTGATCCATTTTGTACTCTCCTCGGAGATGCGATACAACCGCAATACACATCTCAATAATGTTATAAATTAAACGCAACAAAACCTATGGCAAGAATAAATCCTGCCATGACAAATGCTCGGGCGCCTACTCTTTCTGGCATCCTGCCACTGTCGTTCCTCAGAAACAGTGCCTCATATACTGGCCAGCAATTCGCAATGCCAAATCCTGCTAGAAACATCTCCACTACCATGCGATTTCTGATCATTCCGACCGTGAATGCGCATAGACTGAGTATTGCCGCAGTGCCTAATATGACAAAGAAAGGCGAGTCTACACCAAAATCGAAGAGTCCTTGGTCATACCTATATAAAGTGTATAAAGTATAAACAAGGTATCAATAGAAATGTGGTTCAAAAATGAATTGTATTCATTCCTTTGTTTTTTTGGGCCTATATAGGCATCACAATTATATTCGTAACCGTACGGTTCTCTATAATTAATTTGATACCAATATAACCCTATAGTTACTATTAATGCAATAAACATATATAAATCTCAACACTTCCTCTTAAGATGGGCAAAAGATATCAATCAAGCACATCTTGTCACAAAATCTATCTAGATCTATTGAGCTAAGTCCTTTGGTGAGGCAGACAGCTACTTGATCTCCAGTAGCTACATGACTCAGCTCCAATAGTCCACTTTCTAGCTTTTCCTTTATGAAGAATCTATCGATCTTCACATGCTTGCTTCTGTCATGCTGTACAGGATTGTTGGCAATACTGATCGCTGACTTGCTATCGCACCACAATTTCATTTGAGTTCCGTGATTTACCTTGAGCTCTTCCAACAACTTCTTCAGCCACACCATCTCAACAACTCCCAATGCCATAGCCCTGTACTCGGCTTCAGCTGTCGATCTCGCAATAATTGGCTGCTTCTTGCTCTTCCAAGAGACCAAGTTGCCCCCTACGAACATGCAATAGCCAGTTGTGGACCTCCTGTCATCTTGGCAACTGGCCCAGTCAGAGTCACAGTAGCCATCAATGTTCATGTGTCCATTCTGCCTGAAAATCAAGCCCTTCCCTGGTGCACTCTTCAGGTACCTCAGAATGTGATACACTGCGTCCATATGGCCCTTCCTAGGGTCATGCATGTAGCGGCTCACCACGCTCACTACAAATGAGATATTGGGACGTGTATGTATCAAATAAATAAATCTGCCTACCAGTCTCTGGTACCTCTCACGATCAACCTGTTCTCCTGCCTCTGCACTAATCTTGGCCTTCACATCAATTGGAGAAATTGTAGGCTTGCAACCCAACATGCATGTCTCAGTGAGCAAGTCTAGGACATATTTCCTTTGAGATAGAACAATCCCCTCTACTCCACGAGCCACCTAAATCCCAAGAAAGTACCTAAGCTGTCCCAGATCCTTCACCTCGAATTCCTTCCCCAATCTTGCCTTCAATTGTGCAATCTTCCCCTTATCATCCCTGGTAATGATCATATCATCGACATACACAGCCAGCATAGTAATGTGACTACCATGTTGTCTAGTAAACACTGTGTGATCAGTATTGATCTGCTGATAGCTCATGCCTACCATAGCCTTCCTGAACCTATCAAACCCAGGTCCGGGGAGACTGCTTCAACCCATAAAGCGACTTCTTGAGCCTGCACACCTTACCCACTGTCTGGTTTGTGCCAAACCCTGATGGAATCTCCATATACACCTCCTCTAACAAGTCACCATGAAGAAACACATTCTTCACGTCGAGTTGGTGTAACTTCCATCCTCCATTCGCTGCCATGGAAACCAGTGTCCTCACTGTGCTCATCTTCGCCACTAGTACAAAAGTCTCATCATAGTCGATGCCATAGGTCTGACTGTACCCCTTCGCTACCAACATAGCCTTGTAGCGCTCAACCATACCCTCTGGATTCTGTTTCACTGTAAAGACCCACTTGCATCCAACAACCTTCTTGCTTGGTGGTAGTGACACAAGCTCCCAGGTTCTGTTCTTCTCGAGGACCTTGAGCTCTTCTTGCATGGCTGCTTTCCATTTCGGATCTCCCTTAGTAACCTGCCAACACTTAGGGATAGAGACAGTATCTAATGATGCAATGAATACTCCATGTACAGGTGATATGTGTGAGTAAGAGACAAATTGGGCAATGTCATGTGGAAAACCATATCGGTCAGGAGGAATAGCTGCATTCTCGCGAGAAGTCCTCCTTACCGATAGGGGAGTGGGAGGAGTAGAGAGAGGAATTATATCACTTGTGTATTATGGGTCTGAGGTGAATAGTGAAGGTGTCTCAAGAGTCGGAGTAGGCAGGGACAAGGGACTTGGCACAATTGGCACTGTAGGCACAGCTCCCTCATTCTGCTGTGTTCTCCTAACATACACCTTACGGTATCTCAACTCCCCTTGAGCTTGAGTTCCTCCACCTTCAGTCTCATTCTTCTCAACTTTTGGCTCAACCACAATCGAATCCTTTTTTTCTGGCTCAACCAGAGCTGAATTCTCTGGTATTGGGCAACCAATACCACCCACACTCACTATCCTCCTCTCACCATCCCCACTACTCTCCCCCTCTCGTCTCATACCTCCTGTATCGAGCAAGTCTCTAAAGGGTGATATCGCCTCTGAGGAGTAGTATGGCTCGAGCTCTCGGAATGTAACATCCATACTCACAAATAATCTCCTCTCCCCAGGGCTCCAACATACAGCCAAAGGTTTTGATAGGAAGAATATCTCTATTCTTACCTTTTCAGCATTTCAATTGGTGACTTCCAATCCAACACCCGTGAGGGCACCCTGTTGATCAAGTAAGCTGCTGTCCAAACTGCTTGCCCCCACAAGTACTTCGGAACCTTCATCGAAATCATCATACTTTGAATTATCTCAAGTAGATGTCTATTCTTCCGTTCTGCTACCCCATTCTGCCCTAGTATGTACAGACACGTGGTTTGGTGCTGTATTCCCTGAGATGACAAATACTCCCCAAATGCCCTATTGGTGTACTCGGTCTCATTGGAACAAGCAATACCTTCACAACTGCCCCGTATTGTGTCTGAACCTCTTTGTGAAAGTCTTTCAAACAAGCAAACACATCACTCTTGTTTTTAATCAGGTAAATCCAAGTCATACGAGAAAAACAATCAATAAAAGAAACAAAACATCTAAATCCATTCACAGTAGTTATGGGACAAGGTCCCCATACATCAGTGTGAATCAAATCAAAGATACAAGTACTCCTATTACCAGAGCTAGCATAAGAGCTCCTGGTATGTTTACCTAACTCACAAGCATCACAAACAAGTTTATCTTTATTTACTTTTTCAAATAAAAGGGGATACAAACGACTCAAAAGGCTAAAAGAAGAGTGGCCTATCTCTCTTCTTTGGTGGCTTAGGGCAAGCCTGCTTCAGGTGACCTACCTCACACAGTTGTAGCACTCTCAAGTCTCACCTCTGTACCCTGAGTTGGAGACCGCTAGTGCTGACCTCACTCCTGGAGGTCCTCCTGTCCCAGTCTGTAGCCTCATCTAGCTCTCCTCCTGTATCATGGTTGATACTGCCTCCGCAAGCAAGGGAATCCTGTTCTCGCTCAGTAACATAGCCACCCTTGACTCAAATGCTGGCGCCAGATGCTTGAGGAACAACATAGTCCTATCCTTCATGGATGCCTCTCTCTCAGAACACGTAGGGTGTGAGCAACATGGTCGGACCCTGTAGTGATCATGCTCTAACCATAAGTGCTCCAGCTCTATGGCATATTCCTGCACGGTCTTCGCCCCTTGTACCACATCTGAGATCTCCCCCTTGATCTAGTACATCCTCATGATATTCCCCACACCATCATAAGTTCTTTTCAACTTGTCCCAGACATCCTGTACCTTTTCCAAGCCATCCACAGTGTCTGCAATAGACGAAGGCATCGAGCTCAGAAGCCAGATGTACACCTGCATATGAGTGGCCTTCTAGTCATCTCTCCCCGGTGTACCCTCCATTGGCTCTGCCTTGTCTCCAGTCAAGTACCCCTCTAGATTCTTTCCTACTAGAGTGTACCTCACTCGACGTGACCAGCTCAGATACTTCTTTGGCCCATTGAGTTTCGTATCAATAGGTGGAAGATCCAACCTATGTTGTCTCGGCTCAACAGGAACTACAGGAGCCGCGAGAGCTTGGCCTAAACCAGACATGGCAAACTACAGCATCATGTGAGTCATCATGACAGAGACATCATTCGCAATCAGCTTCTCAATAGCTTCCTCAAACGGATCCTTTTTCTTTTCCTTTCCCGACATCGATCGGACTCATATGTATGCCTCACGTATCAACCCTAGTCCGAATCGCTCGTATTTCTCTTTCTCTTGACCCGATCTTGATCCCTCAAAACGAGATCCACATCATCTCCCCCTTTCTTTCTCTTTCTCTTGACCCGATCTTGATTTAGCACATCAAGACTCGAGTTCAAACCCGATCAAACCCAACCAAGAACCCGCTTCTCGGGTATCGTGGGATTTAGGCCTCCCACGCCGGCCAAACAATCACAAGTAGCCTGCCTTGTTGGCTGACCAGTCTAGAGAAGAAGAAAAAACGGCCTAGGGAAGAAGAAAACCAGTTTTTGCCTTGGCTGTTGAGGAGGGCAGAGCTACAGTGCTCGGCTGAGAGAAGGCAAGGTGGAGCAGGAGGTGCTGTGCTCAGCCTAGGCGGTGGACTGGCGGAGCTGTTCCGATCAGTGGAGGAGAGCTCGGTCATGCCAGCGGCCACCAGGTCAGAGGTGGCGGAGGGAGATCTACTCCGATTAGACCCAATCAGACCCGATGACTACACTGCCTAGGCGGAGGCGACCTGAACGGAGCCTGCGACGGCGGCACTGGTCTCTGCCTTGTTGCTATAGTATCAGATCTGTGCTACAGTGCGGATCCGTTGCTACAGTGCTTGAAAGAGAGAGAAAAAGACTACTAGGGTTCCATCCATAGTAGGAATAATCGGTCGATACCGATCCGAATCGGCCGATACGGATCG
Organism: Carex rostrata; assembly: GCF_964058835.1. NCBI lineage: Eukaryota > Viridiplantae > Streptophyta > Magnoliopsida > Poales > Cyperaceae > Carex > Carex rostrata. The sequence continues at coordinate 975,795 of NC_135945.1, read as the reverse complement.
GTATCGGCCGTTGCCGATCCGATTTTGGCCCGATTTCCTCGGTGTGCGATTTTCAGCCAAAAACTGGTTCAAATTGGCCGAATCAAGCGATTTTTCGTCGATTCTTCTACTGTGGAGCGATTATTGACGTTGATTCCCACGATTTGGAGCGAATTTTCACAAAAAAAACGAAGTGCTACGAGCCTACGACTTCAAATTGGATCTGGGGATGAAATATGCAATTTTGACTGGGTCAAAAGCTAATTGGAGAAGAAGGGTTATTTCACGATCCCATTGTCAGAATGAAAAGGCCCACTTGTCTGGTTTAACAAGGGAGAACTTGAGTGGGGCTATTCAGTCAGAGTGTTAAAGAGAAGTTGGGGTCCGCTGGCAGTGGCACTGATTGGGGTTCACTGTTCATCAGTTTTTTCTTTTCAGTTTTAGTGTTGGAAGACGTAGGGATTATTTTCATCAATTGGATTTGGGCCATTAATGATACCTATTTATGTATTCAATAAAGAAATTCCTAAATCTGATTTTGTTTTTTTAGCTTAATGTCTATTACTATTTATGTATTCAATAATGATATCTATTTATTTATTATATTGTATTAATGGATTATTTGATTGTAATTATTTATCTAAACATAAATTATTGACAAATTAATTTTTTTATCAATTTTTTCCTAATTTTTAGTGTAAAACAAGCTTCTGATCAAAAAGTCCGATTTTCCGATTCGAATCGGCCGATACCGGCCGATACCCCGATCCTGTATCGGTATCGGCCGGGACCGATCCCGATCCCGATACCGATTTTTCCTACTATGGTTCCAGCTCTGATACGAAATAGAAATGTGGTTCAAAAATGAATTGTATTCATTCCTTTGTTCTTTTGGGCCTATATAGGCGTCACAATTACATTTGTAACCCTACGGTTCTCTATAATTGCTTTCTTACCAATATAACCCTATAGTTACTATTAATGCAATAAACATACATAAATCTCAACAGTATCATATATATGTACTCATTTCAAAACCTATTATGAGATAATTTTCCTTTCCTAGCTAATTTCCCTATATGTCCAGCAATTCTGTTATATTGTTCAAACATTTAATTTCCGTACAATATTATGAATGACATAGAAGTCCCTAAATTACCTCTTGCTCTGATCGTCGTCCATGACTTTGCTCGTGACATTAAAACCTTGAGTAGTGATGTTGAATTGCTTGAACACAAATTCCATCATACCGAAGGGATATGCGGTGAGACAATGAATGAGCCACATTCGCTGGTCACTCCACCAGCACATGAAAGTGCCGTTATAGGAAACAAAGTCGGTCATGTCTTGAATGTACGCTGCCAAAAAGAGGTATACATGCAGATAGAAGTACCATGGATTTGATGGCTGCGATTAGGTAAATCAATATCGCAGTTAGAAAGTTACCAACTTACCATGGTAAACAGGTACATTGCTCTTTAAGCTATATATTTAGGTCTGTTATATTGAATTTCACATATGCTTTCTGTTAGGCAAAATTTAATAAATATAAACCAGTCTTGGAGATATTCAAGACTGTAAATACACTTCAGAAAAATTATAGGTCGAATTTCGGCTATTTGAACAAATTTATTTATCGGCATGCACACAGAGAAAATATATTGGAGATCATTATTCTTCTAAAACAAAAAAATATACAAACAATATTTCGATAATATATGGATGGACAGAGTAATACACCTCTGGAAATAATGGCCTATTGTTGATTAGTGCCAGTTGAGGTACAACAGCATAAGTGGCAATAGGGATGCACCAAATGCCCAAAAATGCATAGTGCGAGTAAGCTAGCCCCGCTCCAAGTGAGACCTTTTTCACACCAAAGGTCAAGGGGCAATATCTGGAAATACTCACCTGCAATTCATCCAATTCAGCCCCATTTTATATATTTAGATAAGCAATGGTACCAGTACAGGGATGTTCTTATATCCACAAGCACAGCAACTTTATAAGAAAATATGAAGGAAATACAAATAAGCATAAACAAAATTAAACTATAAATTCAGAAAAAAAAATTAGAGTATGGGATATGTTAAAAGAACATTTGACTGGTAAGTATTAAGATATATGCATATATAAGATTGAAATATGGTAAAAGACTCAAAATATTACCTCATAGAGCCCAACAACCCACCTCTTACACTGGTTAAGCACATCATTCAGGCTCTTTGGTGCATCTCCAAGAAATGCTGGCTCAGGTGGGTTGCAAAATACTGATTTCCATCCTTCACAATGCAACCGATAGCCTGTATAGTAGTCCTCAACCAACGAACCATACCGAAAACCAATCTAGAATTTTAAGAACCATAATAAATATGATATGCGATAATTTTTTCTTATGTATTTAAGTCTTGTTCTGTTTGTCTATCTTTCACTATTTGCATTTTGTTTAGCACGCTACATCTCAGTTGGCATTTATAATTTAACGAGCAAGTTTTTTCAAACTAAACTTTGATTCAAGAGCACATCAGCACAATATTTGCCACTCCAAAACTTTAAAATTTGAAAAATGCCACCCCGAAATTAAAAATCATCCTAATGCCACTCTAAACTTAGTTAATTTTTAATTTGCCACTCCAAATAATTAATAACTAAAATACCCTCCCATCTCTTTTCCCTCTATATTTCTTTGAATTTTGTTTGATCTGGTACAAGATGAGCAATGGGCAAATGACCAGGTCTATGCCTGCAGCAAGGGGCCAATAATTCACAAATTGGAACTTTACCAAAGAACTATTTCAGCCGAGTTCAACCTGGGAGCATCAAGGAGGTTCATTGTCATTAACAGGTTAGAGCAACTAATTCCCCTGATTTTAAATTCATCAAATGACTTTGTGTGTTTTACGGATGGCTCTTGGGACAAGCACTGATACAGTGGGGATTGGACTGGTACAGAAGCAATACAGGTTGCTGGTATGCTACAAAAATCACATGTAAAGGCATGTTGTCCGATTCAAGCTGATTTTCAGGTCATTTTTTTGCAGATTCCTCAAACCTGGCAAGAATCTGCGCTATGCTCCAACCACCAATTAAGTTATAGGGAAAATTTGTTATTTGGAGGGTATTTTAGTCATCAATTATTTGGAGTGGAAAAATTAAAAATTAACTAAGTTTAGAGTGGTATTAATTTCGGAGTGGTATTTTTCAAATTTCGGAGTGGTATTTTTCAAATTTTAAGGTTTTGGAGTGGCAAATAATCAATATTCCCTAATTAATAATTACAAAGAAAAAAAGCATCATGTGGTTAGTTTGTTCAGGCTATTTCTTTTACACTAGATGTAATTTCATGAACTTTAGCTTATGAGATCAACATCACAAAATCAATTATTTCACAACAACAAGAGAAAAGTAGCACTTACCGTGTCTCCCCATTTCGTCCCGACCTCATAGTCACAACCTACAGCCTCGATCGCCTTTTCCAAAACAATCTTAGACCCAATTTGCTCCTCATCATTTCCACCCTTCAATGATGAACCAAACAAGGCACGCCTTGCATGAAATGTGTTGGTCCCAACATAATTTGGCCCGCATAATCCATCGAGGCCAATAGAATTTATTGTGAAGACGCGCTTGATTTCACCTCTATATATGTCGTTCTTGTTGAGTCCTTGAAAATGCTGAGGGAATTGCACAAAAGCAAGCTTGGCTGAGGTGGCAGGGTCTAGGAAATAGCAAAGTGCCCGGTGTGGTGAAGTTGGGTCGGTCGAGCACATATCACAGTCGATTGTTAGGATTATTGGAGCATTTGTCAGAACACTCGAAACACGTACCTTACAAAAAGAATCACAGTTTCAATTAACATTTTATGTTCTACATGATACTTGCTTAGGATGTCATAAAATACAAATGAAACTATATATGTCAAGTTCTACTGTTAATAGTTGGTCTTACAAGAGCATTAAGGGCGCCGGCCTTGAAGTTGTGAGGAGATTTCGGACTCTTTTCTCTAGAAACATAAATTAGGTTTGGAATGACATGACCGGAAATATCAGTATCTATGCTGCTTTTGTCACACCCCAAACCAGGAATTCTGGTTTAAGATGTGATCACCCTCGCCTCGTGCTTAATTAATCATTAAGCACGCAAGGCTAATCACAAATAATAAATCAAACAGCAGCGGAAGCAACATAATATAAATATCAAGCATCAGTCACATAGCAAATAAATAAACATACACATACATAACATATAATTCGATCCATCTCGGATCCAAATAACACCATCTATAGAAGGGGATACATGATCTATCGAACCCGTATATATAACACAGAAAATACGGGACTCGTAAACCTAATCAAAAGCCTAACCCTAACTAGGTCAAGTGATGTGGCCCTCGGGGACAGCTCCTGACATTTCCTGCTGCGGACCGCCATAACCTGTACCTAAAACCCACGAAACAACTTGTGGGTGAGCGACGAATCGCCCAGTATGTGACCCAGAATTATCCCCTCAGGGATCCTCTACGGCCAAAGCACTTTTATTTTATAAAATGAATACAATTAAAAATATGCACATGTGTGAACCTATATTAATATCTAATAGAACTTATAATACTTTTGAATGATGTCATGATGCAATTATTCTATTATGCCAACATGCGAAATAACCCAAAATAAAATCAAGGTGTAATATCGGATATAAATCAAATCGAAATCCAGTACTCATTGCACTGTGTGTCCAAATACAATAATAATAATAATAATATGGATAAAGTAAATCACCCCGTGCCGTGCCAATAGGATCAAAAGAATCGAATAATATAATCCAAGGACTGTGATCAGAGTGCAATGATACACGTTGCCTAGTGACATCGAGCATTGCTCCACAAGAACTGCACACTAGCCGATGGTTATACCTTTACCAAAATAATCTGAATAATATAATCCAAGGACTGTGATCAGGGAACAATGATACACGTTGCCTAATGACATCGCGCATTGCCCACAAGAACTGCACACTAGCCGATGGTTATATCTTTACCAAAATCCGGTGTGTCATCTCACCTACGATTCATCACCCAAACATATCCAATAGGAGAAATCATACAATGCAAGTCGTAAAAAGTTAATCTCTTTCCTCATGAGCAGAAGAGAACTCTACCGTCCGGCCAGACCAATAGGACACCACACATGGATTCTACCCAAACCGGTGCTGGAACCTCGCACAAGATTCTACCCAACACTACCCGGCTTGGAATCCCGTTTTGGATTCTACCCAAACCGGTGCTGGAACCCCGTACAAGATTCTACCCAACACTACCCGGCTTGGAATCCCGTTCTAGGCAAAGTAGCTCCTAATGTAGGGAAGGAATAAATCCCGAATCGTCCGTGCCTCAGGGCTCGAGTCCGGCCCGCACGCAATGGTAAAATGAATCGAAAAGAATACATAATCAAGTTTATACATATAATATAAATCCTAAAGCCATCCAAAGATCAAGTGACCCTCAGCTCAGTGGCTGTCGGGCCGTCCCATGCCAAGTGACACCAAGACGGAACGAAGTCACTCGGCTCTGCTCAGCTCTCACCAATGCATGCGTATGCACGTAAAGTAATAATATAGTCTTCTACGAGAAGAAGACCGCTAATAACCTAATATTCTAATAAGATATATATATATATATAATATTATTTAATTACTCTACTCTTAAAATACAGTAAATTCGAGTTTTTCAGGGTTTATGCAATTCTACCTACAGTGCAGAAAAGATAGACATGCTCTAAAGTTTTAATGCAACTACTTAAAAATAAAGTGCGGATGTCAGGTCAGATGGATCGACTAGTAAGAGTACGCCCACGAAAAGAATAATTCAGATATCCCACACCTGAGGGGGCTGGAGTCTCAGTCGCTAATAATCAACGTGCTCCACGTATGCTCCGAACTGCGGGTCAGTCGGATCGGTCCACGAGTCGAACTCGTACGGAGTCGGCTGATCTGTGATCACGTAACTTAAATTAATTAAAATCTACGCTAATTTTATTCTAACCTTCGTCCCAATTAATGTACAAGTCGATTTCTCGATTATTTCAATTTTATAAAATTACCGGTTCAGTCAGTCGGACTGATCTGATTAGGCATATATTAATTAATTAATCTCATGTCATTGAGCTTAGCATTAATCTTAATTTATAAGTTCGTCAACTATTGATCATTCACCTTGGTCTAATTTAATCTAATTTAATCCTAATTAAATTTATATTCTAATGATTTAATTTGAAGATATATTGCTTGTATAAATTCAAATGTCGAATTATTCGTAATAAAATAATTGTTCGAGAGTTGCGGTACATTATACGTGTTTTCACTTAACTAATATATTTTAATTTCCTATCTACTTGATTTATTTAGATCAGACTATAATTAATTTTAAAAAGGGTTCGAAATTCGGTTTTGAACGTTAATTTACAATTAAAATCCCTAAGGCAATCATTTAAATATAATCTATTAATTATATGATTATTGCGAATTTTATAATCCGTTTTAATATAGTTAAGCTATTTATATTCTAGAAGTGTTATTCGTTTATAAAATTTTAAAAATAGGGCCTTTAATTATTTTACGTGTTTTCTAACTAATTTTATTTCTAAGTCGCGCAATTCGTTATTTTTATCACTAATTAAATTTCTACGTTTAGTTAGTCGTTTCGAATCTAAGTCCATAACGAATATTTTTCGTTGCTAATTAACTGTCATTTATTAATTAGCAACGAATTTTTGTACAAGTTCGAAAAATGTTTTAAAATAATTATTTTAACTTTAAAACTTTTTATAAAACTTTTATTTTAGTTTAATGTGTTGTGTGTTTTAATTTGGTTTGTTTCGGGATCATACAGGTGTCCAATCGGGTTATTATAGTATCTGCTCAAATTATGTTATGAGTCATCATCGAGGCATCAGACCCTGGACGGTATAATCATCTCCCGATTTAATTTAAGTTTACATAAGCATCCGATTTTATTCGGTTACATTATCAAAACCTAAATTTTAAAAGCCGTCTTTTAATCCGTCAATTTCTCTATACCTTTCGGTCCAACTCAAATTAATTAAAGGCCCATAATTTAGAAAAGGTTTAAGCCTTTAATTAAAATTTCACAATCCACTTCCAAGTTCATTTATACTCATTTTTTTTGCCGAACCAACCAACCAAAAGGGCCAAGCCCAATATAAATTAAAAAGATTGCACCTTAGCCCCTAGTTGTTAACAAATCCAACAAGGGCCTACTTTATGCATAACAGACCCTCACATCTAATTAATCATACAAAGGATCTGATTTTCATGAAATCAAACCCAGATTTTTCCAAAAAAAAAAAAAATTTACGATTTGGTCCCTGTCAGTTCCAAGCCTGGTAAAACACGTCAAAACCATACCAGTATCTACACTAGGCTGGTACACTAGTACCAGCAACATCCATATAAACAACACAACAAGAAGTGCAAATAGAAATCGGACCAGAACAGGGCACACAGCAAAACAGGTCATGAGACAAGGAAATTCAGCCATACACACCGAACAGATCACAGTCCCAGAATCAAACACACCAGATACAAATCAGAGCACCAAGCAAGAATAGAACAAGGGAAAGGTCCAATGACGCAAGGCACAGCCACACGAGTGTCTTGCCGGGAAAATCAACAACCCGCGCAAGACGAAATCAAGACACTAACTAAGAGTTGCTCAACTAACCGGAAGGAAGGAATTGCAAGCAGGGGATTTTTAGAGGCCGACACCAACAGTCCTTCTCGCCCGTTCAGCAAGCAAAGAGGAGCACCAACAGCACCGAATTAACACAAGGGAGACACCACAAGACACCAGAAAATACACACAAGCTCAAAGAAAAGCCCTTAGAATTTCTATGGTTTTCAATCTCAAATCAGAGGCAAAATAGAGAGAGAGAGAAGTAGACTTGTCTCAACACATGAGAGGATAGAGAGAGAGAGTAAAAACCGTTCAAATGAGACCACAGCCATCTAATAAGCGAAATCAGACGGGTCTGACGGGACAGTGAGCGGGTCACCGATTAGGTTTCTGACAAAGAGCAAAAAGTCACCCAGGGTACCAATTTACTGACAAGGACGCGACAGTGCAGACAAATCGAATTCAAAGAAGAGAGAGGCGGGCAAAGCTTCTCGTCGAAGCAAGAGGAGAGGGAAACCCCTCTGTTGGAGACACGGAGTCAGAGACAGATAGAGAGGTAAGGAGAGGGTGGGGGGGGTAAATGAACGGGAGAGGAGAAGGAATTCAAACGAATTCATAAATTTTTGGGTGCGGACCCGATCTGTAAATCAAATTGGATTTATTCCAATGCATCTCCATTTTGGTTGATCTCTATTCTCTCCATTTAATTAAATCAAAGGAATGGGATGGTTCTAAGATTCGTGCATACTTAAGATCATTGGTTTATGATTTCTGGAATTCTAAATTGGTTTCCGTAAATTTTCTTAACATTGAACAAACAAATAATTTGATATTAATTTATATATATACATATATAATCTATTTATCAGATCAACTTTGAAATTCACGAATGGATGAGATTTTAAATTTTTAAACTAAATTTTTAATCTTGTACATAATTATGTTTATACATTTATATATTATCTATTATTGTTTTTATATATAAATGTGTCTTATTTATGTATACATATTTTTAACTCTTAAAATCAGACGACACAAAATTCATAGTTCCGTTATATTTTGATATTTTAGATTGGATTAAAATAAATCAGATAGTTTGGAAGATCATTAGTTTAGTTAGAAAATTTTTATTTAGTGTAAAGTTTGTTTTTAGCATTTTAATCACATTTTAAAATTTCGGAATATAACAACCTCCCCCCCAAATAAAAAGTTCGTCCCGAACGTCATGGGACTACTCCGTCGATCCGAATAGATGAGGGTATCGCTCCCGCATCTCATCCTCGAGCTCCCAAGTCGCCTCTCGTGGAGTATGATACTCCCACTGCACTAGTACCCGGCGAATAACTCGTCTCCGTAGCTGTGTATCCTGTGCGTCCAGAATGTGTATCGGACGGGCCTCGTAGGTCAAGTCCTGAGCCACCTGTAGCAGCTCGTACTCTAAAACATGTGACTCGCCTCTCATGTAGCGTCGCAACTGAGATACGTGAAAGACATCGTGTACACCAGCAAGAGACGGAGGTAATGCAAGTCGATATGCGGTACTACCTACTCGCTCAAGAATCATAAACGGGCCTATGTAACGTGGTGCTAGCTTGCCCTTGACTCCGAACCTCATGACTCCCTTGCGGGGAGACACTCGTAAAAGGGCGTGCTCGCCAACCTCCATGCTGAAGTCTCGACGCTTCGGATCCGCGTACTTTCTCTGACGATCCTGAGCCGCCTTCAGCCGATCCTGAATAATTCGCACCTTATCCGCACACTCCTCGATCAACTGAGGTACGGTAGGGCGAATCGCACTAGTAGGCCCCCAACAAACAGGAGTACGAACTCGGTGTCCGTACATAGCCTCGAACGGTGACATGCCGATACTCGTGTGATAGCTACTGTTATACGAGAACTCTGCCATGTGCAGATGATCCGTCCAATCGCCTCGCATCGTCAGCGCACATGCGCGGAGCATATCCTCTAACGTCTGGATCGTACGCTCTGACTGACCGTCGGTCTGCGGATGATGGGCGGTGCTAAAAACTACCTCAGTCCCGAGAGCCTCGTGAAAGCTCTTCCAGAACCGAGCGGTAAACCGAGGGTCGCGATCAGAGATAATCGTGGTCGGAACGCCATGTAATCGGTGCTGGTGCACCATATATAACATGGCCATCTGCTCTCCAGTCAAACCGTATCGGAAGGCGATGAAGTGAGCCACCTTGGTCAAAGTGTCAACTATGACCCATATCGCATCATCCTTCGACTTGGTCTTCGGTAGACCAGTCACGAAGTCCATGGTGATGATGTCGAACTTTTGCTCTGATTTCTTGAGAGGCTGGATGAGTCCTGGAGGTCTCTGACGGTCGGCTTTAACCTTTTGACAGGTCAAGCACTTCGCTACAAAGAGTGCAATCTCTCGGCGCATGTTCCTCCACCAGTAGTATTTCTTCAGATCTTGATACATCTTCGTCTCGCCAGGATGGATGGCGTATACCGAGTCATGTGCTTCCTTAAGGATCTTGTCCTTGAGTGAAGCTGCGTCCGGAACGCATAGTCTGTCACGGAATCTCAAAGCGCCCTCCTCGTCTACCCTAAACGGGGTGCTCCAACCAGATGTAACAGTGGCGCGAATCCTCTCGAGTCGGTAGTCACTACTCTGAGCCTGTCGTATCTCATCCATCAAGGTCGGCTGTACCACCAATGATGCTATCACTATCTCGCGGCTACTGCTAGCCTCGCATACCGGCTCCTCGGATGGAGTTACCCACAAATCCAGTCGCCTCATGTCCTCGAGCAGATGATGCTGCTGCGTGATCATTGCCGCCATATTGCCTCGACTCTTGCGACTCAAGGCGTCTGCCACTACATTGGCCTTCCCTGGATGATAATGTATCTCCAGCTGGTAGTCCTTCATCAACTCGAGCCACCTCCGCTGTCTAAGATTGAGCTCCTTCTGCGTGAAGACGTACTTGAGGCTCTTGTGATCCGTGTAGATCTTGCACTTGTCACCATAGAGGTAGTGACGCCAGATCTTCAAGGCGAAGATCACGGCTGCAAGCTCTAAATCGTGGGTGGGGTAGTTCCTCTCGTGGGTGCGCAGCTGCCTCGAGGCGTAGGCAATGACATGGCCATCCTGCATCAGGACGCATCCTAGTCCGCAATGGGAAGCGTCCGTGTAGACGGTATACTCCATGCCAGAGATAGGCATAGCTAGGACCGGTGCTGTAACGAGCCGACTCTTGAGCTCCTTGAAGCTACTCTCACGCTCAGGAGTCCACTCGTACTTGACTCCTTTCTGCAGCAGCTGGGTCAGCGGTAGAGAAAGTCGTGAGAAATCCTTGACGAAGCGGCGGTAGTAGCCCGCTAACCCCAAGAAACTCCGTACCTCCGTGACGCTCGTGGGTGCCTGCCAATCGGTAATAGCTGATATCTTCTGTGGATCAACTGCTAATCCATCTCTAGATATCACGTGTCCAAGGAAGTCAACTCGCTCGATCTAGAAGGCGCACTTCGAGAACTTAGCGTATAGCCGATGCTCTCGAAGTCGCAGTAGCACCATCCGTAAGTGCATGGCATGCTCCTCCTGACTCTTGGAGTAGACCAAGATGTCATCGATAAATACTACCACGAATAAGTCTAGATAATCTGCAAAAACTGAGTGCATGAGACTCATGAAGTAGGCGGGAGCGTTCGTCAGTCCAAAGGACATGACTCGGAACTCGTAGTGTCCGTATCGAGTGCGGAATGCGGTCTTCGGAACATCGGTCGCCCGAATGCGCATCTGGTGATATCCGGACCGCAGATCGATCTTCGAATACACCTGTGAACCCTGTAGCTGATCGAACAAATCATCGATGCGCGGTAGAGGATACCGGTTGGGCACCGTACACTTGTTCAACTCTCGGTAGTCGATGCAGAGACGAAGGGATCCATCCTTCTTCCTCACGAAGAGGACAGGAGCTCCCCAAGGAGATGTACTCGGTCGTATGAAACCCTTCTCGAGAAGGTCCTCGAGTTGCGTCTTGAGCTCTCTAAGCTCGGCAGGTGCCATGCGGTAGGGAGCTCGCGCAACTGGTGTAGTCCCGGGCTGTAGCTCTATGCAGAACTCAACCTCGCGGTCCGGGGGCATCCCAGGTAACTCCTCCGGAAATACGTCAGGAAACTCCCTCGCTATCTGTACGCTATCTAAATCTCCATCTCCATCCTCGCCCTCGGCCATGACTACGGATGCGAGAAACGCGCTGCATCCAGACGTGAGTAAGTGAGTCGCTCGAAGTGCAGGTATGACAGGAATCCCTGTCCCTGGCTTTCGGCCCTTGAAGACGAACGAAACCTCGTTCGGTCGACCGAACCGTACGACGTGTCTCTCACAGTCGACTACAGCGCGATGCGTGGCCAACCAGTCTAGACCCAGCAGTACGTCAAAATCAGACATGTCCAATACCGTAAGGTCTACTGCTAGGTCCCTATTGGCGATTCGGACCTTGCGGTCCTTGCAAATCCTGTCTACCAGGACTCGCTTCCCGAGGGGCGTCTGTACCTCCATGGCACAGGCCCTAAGCTCAGTAGTCCACTCATGCGTACGAACGAAACTAACTGATACAAAAGAATGACTAGCGCCTGTATCGATAAGTACGTATGCCGGGCTACTAGATATAAATAACGTACCCGTGATGAGATCCACGTCCTCATGCATCTGCTCGTCCAAGGTAGGAGGATCTGGTAGTATCTCCCTGCCGAATGTCTCGTCAGCCGGGATCTCCTCTCCTAATGTAGCATGGATGCGCGCAGAGTCACGACCGGCTCCAGATCCAAACCTACCGCCTCGCTGTGGGGTGCTGCCACCGCTGCTGCGGGGAAATACCGTACCATGACCACGACCTCTGGATCCAGCAGTGGTACCTCGGACAGAAGTCTGGCCACCTCCTGGACGCTGTGGGCATGAATATGCCCAATGGTTGGGAGACTGGCAGATGAAGCAAGCGCCTGAGGGTGGGCGAGGAGCTGCTGATCCTGACAGACCACGGAATGGCTGAGACTGGGGCCGCCTCACCATCTGCTGGGAGGGGACAGCCCTACCTCGTCCCTGGGAGGCAGTGAAATCGGTCCTCGGTCGGACACTACGATGCTGGTGCTGGAGTCTCTCTATCGACTCCGCGTGGTCTATCAAGGTGTCGATGGTCGTGCTCGAACAGGCGGTCGTGTGCAATGCCAATGAGGGCTGCAATCCCTCAATGAAACGCAAGCGGCGATCCTGCGGATCTGCCACTAAGTCGGGAGCATAGCGAGACAGGCTGATGAACTGGGACCCGTAGTGGCGCACAGTCGAGCTGCCCTGAGTGAGAGACTCAAAGCTCTGCCTAAGGGTCCGTAGACGTGCCTGACCCATGAAGCGGGCGCGGAAAGCAGTGGTAAACCATGTCCAAGGTATAGGGCCCTCATGGCCCTCGTGCTCGTACTGGGGCTGCCGTGAGGCCCACCAATGACGGGCATCTCCGTCAAGGAGTGTAGCGGCAAGCTCAGTATGGTAGTCCATAGGAGATCGAGCAAGACGAAGTGTCTCCTGTACCGCAGCGAGCCACTCCTCAGCTACGGTATAAGCGCCACGCCCATCAAACCGGGGCGTGTGAATACGGATGAAATCTCTGTGAGCTGTAGAGAAGGGATCGCGCTGGTCGCGACCCGCAACAGCTCCCTGGCCCGCGAACTGGGCCAGACCCTCGAAGAACTGCCGCATGAGCTGTGCAGCGTCCATCCCACCACGAGGTGGTGACGGTGGTCCACGCGGTCCACGTCTACGTGGTGGAGAGCGAGGGGGTGAAGGAAAATGTCCACCCCCGCGGGGTGAGGAAGGAGGCGGTGGTGGTGGTGGAGGCTGGTATACCATATGGCCAGCAGCCTGCGAGGAGCCAGCTCGGCTACCCGCGCTACCTACCGAGAGCTCCGAGTGGGGCTCAATCGGCAGAGATGCGGCTCTACGGCGCCGCGGACGTGGATCGCGGCGATCGTCCATGGGGCAACTGAAAATCAATAGTAACAATAAATGTAAGATCCATGATACGTGTGAGATGGGCGTATGACAAGAGGGAATTTCGATCATAAGTATTTATATGCAAGTTTTTCGTTTGAAAGGTATTGCTTAAAGTGCTTTGACTCGTGTATATATATATATATATATATATATATAGATATATTCAATCATTGGCATGTGACTATGCTTGACCTTTCGTTTCTTCGAGTGATACCCAGCTCAGCCCATAAGGATAACGGTAAGCTGAGCTCTGATACCACCCTAAGGATGTCACACCCCAAACCAGGAATTCTGGTTTAAGATGTGATCACCCTCGCCTCGTGCTTAATTAATCATTAAGCACGCAAGGCTAATCACAAATAATAAATCAAACAGCAGCGGAAGCAACATAATATAAATATCAAGCATCAGTCACATAGCAAATAAATAAACATACACATACATAACATATAATTCGATCCATCTCGGATCCAAATAACACCATCTATAGAAGGGGATACATGATCTATCGAACCCGTATATATAACACAGAAAATACGGGACTCGTAAACCTAATCAAAAGCCTAACCCTAACTAGGTCAAGTGATGTGGCCCTCGGGGACAGCTCCTGACATTTCCTGCTGCGGACCGCCATAACCTGTACCTAAAACCCACGAAACAACTTGTGGGTGAGCGACGAATCGCCCAGTATGTGACCCAGAATTATCCCCTCAGGGATCCTCTACGGCCAAAGCACTTTTATTTTATAAAATGAATACAATTAAAAATATGCACATGTGTGAACCTATATTAATATCTAATAGAACTTATAATACTTTTGAATGATGTCATGATGCAATTATTCTATTATGCCAACATGCGAAATAACCCAAAATAAAATCAAGGTGTAATATCGGATATAAATCAAATCGAAATCCAGTACTCATTGCACTGTGTGTCCAAATACAATAATAATAATAATAATATGGATAAAGTAAATCACCCCGTGCCGTGCCAATAGGATCAAAAGAATCGAATAATATAATCCAAGGACTGTGATCAGAGTGCAATGATACACGTTGCCTAGTGACATCGAGCATTGCTCCACAAGAACTGCACACTAGCCGATGGTTATACCTTTACCAAAATAATCTGAATAATATAATCCAAGGACTGTGATCAGGGAACAATGATACACGTTGCCTAATGACATCGCGCATTGCCCACAAGAACTGCACACTAGCCGATGGTTATATCTTTACCAAAATCCGGTGTGTCATCTCACCTACGATTCATCACCCAAACATATCCAATAAGAGAAATCATACAATGCAAGTCGTAAAAAGTTAATCTCTTTCCTCATGAGCAGAAGAGAACTCTACCGTCCGGCCAGACCAATAGGACACCACACATGGATTCTACCCAAACCGGTGCTGGAACCTCGCACAAGATTCTACCCAACACTACCCGGCTTGGAATCCCGTTTTGGATTCTACCCAAACCGGTGCTGGAACCCCGTACAAGATTCTACCCAACACTACCCGGCTTGGAATCCCGTTCTAGGCAAAGTAGCTCCTAATGTAGGGAAGGAATAAATCCCGAATCGTCCGTGCCTCAGGGCTCGAGTCCGGCCCGCACGCAATGGTAAAATGAATCGAAAAGAATACATAATCAAGTTTATACATATAATATAAATCCTAAAGCCATCCAAAGATCAAGTGACCCTCAGCTCAGTGGCTGTCGGGCCGTCCCATGCCAAGTGACACCAAGACGGAACGAAGTCACTCGGCTCTGCTCAGCTCTCACCAATGCATGCGTATGCACGTAAAGTAATAATATAGTCTTCTACGAGAAGAAGACCGCTAATAACCTAATATTCTAATAAGATATATATATATATATATAATATTATTTAATTACTCTACTCTTAAAATACAGTAAATTCGAGTTTTTCAGGGTTTATGCAATTCTACCTACAGTGCAGAAAAGATAGACATGCTCTAAAGTTTTAATGCAACTACTTAAAAATAAAGTGCGGATGTCAGGTCAGATGGATCGACTGGTAAGAGTACGCCCACGAAAAGAATAATTCAGATATCCCACACCTGAGGGGGCTGGAGTCTCAGTCGCTAATAATCAACGTGCTCCACGTATGCTCCGAACTGCGGGTCAGTCGGATCGGTCCACGAGTCGAACTCGTACGGAGTCGGCTGATCTGTGATCACGTAACTTAAATTAATTAAAATCTACGCTAATTTTATTCTAACCTTCGTCCCAATTAATGTACAAGTCGATTTCTCGATTATTTCGATTTTATAAAATTACCGGTTCAGTCAGTCGGACTGATCTGATTAGGCATATATTAATTAATTAATCTCATGTCATTGAGCTTAGCATTAATCTTAATTTATAAGTTCGTCAACTATTGATCATTCACCTTGGTCTAATTTAATCTAATTTAATCCTAATTAAATTTATATTCTAATGATTTAATTTGAAGATATATTGCTTGTATAAATTCAAATGTCGAATTATTCGTAATAAAATAATTGTTCGAGAGTTGCGGTACATTATACGTGTTTTCACTTAACTAATATATTTTAATTTCCTATCTACTTGATTTATTTAGATCAGACTATAATTAATTTTAAAAAGGGTTCGAAATTCGGTTTTGAACGTTAATTTACAATTAAAATCCCTAAGGCAATCATTTAAATATAATCTATTAATTATATGATTATTGCGAATTTTATAATCCGTTTTAATATAGTTAAGCTATTTATATTCTAGAAGTGTTATTCGTTTATAAAATTTTAAAAATAGGGCCTTTAATTATTTTACGTGTTTTCTAACTAATTTTATTTCTAAGTCGCGCAATTCGTTATTTTTATCACTAATTAAATTTCTACGTTTAGTTAGTCGTTTCGAATCTAAGTCCATAACGAATATTTTTCGTTGCTAATTAACTGTCATTTATTAATTAGCAACGAATTTTTGTACAAGTTCGAAAAATGTTTTAAAATAATTATTTTAACTTTAAAACTTTTTATAAAACTTTTATTTTAGTTTAATGTGTTGTGTGTTTTAATTTGGTTTGTTTCGGGATCATACAGGTGTCCAATCGGGTTATTATAGTATCTGCTCAAATTATGTTATGAGTCATCATCGAGGCATCAGACCCTGGACGGTATAATCATCTCCCGATTTAATTTAAGTTTACATAAGCATCCGATTTTATTCGGTTACATTATCAAAACCTAAATTTTAAAAGCCGTCTTTTAATCCGTCAATTTCTCTATACCTTTCGGTCCAACTCAAATTAATTAAAGGCCCATAATTTAGAAAAGGTTTAAGCCTTTAATTAAAATTTCACAATCCACTTCCAAGTTCATTTATACTCATTTTTTTTGCCGAACCAACCAACCAAAAGGGCCAAGCCCAATATAAATTAAAAAGATTGCACCTTAGCCCCTAGTTGTTAACAAATCCAACAAGGGCCTACTTTATGCATAACAGACCCTCACATCTAATTAATCATACAAAGGATCTGATTTTCATGAAATCAAACCCAGATTTTTCCAAAAAAAAAAAAAATTTACGATTTGGTCCCTGTCAGTTCCAAGCCTGGTAAAACACGTCAAAACCATACCAGTATCTACACTAGGCTGGTACACTAGTACCAGCAACATCCATATAAACAACACAACAAGAAGTGCAAATAGAAATCGGACCAGAACAGGGCACACAGCAAAACAGGTCATGAGACAAGGAAATTCAGCCATACACACCGAACAGATCACAGTCCCAGAATCAAACACACCAGATACAAATCAGAGCACCAAGCAAGAATAGAACAAGGGAAAGGTCCAATGACGCAAGGCACAGCCACACGAGTGTCTTGCCGGGAAAATCAACAACCCGCGCAAGACGAAATCAAGACACTAACTAAGAGTTGCTCAACTAACCGGAAGGAAGGAATTGCAAGCAGGGGATTTTTAGAGGCCGACACCAACAGTCCTTCTCGCCCGTTCAGCAAGCAAAGAGGAGCACCAACAGCACCGAATTAACACAAGGGAGACACCACAAGACACCAGAAAATACACACAAGCTCAAAGAAAAGCCCTTAGAATTTCTATGGTTTTCAATCTCAAATCAGAGGCAAAATAGAGAGAGAGAGAAGTAGACTTGTCTCAACACATGAGAGGATAGAGAGAGAGAGTAAAAACCGTTCAAATGAGACCACAGCCATCTAATAAGCGAAATCAGACGGGTCTGACGGGACAGTGAGCGGGTCACCGATTAGGTTTCTGACAAAGAGCAAAAAGTCACCCAGGGTACCAATTTACTGACAAGGACGCGACAGTGCAGACAAATCGAATTCAAAGAAGAGAGAGGCGGGCAAAGCTTCTCGTCGAAGCAAGAGGAGAGGGAAACCCCTCTGTTGGAGACACGGAGTCAGAGACAGATAGAGAGGTAAGGAGAGGGTGGGGGGGGTAAATGAACGGGAGAGGAGAAGGAATTCAAACGAATTCATAAATTTTTGGGTGCGGACCCGATCTGTAAATCAAATTGGATTTATTCCAATGCATCTCCATTTTGGTTGATCTCTATTCTCTCCATTTAATTAAATCAAAGGAATGGGATGGTTCTAAGATTCGTGCATACTTAAGATCATTGGTTTATGATTTCTGGAATTCTAAATTGGTTTCCGTAAATTTTCTTAACATTGAACAAACAAATAATTTGATATTAATTTATATATATACATATATAATCTATTTATCAGATCAACTTTGAAATTCACGAATGGATGAGATTTTAAATTTTTAAACTAAATTTTTAATCTTGTACATAATTATGTTTATACATTTATATATTATCTATTATTGTTTTTATATATAAATGTGTCTTATTTATGTATACATATTTTTAACTCTTAAAATCAGACGACACAAAATTCATAGTTCCGTTATATTTTGATATTTTAGATTGGATTAAAATAAATCAGATAGTTTGGAAGATCATTAGTTTAGTTAGAAAATTTTTATTTAGTGTAAAGTTTGTTTTTAGCATTTTAATCACATTTTAAAATTTCGGAATATAACAACCTCCCCCCCAAATAAAAAGTTCGTCCCGAACGTCATGGGACTACTCCGTCGATCCGAATAGATGAGGGTATCGCTCCCGCATCTCATCCTCGAGCTCCCAAGTCGCCTCTCGTGGAGTATGATACTCCCACTGCACT
This sequence comes from Carex rostrata, assembly GCF_964058835.1. Lineage (NCBI taxonomy): Eukaryota > Viridiplantae > Streptophyta > Magnoliopsida > Poales > Cyperaceae > Carex > Carex rostrata. Next base: position 956,886 of record NC_135945.1, on the reverse strand, counting down.
AGTACCCGGCGAATAACTCGTCTCCGTAGCTGTGTATCCTGTGCGTCCAGAATGTGTATCGGACGGGCCTCGTAGGTCAAGTCCTGAGCCACCTGTAGCGGCTCGTACTCTAAAACATGTGACTCGCCTCTCATGTAGCGTCGCAACTGAGATACGTGAAAGACATCGTGTACACCAGCAAGAGACGGAGGTAATGCAAGTCGATATGCGGTACTACCTACTCGCTCAAGAATCATAAACGGGCCTATGTAACGTGGTGCTAGCTTGCCCTTGACTCCGAACCTCATGACTCCCTTGCGGGGAGACACTCGTAAAAGGGCGTGCTCGCCAACCTCCATGCTGAAGTCTCGACGCTTCGGATCCGCGTACTTTCTCTGACGATCCTGAGCCGCCTTCAGCCGATCCTGAATAATTCGCACCTTATCCGCACACTCCTCGATCAACTGAGGTACGGTAGGGCGAATCGCACTAGTAGGCCCCCAACAAACAGGAGTACGAACTCGGTGTCCGTACATAGCCTCGAACGGTGACATGCCGATACTCGTGTGATAGCTACTGTTATACGAGAACTCTGCCATGTGCAGATGATCCGTCCAATCGCCTCGCATCGTCAGCGCACATGCGCGGAGCATATCCTCTAACGTCTGGATCGTACGCTCTGACTGACCGTCGGTCTGCGGATGATGGGCGGTGCTAAAAACTACCTCAGTCCCGAGAGCCTCGTGAAAGCTCTTCCAGAACCGAGCGGTAAACCGAGGGTCGCGATCAGAGATAATCGTGGTCGGAACGCCATGTAATCGGTGCTGGTGCACCATATATAACATGGCCATCTGCTCTCCAGTCAAACCGTATCGGAAGGCGATGAAGTGAGCCACCTTGGTCAAAGTGTCAACTATGACCCATATCGCATCATCCTTCGACTTGGTCTTCGGTAGACCAGTCACGAAGTCCATGGTGATGATGTCGAACTTTTGCTCTGATTTCTTGAGAGGCTGGATGAGTCCTGGAGGTCTCTGACGGTCGGCTTTAACCTTTTGACAGGTCAAGCACTTCGCTACAAAGAGTGCAATCTCTCGGCGCATGTTCCTCCACCAGTAGTATTTCTTCAGATCTTGATACATCTTCGTCTCGCCAGGATGGATGGCGTATACCGAGTCATGTGCTTCCTTAAGGATCTTGTCCTTGAGTGAAGCTGCGTCCGGAACGCATAGTCTGTCACGGAATCTCAAAGCGCCCTCCTCGTCTACCCTAAACGGGGTGCTCCAACCAGATGTAACAGTGGCGCGAATCCTCTCGAGTCGGTAGTCACTACTCTGAGCCTGTCGTATCTCATCCATCAAGGTCGGCTGTACCACCAATGATGCTATCACTATCTCGCGGCTACTGCTAGCCTCGCATACCGGCTCCTCGGATGGAGTTACCCACAAATCCAGTCGCCTCATGTCCTCGAGCAGATGATGCTGCTGCGTGATCATTGCCGCCATATTGCCTCGACTCTTGCGACTCAAGGCGTCTGCCACTACATTGGCCTTCCCTGGATGATAATGTATCTCCAGCTGGTAGTCCTTCATCAACTCGAGCCACCTCCGCTGTCTAAGATTGAGCTCCTTCTGCGTGAAGACGTACTTGAGGCTCTTGTGATCCGTGTAGATCTTGCACTTGTCACCATAGAGGTAGTGACGCCAGATCTTCAAGGCGAAGATCACGGCTGCAAGCTCTAAATCGTGGGTGGGGTAGTTCCTCTCGTGGGTGCGCAGCTGCCTCGAGGCGTAGGCAATGACATGGCCATCCTGCATCAGGACGCATCCTAGTCCGCAATGGGAAGCGTCCGTGTAGACGGTATACTCCATGCCAGAGATAGGCATAGCTAGGACCGGTGCTGTAACGAGCCGACTCTTGAGCTCCTTGAAGCTACTCTCACGCTCAGGAGTCCACTCGTACTTGACTCCTTTCTGCAGCAGCTGGGTCAGCGGTAGAGAAAGTCGTGAGAAATCCTTGACGAAGCGGCGGTAGTAGCCCGCTAACCCCAAGAAACTCCGTACCTCCGTGACGCTCGTGGGTGCCTGCCAATCGGTAATAGCTGATATCTTCTGTGGATCAACTGCTAATCCATCTCTAGATATCACGTGTCCAAGGAAGTCAACTCGCTCGATCCAGAAGGCGCACTTCGAGAACTTAGCGTATAGCCGATGCTCTCGAAGTCGCAGTAGCACCATCCGTAAGTGCATGGCATGCTCCTCCTGACTCTTGGAGTAGACCAAGATGTCATCGATAAATACTACCACGAATAAGTCTAGATAATCTGCAAAAACTGAGTGCATGAGACTCATGAAGTAGGCGGGAGCGTTCGTCAGTCCAAAGGACATGACTCGGAACTCGTAGTGTCCGTATCGAGTGCGGAATGCGGTCTTCGGAACATCGGTCGCCCGAATGCGCATCTGGTGATATCCGGACCGCAGATCGATCTTCGAATACACCTGTGAACCCTGTAGCTGATCGAACAAATCATCGATGCGCGGTAGAGGATACCGGTTGGGCACCGTACACTTGTTCAACTCTCGGTAGTCGATGCAGAGACGAAGGGATCCATCCTTCTTCCTCACGAAGAGGACAGGAGCTCCCCAAGGAGATGTACTCGGTCGTATGAAACCCTTCTCGAGAAGGTCCTCGAGTTGCGTCTTGAGCTCTCTAAGCTCGGCAGGTGCCATGCGGTAGGGAGCTCGCGCAACTGGTGTAGTCCCGGGCTGTAGCTCTATGCAGAACTCAACCTCGCGGTCCGGGGGCATCCCAGGTAACTCCTCCGGAAATACGTCAGGAAACTCCCTCGCTATCTGTACGCTATCTAAATCTCCATCTCCATCCTCGCCCTCGGCCATGACTACGGATGCGAGAAACGCGCTGCATCCAGACGTGAGTAAGTGAGTCGCTCGAAGTGCAGGTATGACAGGAATCCCTGTCCCTGGCTTTCGGCCCTTGAAGACGAACGAAACCTCGTTCGGTCGACCGAACCGTACGACGTGTCTCTCACAGTCGACTACAGCGCGATGCGTGGCCAACCAGTCTAGACCCAGCAGTACGTCAAAATCAGACATGTCCAATACCGTAAGGTCTACTGCTAGGTCCCTATCGGCGATTCGGACCTTGCGGTCCTTGCAAATCCTGTCTACCAGGACTCGCTTCCCGAGGGGCGTCTGTACCTCCATGGCACAGGCCCTAAGCTCAGTAGTCCACTCATGCGTACGAACGAAACTAACTGATACAAAAGAATGACTAGCGCCTGTATCGATAAGTACGTATGCCGGGCTACTAGATATAAATAACGTACCCGTGATGAGATCCACGTCCTCATGCATCTGCTCGTCCAAGGTAGGAGGATCTGGTATTATCTCCCTGCCGAATGTCTCGTCAGCCGGGATCTCCTCTCCTAATGTAGCATGGATGCGCGCAGAGTCACGACCGGCTCCAGATCCAAACCTACCGCCTCGCTGTGGGGTGCTGCCACCGCTGCTGCGGGGAAATACCGTACCATGACCACGACCTCTGGATCCAGCAGTGGTACCTCGGACAGAAGTCTGGCCACCTCCTGGACGCTGTGGGCATGAATATGCCCAATGGTTGGGAGACTGGCAGATGAAGCAAGCGCCTGAGGGTGGGCGAGGAGCTGCTGATCCTGACAGACCACGGAATGGCTGAGACTGGGGCCGCCTCACCATCTGCTGGGAGGGGACAGCCCTACCTCGTCCCTGGGAGGCAGTGAAATCGGTCCTCGGTCGGACACTACGATGCTGGTGCTGGAGTCTCTCTATCGACTCCGCGTGGTCTATCAAGGTGTCGATGGTCGTGCTCGAACAGGCGGTCGTGTGCAATGCCAATGAGGGCTGCAATCCCTCAATGAAACGCAAGCGGCGATCCTGCGGATCTGCCACTAAGTCGGGAGCATAGCGAGACAGGCTGATGAACTGGGACCCGTAGTGGCGCACAGTCGAGCTGCCCTGAGTGAGAGACTCAAAGCTCTGCCTAAGGGTCCGTAGACGTGCCTGACCCATGAAGCGGGCGCGGAAAGCAGTGGTAAACCATGTCCAAGGTATAGGGCCCTCATGGCCCTCGTGCTCGTACTGGGGCTGCCGTGAGGCCCACCAATGACGGGCATCTCCGTCAAGGAGTGTAGCGGCAAGCTCAGTATGGTAGTCCATAGGAGATCGAGCAAGACGAAGTGTCTCCTGTACCGCAGCGAGCCACTCCTCAGCTACGGTATAAGCGCCACGCCCATCAAACCGGGGCGTGTGAATACGGATGAAATCTCTGTGAGCTGTAGAGAAGGGATCGCGCTGGTCGCGACCCGCAACAGCTCCCTGGCCCGCGAACTGGGCCAGACCCTCGAAGAACTGCCGCATGAGCTGTGCAGCGTCCATCCCACCACGAGGTGGTGACGGTGGTCCACGCGGTCCACGTCTACGTGGTGGAGAGCGAGGGGGTGAAGGAAAATGTCCACCCCCGCGGGGTGAGGAAGGAGGCGGTGGTGGTGGTGGAGGCTGGTATACCATATGGCCAGCAGCCTGCGAGGAGCCAGCTCGGCTACCCGCGCTACCTACCGAGAGCTCCGAGTGGGGCTCAATCGGCAGAGATGCGGCTCTACGGCGCCGCGGACGTGGATCGCGGCGATCGTCCATGGGGCAACTGAAAATCAATAGTAACAATAAATGTAAGATCCATGATACGTGTGAGATGGGCGTATGACAAGAGGGAATTTCGATCATAAGTATTTATATGCAAGTTTTTCGTTTGAAAGGTATTGCTTAAAGTGCTTTGACTCGTGTATATATATATATATATATATATATATATAGATATATTCAATCATTGGCATGTGACTATGCTTGACCTTTCGTTTCTTCGAGTGATACCCAGCTCAGCCCATAAGGATAACGGTAAGCTGAGCTCTGATACCACCCTAAGGATGTCACACCCCAAACCAGGAATTCTGGTTTAAGATGTGATCACCCTCGCCTCGTGCTTAATTAATCATTAAGCACGCAAGGCTAATCACAAATAATAAATCAAACAGCAGCGGAAGCAACATAATATAAATATCAAGCATCAGTCACATAGCAAATAAATAAACATACACATACATAACATATAATTCGATCCATCTCGGATCCAAATAACACCATCTATAGAAGGGGATACATGATCTATCGAACCCGTATATATAACACAGAAAATACGGGACTCGTAAACCTAATCAAAAGCCTAACCCTAACTAGGTCAAGTGATGTGGCCCTCGGGGACAGCTCCTGACATTTCCTGCTGCGGACCGCCATAACCTGTACCTAAAACCCACGAAACAACTTGTGGGTGAGCGACGAATCGCCCAGTATGTGACCCAGAATTATCCCCTCAGGGATCCTCTACGGCCAAAGCACTTTTATTTTATAAAATGAATACAATTAAAAATATGCACATGTGTGAACCTATATTAATATCTAATAGAACTTATAATACTTTTGAATGATGTCATGATGCAATTATTCTATTATGCCAACATGCGAAATAACCCAAAATAAAATCAAGGTGTAATATCGGATATAAATCAAATCGAAATCCAGTACTCATTGCACTGTGTGTCCAAATACAATAATAATAATAATAATATGGATAAAGTAAATCACCCCGTGCCGTGCCAATAGGATCAAAAGAATCGAATAATATAATCCAAGGACTGTGATCAGAGTGCAATGATACACGTTGCCTAGTGACATCGAGCATTGCTCCACAAGAACTGCACACTAGCCGATGGTTATACCTTTACCAAAATAATCTGAATAATATAATCCAAGGACTGTGATCAGGGAACAATGATACACGTTGCCTAATGACATCGCGCATTGCCCACAAGAACTGCACACTAGCCGATGGTTATATCTTTACCAAAATCCGGTGTGTCATCTCACCTACGATTCATCACCCAAACATATCCAATAGGAGAAATCATACAATGCAAGTCGTAAAAAGTTAATCTCTTTCCTCATGAGCAGAAGAGAACTCTACCGTCCGGCCAGACCAATAGGACACCACACATGGATTCTACCCAAACCGGTGCTGGAACCTCGCACAAGATTCTACCCAACACTACCCGGCTTGGAATCCCGTTTTGGATTCTACCCAAACCGGTGCTGGAACCCCGTACAAGATTCTACCCAACACTACCCGGCTTGGAATCCCGTTCTAGGCAAAGTAGCTCCTAATGTAGGGAAGGAATAAATCCCGAATCGTCCGTGCCTCAGGGCTCGAGTCCGGCCCGCACGCAATGGTAAAATGAATCGAAAAGAATACATAATCAAGTTTATACATATAATATAAATCCTAAAGCCATCCAAAGATCAAGTGACCCTCAGCTCAGTGGCTGTCGGGCCGTCCCATGCCAAGTGACACCAAGACGGAACGAAGTCACTCGGCTCTGCTCAGCTCTCACCAATGCATGCGTATGCACGTAAAGTAATAATATAGTCTTCTACGAGAAGAAGACCGCTAATAACCTAATATTCTAATAAGATATATATATATATATAATATTATTTAATTACTCTACTCTTAAAATACAGTAAATTCGAGTTTTTCAGGGTTTATGCAATTCTACCTACAGTGCAGAAAAGATAGACATGCTCTAAAGTTTTAATGCAACTACTTAAAAATAAAGTGCGGATGTCAGGTCAGATGGATCGACTGGTAAGAGTACGCCCACGAAAAGAATAATTCAGATATCCCACACCTGAGGGGGCTGGAGTCTCAGTCGCTAATAATCAACGTGCTCCACGTATGCTCCGAACTGCGGGTCAGTCGAATCGGTCCACGAGTCGAACTCGTACGGAGTCGGCTGATCTGTGATCACGTAACTTAAATTAATTAAAATCTACGCTAATTTTATTCTAACCTTCGTCCCAATTAATGTACAAGTCGATTTCTCGATTATTTCGATTTTATAAAATTACCGGTTCAGTCAGTCGGACTGATCTGATTAGGCATATATTAATTAATTAATCTCATGTCATTGAGCTTAGCATTAATCTTAATTTATAAGTTCGTCAACTATTGATCATTCACCTTGGTCTAATTTAATCTAATTTAATCCTAATTAAATTTATATTCTAATGATTTAATTTGAAGATATATTGCTTGTATAAATTCAAATGTCGAATTATTCGTAATAAAATAATTGTTCGAGAGTTGCGGTACATTATACGTGTTTTCACTTAACTAATATATTTTAATTTCCTATCTACTTGATTTATTTAGATCAGACTATAATTAATTTTAAAAAGGGTTCGAAATTCGGTTTTGAACGTTAATTTACAATTAAAATCCCTAAGGCAATCATTTAAATATAATCTATTAATTATATGATTATTGCGAATTTTATAATCCGTTTTAATATAGTTAAGCTATTTATATTCTAGAAGTGTTATTCGTTTATAAAATTTTAAAAATAGGGCCTTTAATTATTTTACGTGTTTTCTAACTAATTTTATTTCTAAGTCGCGCAATTCGTTATTTTTATCACTAATTAAATTTCTACGTTTAGTTAGTCGTTTCGAATCTAAGTCCATAACGAATATTTTTCGTTGCTAATTAACTGTCATTTATTAATTAGCAACGAATTTTTGTACAAGTTCGAAAAATGTTTTAAAATAATTATTTTAACTTTAAAACTTTTTATAAAACTTTTATTTTAGTTTAATGTGTTGTGTGTTTTAATTTGGTTTGTTTCGGGATCATACAGGTGTCCAATCGGGTTATTATAGTATCTGCTCAAATTATGTTATGAGTCATCATCGAGGCATCAGACCCTGGACGGTATAATCATCTCCCGATTTAATTTAAGTTTACATAAGCATCCGATTTTATTCGGTTACATTATCAAAACCTAAATTTTAAAAGCCGTCTTTTAATCCGTCAATTTCTCTATACCTTTCGGTCCAACTCAAATTAATTAAAGGCCCATAATTTAGAAAAGGTTTAAGCCTTTAATTAAAATTTCACAATCCACTTCCAAGTTCATTTATACTCATTTTTTTTGCCGAACCAACCAACCAAAAGGGCCAAGCCCAATATAAATTAAAAAGATTGCACCTTAGCCCCTAGTTGTTAACAAATCCAACAAGGGCCTACTTTATGCATAACAGACCCTCACATCTAATTAATCATACAAAGGATCTGATTTTCATGAAATCAAACCCAGATTTTTCCAAAAAAAAAAAAAATTTACGATTTGGTCCCTGTCAGTTCCAAGCCTGGTAAAACACGTCAAAACCATACCAGTATCTACACTAGGCTGGTACACTAGTACCAGCAACATCCATATAAACAACACAACAAGAAGTGCAAATAGAAATCGGACCAGAACAGGGCACACAGCAAAACAGGTCATGAGACAAGGAAATTCAGCCATACACACCGAACAGATCACAGTCCCAGAATCAAACACACCAGATACAAATCAGAGCACCAAGCAAGAATAGAACAAGGGAAAGGTCCAATGACGCAAGGCACAGCCACACGAGTGTCTTGCCGGGAAAATCAACAACCCGCGCAAGACGAAATCAAGACACTAACTAAGAGTTGCTCAACTAACCGGAAGGAAGGAATTGCAAGCAGGGGATTTTTAGAGGCCGACACCAACAGTCCTTCTCGCCCGTTCAGCAAGCAAAGAGGAGCACCAACAGCACCGAATTAACACAAGGGAGACACCACAAGACACCAGAAAATACACACAAGCTCAAAGAAAAGCCCTTAGAATTTCTATGGTTTTCAATCTCAAATCAGAGGCAAAATAGAGAGAGAGAGAAGTAGACTTGTCTCAACACATGAGAGGATAGAGAGAGAGAGTAAAAACCGTTCAAATGAGACCACAGCCATCTAATAAGCGAAATCAGACGGGTCTGACGGGACAGTGAGCGGGTCACCGATTAGGTTTCTGACAAAGAGCAAAAAGTCACCCAGGGTACCAATTTACTGACAAGGACGCGACAGTGCAGACAAATCGAATTCAAAGAAGAGAGAGGCGGGCAAAGCTTCTCGTCGAAGCAAGAGGAGAGGGAAACCCCTCTGTTGGAGACACGGAGTCAGAGACAGATAGAGAGGTAAGGAGAGGGTGGGGGGGGTAAATGAACGGGAGAGGAGAAGGAATTCAAACGAATTCATAAATTTTTGGGTGCGGACCCGATCTGTAAATCAAATTGGATTTATTCCAATGCATCTCCATTTTGGTTGATCTCTATTCTCTCCATTTAATTAAATCAAAGGAATGGGATGGTTCTAAGATTCGTGCATACTTAAGATCATTGGTTTATGATTTCTGGAATTCTAAATTGGTTTCCGTAAATTTTCTTAACATTGAACAAACAAATAATTTGATATTAATTTATATATATACATATATAATCTATTTATCAGATCAACTTTGAAATTCACGAATGGATGAGATTTTAAATTTTTAAACTAAATTTTTAATCTTGTACATAATTATGTTTATACATTTATATATTATCTATTATTGTTTTTATATATAAATGTGTCTTATTTATGTATACATATTTTTAACTCTTAAAATCAGACGACACAAAATTCATAGTTCCGTTATATTTTGATATTTTAGATTGGATTAAAATAAATCAGATAGTTTGGAAGATCATTAGTTTAGTTAGAAAATTTTTATTTAGTGTAAAGTTTGTTTTTAGCATTTTAATCACATTTTAAAATTTCGGAATATAACAGCTTTGAAGTAGAACCTGAAATGCACGCATGAGAAAGACATATTATTGATCACATAAATAAATGCTTTGGCGATATGTAAACCGTATGTCGGCATTGATTATAACAAGAATATATTGAACCTGGACGACAGCGGGATGGTTATTGCGGGAATATTGCTTCCACTTTTGAAAAATGTGTTGATCTTCTTCTGATGAAACTAACTCGGCACTAACACTGCCTTTATCCAGTGCACTCTCCACCCTCTCTTTCATAGTTTCATATATCATCTACAACCAAAAATTGCAAAAATGCAATTTTCAATCCGAAATTATGATGAAGTAAACTGGTGGATATATAAGTACCTACCTGTGGCACCATCAATACTTGTAATAGAAATTCAAAATCAATTAGCCTGATACTACGTAGGAAATTAAAATGCTTCACTCTAGTATACATGCTTGAGACATGTGACTTCGCATAGGCATTTCGTCAAAAAGATGGTGTGCAAGGCAACGGAGCCTAGCTATATTTGCCCACATTGAATTGAAAAAGAAATGCTTTTATTGATTGACTGTAAGGATTTATATAGACAACATAGCCTGTTAGATTTTTTTTTTTTTTTTTCATTTCATTGGTTGCGAGGGCAACAGAGCCATAAGTTTTATTTCATTGATCGATTGATTTTTCATTACATTACTCTACTAGTCGTTGGACTTTCCTATTATGCGAAATCTAATGCAGCACATTGATTCTAATTGATTTATATTAATGTGATTAATTCCATAATCTTGAAAATAATGATTTATAAAATTGCATATAACAGATGCTGCTAATTAGTGTTTTCGATGTAGTATTGTACCTTCAATACTCTTCATTCAGTCCTCCATTTCTCTCCATTTCTTGGAGATTACTCAATCCTAAAAATCTCCTCGTAATAAAAAAATATGCCGACATTCTAATTTATCAATCAATTTATCTTGATTAATTGTTAAACTATTGAATTACCATTCAGTATTAACTACTACGTACTAAACGATTTTTTAAAGAATAACCTCACCTTGTAAGAATTCTACGTTGTAATATTAAAGTTTTTTTCTAATGAAATGAACAGAGAGCGTGTGGATTAACTGTGGCTATTCTTAGCAAATCAAAACAGAACAATTAAGCAGAAATACAGAAACTGATTCAATCAGTATACAGAAAATGCGACCATACACGACATATCTTATACAGATGTAATTTTCTTTTTTTCACAATGATAGTGTATAATGGAAGGAGGTACACGTACGAATAAAATCTCTAACATATATATACACACGCAGTCTGAAAGTTTTGAACCTTGTCCAGAAGTCACGTTTATTTATGCACGGTTTAATTATATTAAACCATATACGATTGTACTACTTCATACACGGTCGTTTCTTAAAAGATTGTATTTGATTTTGCTCAATTTAAAAACACTGTTTTTTAATTCAAGCTGTGTATGATTCATTCGCGTCTCTCAACAAAAACCCTGTTAGTAATTAACATTTTGTCTCAACCACTCTCTTCACACACTTACACCATTTAAGTCCAGTCTCCTCCCCTAATTTGTCCCTTCGTTGTGCTTTTCTTTCCTCTGATTGGTGTTGATCTTGTCTTCATCCCATATCTTCATTTTCCCTCGTGTGCAATCTTGATTTTATGTCGAGGTTTAACACGATGATACTTAGAGGAACTATGATGAGCTATAAAACTAGACAACCCCAATCAGACGAAGAAGAGGAAAATAAATATTAAATAACTAGCAATTGTGTTTTAAATCATAAAAATATATGAAGGTTTTGTTATGAATAAATATTAAATGTGTATATGTCATTCATTTTGTAACTCCTATATTAACCCTCAATTTATTTTCTCACTACTATTAGAATTTATTTCTACATTTATTATTTGTATGGCTTTCATTTACAATTTGTAGCCTATAAATAGAGGCTTTGTAATCTTGTATTGTACACACATGAAAAATGTATGAATAAAGATATTGTTATCTTTTTCTCTTGATCTTGTTTATTCTTGTTTATGCTTGTTCATTTTTAGTTTATAACATGTTATCAGCACGAAAGCTCTACTAGTTGAAGATTCGAGGTAACTTTGATAGCTCTTATTTTAATTTCATTTAAATAAATAATTCTTATAATAAGTAATTGTTAAATGGAATAAGTTATGAATTTTTGTATATTTATTTTAAGATGTTTAATATGGTTCATATAATTTTATATGAAGTGTAATATTTTAATAATTTAATCTTCTGAAAGAAGATTTCAAAAAATCTAAGTAAATGATCGATTTGTTAAAATATTTAGTCTCTTAACCATAAAAAAATAATAAATAATTAGTCTCTCCTATTTTTATTGGTACTTGAACGATCTTTGTCACTGTTACGTGATATCCTTATATTGCCTTTTAGCAAATATGCAATGATTCAAATTAAACCGTCGAAGTTAATAAAATGGCCCAAAGCCATATAAATAACATGTATAATATTATATTTATGTTATATTATGTTAATATCAAATAGCTTGAAGCGATATGTTAATTATAAATTCTCAATTTTTATTGATTGACCCGAAGCCATTTTATATTATTGAAAAGAATTTTGAAAAAAAAAATTGACCCGAAGTCAATTCAAGTCTAAATGATGTCATAGTATTGGCATTTAACAACTATTTAACTGAAGCTTTAACTGACGACATAGCAGGTCCAAAACCAATTCAATTTTAAAATGTTCATATTTTTTTTCAAAAATTCAATTTTTCAGGAGAAGATTTTAAAAACAATTCTATAATTTTGATCTTCCTGAAGAAGATTTCAATAAATATTGAGAAGATTTTAATAAATTTTCCTGAAGAAAATTTAAACAATGTGCAAAAATTAATGTGATGTTCATAAATTTTTCTAATAATTTAATCTTCCTAAAGAAGATTTCTAGAAATATTTTGAGTATATTTCTTTTTTTTTTATCATTGACCAAAATAATAATTACACCAGAAGTGGAAAATAATATGATGGGCAACTAGTCATGTGGACAAAATTGAGATTATTATCATGGTGATTATTCCAAAAACACATATTTTCACTAGAAGTGGAAATATAATGAAGAAAATAATGAGAATAAATTAAAAATAATATGAGAAAAAGAAAAGTGATCTTTATGAAGCATCATTAAAATTAATCTTCTTTCGGATACCTATCGTACGTCAACGTACCTTTAGTACGTCAAAAAAAAATCATGTTGATCTTTATGAAGCATCATTAAAATTAATCTTCTTTCGGATAATTTTTTTTATCTCATCTGAGTCAAATTGCTTTCAAAGTTCATGCAACTTTCCAACCATCTCTCTTTATTAAAAGGATACCGCTTATATATGCTTATTTGAAAAGATATATTGATATATATTCAATTATTAGTTTGATGAATTTGTGGATACTTTTGAAAAAAAAAAAAGTTATATGAGGTTATCAAAAGACACGTATTGTTATTTCTTATACAGCCTATAAATGCTAGTTCCATATCATCACGCACAATTGTTATTATTGTTATTAGACAACACGTATTACCATGCTATGTATGCCACATAGATACTTTCTATGAAGCATGAAAAAGGTACTCAAATTGATACTAGAATACTGGTCTTACAAATTAATTTTGTTAAATTTTGTTGTTCTTCGAAAGATCTGATAATAATTTTAAAAATAACTCATTTAAAGTCATCGGTTTTCAAATATGATGTACATTAAAATGAACACATTACACCTGACAAGGTCATTTTAATTTTTTTTTCTAAATTTTTTTTATAAAATTAGTGAGGGTAAGAATAAAGAAAAGGTAATTACAATTGTTATTATTATTTGTGTTATTGTGTTTTTTTTAAATTGTAATATTGATTGAAAGCTCTAGAGGAGCTATTTTTTGTTACATAGAGGAATACAAATTTATATTGATGATGTATTATATTCTTGTAAGTCTCAAATGAATTTGTTAAGTTTTAAGAATATCCGCTGAAATGGATATCATATTGAGACAACTAATGAAAAAATATTGAATATATGAAAAACAATGCATATTGAAAACAATTTGCATATGTTTTTTCTCCGACTTGTACTACACATATATTAGTGCAATTGAAACACATGTTATTGTAAACCAGAAGTTTACATACAAGAATATGTTTATAGTTTGGCATGACCGGTTGGGCCATTTCGGATCAATAATGATGCGAAAAAAATAGAGAAGTAATGTGAACACTCATCAAAGAACCAGAAGATTATTTAATATGATGAATTTTTATGTGTTGATTTTATTTCTAGAACGTATGAAATATGATATTTATAGAGCATTATATCCACCATGTGAACCATTTGAATATTTTATGATCTATATTGATGCATCAATAAGATGGTCACATGTATGTTTCTTATTAAATCGCAACCTGGCGTTTGCGAGATTACTTGCTCAATTGATTTGATGAAGAGCATTATTATATGATTATCCAATTATGAAAATACGTGTAGACAATGTCAGAATTAATGTTGAACATCTTGTAGATGTTCGTATATAAAAAGAAGATATGATATTTTACATGCAACAAAACTAATTCGCATCATGCCAGGTAGCTATTACAAAGCTTCCCCTTATAATTGGTTTTTGGTCACATACCTAATATTTTTCATATAAGAATTTTTGAATGTGCGGTATATGTTATAATTGCTCCACTACAACGCACTAAAATTGAATATCAAAGAAAGTTAGAAATTTATATTGAATTTGTATCTCTATATATAATAGAACCATTGATGGGAGATTTATTCATGGCTAATTTTGCCGATTGTGATTTTGATGAATAAAAATTCCCAACCTTAGGGGGAGAAAACTATTAGCTGAAAAAAAAACTATATATTAGTATGAATTATCATTGTCTTATTTTGATCTTCGTACTAAAGAATGTGAACTAAATGTTCAAAAGATAATTCATTTGCAAATATTAGTAAATCAATTGCCAGACACATTCACAGACTCAAAGAAAGTGACCAAATTACATGTATTAGCTGTTAATGCTCCAATTAAAGTCGATGTCCTTGTTGGACATACTAATTATAACACGCATAAAGCGTGAAAAAGCAACAGGCTCCAAAGATTAAAAAAAATATATCCTCGAAAAAAGGAGCAAATAATGAAAATAGTCAAGTAGAGGATATGCTAATTTTAGATAAAACTCCAGAAAAGAATAAAATTATAAGTAATATTGGAGTTCCAGCAGAAACTCAGATATCTGAAATTTATGAAAATAAAGAGATCTCGATAAATTATATCATGAATGGAAGAAGATGGAACTGAGATAAAATTGATATCAATGATATATTTTTTTGTATATAATATAGTGCTAAATATAATAAATATTAAGGATCATGACATAAAGTCTATTAAAGAATGTCGACAAATAAATAATTGGCCAAAATGGAAATGTGCAATTGTGGCAGAGCTAAACTCCTTTGAAAAACAAAAAGTTTTTGGGCCTGTAGTCCCAATACCTGAATGTGTAGAACCAATATGATATAAATGAGTATTTATGCGAAAAAGAAATGAGAAAGGTGAAATTGTAAGATATAAAGCACGACTTGTTGCCTAAGATTTTTCACAAAGATCTAGAATTGATTATGATCAAATATACTCATCTGTGGTGGATGCAACAACTTTTCGGTACATAATTAGTCTGGCAGTTCATGAAGGAGTTGATTTGCACCTAATGAATGTTGTTACAGCCTATTTATATGGCTCACTTGATAATGATATTTATATGAAAATCTCTGAAGGATTTAAGATGCATGAAGCATGTAATTTAGGTTCTCGAGAATATTATTCAGTTAAATTGAATAAATTTTTATATCGATTAAAGCAATATGGACACATATGCTATAATCGTTTAAGTGAATATTTATTGAAACATGGATATAAGAATGATACGATCTGTCCATGTATTTTTAGGAAAAGATATAGAAATGATTTTGTTATAATTGCAGTTTATGTTGACTATCTAAGTATCATTGGAACTCCTGAAGAGCTTCCAAAAACAATAAATTATTTAAAGGAAGGATTTGAGATGAAAGATCTTGGGAGAACAAAATTTTGCATTGGATTGCAAATCGACATTTAAAAATAATATTTTTATGTATCAAGAAAATTATATTGCAAGAGTATTGAAATAATTTTATATGAATAAATAACATCCATTAAGCACTCTGATGGTTATAATATTATTAGATGCGAACAAAGACCCTTTTAGATCTCGAGAAAATAATAAAGAACTATTTGATCCTGAAGTACCATGCCTTAGTGCAATATGAGCACTTAAGTGAATATTTATTAGCAAGATATAGTTCTTCTCCCACAAGAAAATATTGGCATATAATTAAACATATACTTCGTTACCTATAAGAAAATTTAGCAATACACAAAAGCAAGCCGAGTATGCGCTTGGTTAAGATATGTGATTCAACACATTTGTCAGACATGTAGCTAGTCTTTTAGAAAAATGATCCCGACGATCATATATGAATATAATATTGTATGTATTGCTCAATGAAAGGAATGATACATTAAAGGAGATAGAACAAAACATATTTTACCAAAAAAAAAATTTCACACATGATCTCCAAAAGAATAATATTATTAATGTTCAGCAAATCCGTTCAAGTGAAAAAATTCAGCAGATTTATTCACTAAGGCGTTCCTTACTACAATATTCGAAAAGCTAGTTCGTAATATTGCAGTTCGCCGACTTAAAGATCTTGATTGATGCTGTCATGAGGGAGAGTTAATATGCAATATATTTTCCTTAACCATGATTTTTCTCACTGGGTTTTCCTGGTAAGGTTGTAGTTGCGTATTTAGAAGAATATTGTACTTTTTTTTCTTCACTAGGTTTTTATTCCATAGGGTTTTTCCTAGTAAGGTTTTAATGAGGTATATTCTTATATAATTGACATCCAAGGAGGAGTGTTAGAATATATATTAAATGTATGCATGTCATTCATTTTATAACTCTCATATTAATCCTCAATTTATTTCCCCACTACATACATATTGATGCCCACTACTATTGGAATTTATTTCTCAATTTATTATTTGTATGGCTTTCATTTACAATTTGTAGCATATAAATAGATGCTTTGTAATCTTGTATTGTACACACATGGAAAATGTATGAATAAAGATATTGCCATCTTTTTTTACTCTATCTTGTTTATTCTTCTTTATGCTTGTTTATTTTTATTTTATAACAGGTTTTTTAGTTACACAACTTTTCTTACCAACAAAACCTCTCCTCCATGGATGTAAGAAAAACATCTAAGTAGAAAGGTTCTTTGGTTAAGAAAAGTTGTGAATAATCTCTTAAATTGTAGGAAGTTTATGTTATGATTCTTTACTGGCTAAAAAATATAAATATAAAAAAATTTACAAAAATAATAATAACCATATTTGATTAATTTCACTATACACAGTTTTTGTATTTGAACCATGCATGATCAATATATGCTTAGGGTTTTTATTTTTTTGACGCCTCTTCGAATTTTGTCATGTCTTCAATTCTCAACACCTCCACGATTAATCAAATAACTCAAACTCATCGATCTTTTGGCCCTCTTTACTTCTCTCTCATAGGGTTTCATAGCCGTTGTCTAGCTTACCGCCCTCTTGGGTATAATGAATTATAAAAAACACTCATTTCTTTTTACGTTTCTGGCTGTGTGAACACCACTAATTGTCCAACTTCGTTCCATTTTTCGTGAGTAAGAAGGATTTGAAATAGGAGGCCAAGGCTAATCGTGGAAGACACAAATTAAACGCAGGATGTGATGTATGAGACGGGAGATTTGCAGTCTAGTGTCACCACCTCGATTTATAAGAGGGAAATCTTTTAATTTGTGTGTGACTTGAAAAAAAAAATCTATGTTAGACTAGATAAAAGGTTCCAACTTATCTTGCATGATGATGTGTATATATATATTAATATAAAATTGTTGAAGGTTGATATGTAAAAGTTGAAGGAAAACAAATAACATGTTTGTGTGAAGTTCTTAATGACCAAAGGCTAGTTCTTTTTTCAATTTTGGTTTTATTTTCTTCTTAACTCGAAAAGTTAGGGTTGTGGTGCTTTTTTCTAATAAGTTGCTCTCAGAGGTTCTCTTGACATATATATATATATATGTAAGTTGAAGGTTGAATATTGTCTAATGTGCGTTGCAACGTCGAAAAAATGAATATTGAATGTGTAATATTGTATATTCAATGGCTAGCAAATATGGATGTGTAATATTGTATGTATAAAGGCTAGTATATGGATGTGTAATATTGTATGTATATTGGCTAGCAAATATGAATGTGAAATTTTGTATTTTTAATGGCAAGCAAATTTTGAAAAAAAAAAATTTGTATCAGGATCGGTTTTTTTATAAAAACCGATCTTGATAGTACGTATCTGGATCGGTTCTTAGTCAAAAACCGATCTAGATAACAACTATTAAGATCGGTTTTGTTAAAAAACCGATCCTAATAGTTTCTATTTGGATCGGTTCTTTAAAAAATATAAAACCGATCCTGATAGTATCAGTATCGCCTTCAACAGGATCGGTTGGATTCCGATACTGATATGTGTATATAACCGATCCTGATTCCATATTTTCCACTAGTGAAATATGAATGCTACCAAGTATAAATCAAATTAAAAAAAAAAAATCATACACGGTTCTAAATAACGTGTATGGTTCCCAAAAAACACATGGATGCCTTGTAGAAACCGTGTATATAGTCCTTATTATTGTACAAAGTTACTTTGACCATGTAGAAATCACCATTTTCAATGTCTTTTTTTGGAGATCTGAAACGGTTCAATTCTACCAACCGTGTATGTTAGCACTATATAGTCACGGTTCGGAAAACGTGTACAATGTACCTTCCTATTCATACACAACATTCACGGGTACGGTTCTAAAAACATGTGTCATTAACTTTTCGGACCGTGTATAATTATGTTTGCATACTAGTGGATGTAAGAAACGCTACAGGGGGGCTTTGCCACACAAAATCTCTAATTTGCTAAATAATAGTGATGTGGACAACGTAGAAGTGAAATGAAGTGGATATGTAACGGACAGTGGAAAATCATATTTAGATTTTTTTTTAAAATTTTTCAGATACTGATACCGATCAAATATTAGATAAATTCAGATCGAATTAGATATCTATTAAAATATATAAAAATATTCTTAAAAAATACAAAAATTCATAATATATATTCATCTAATTAATTATAATAGTGAAAGACATAATTTTTTCATAATAAACATTAAACTGTATAATATATATCTATTATTTAAATATAAATAATTAAAATATGAAATCATATATATATCCTTATCTACACCAATATTCTATATTTAATTTTTGAATACAGAGCAAGTAGTTTTCACTCCTAGGACCATGTGGTAATACATGTGCTTTCTTTTTGAGATCTACGTCAGGTAATTATATTCATGTCAAATTAATGAACTTGATCAGCATACAAACTAATTTTGTCACCATCCGCTGCATTATTGGATAGTGCCTTTGTCTCTTCTCCGTATACAATTCAAACTCCTCCAAACCAAAGAAATGTCGCCAATATTGTTTAAATTTCTACAAAACTCGAATAAATTTTAGACCATACATACCCCATAACGGATTAGACCATCCTAGTGCCACTTGACTGGACTATAACGTGCCTTATAATATTTAGTCATAGAAAAAAACAACAAGTCGGTTTCTTGTATAGGAGATTTTTTTTTTTATATATACGTATAGTGAGCTTTTCTGATTTTAAATATATTTCAAAATTATTTTTTCATCCTAGACAACTTTAGCTCTAAATTTGGACCGTAAGATCATAAAAAATGAACTCACAGTTTTTTTATATAACTTAATTTACCAAAATAAAAATTTCTTTTGTTGGTTGCATGTGTTGATGCCTGTAGTAATAAAAAAGGAAAATAACTAGTCCAATAACACAGCTATCTTTAACAAAAAGGTCATGACAGGATTAACAGAGGATATATATTAGATGATATACAATTATAAATTAATCCTGAAATATTGTCGGAGAGTATATGCATCCAACAAAATGAATAAAAGTATGATATTGGTTCTTCCCCTTAATTTTTGGAAAAAATGAAGGTAGCTAAGCAAACAAAATGAATAAAGATAGCGCTCCTTAGTCATAATACTAATTGACAGATCATGTTGATTTACCATGCCTGATTCTGCTATGCATTTAGCCACCGTATCTACATGCATATCGAAGTCAAGTTTTGAGGCCTCAACCACGATTGCTCGTTTAAGTTTGTTCATTTCTAGAAAGTAGTCATTGTCTCTATCAATAAAACAGTAGCTCTTCAATGGCCGGTTTACCAGCATGGTAGGCGGACACAAAGGACAAAAGACCTGAGCCGTTGTGATGGGGAGGAAGAAGAGGGATAGAAGAAGAGAAAGAGGATGTGATGGGAGGGTATTTTTGGTCATTAATTATTCGATGATAAATTACGGCGATGATAGCTAGAGTGTATACAAGCATATGTACCCGGTATATCGGTATTCTATGGTCGAGACGGATTGCATTGAGTTTGGAAGGGATGGAGGCCTTGGTGCCCTTCATCTTTGGTTAAAATTTGAGGTGGAAGTCACCAGTCAGTGAGCAAGTGAGTGTGGTTTTGTTTGCTTAAATAGGCATATATAGTAGCAAAGAGTGAGAGATAAGTACAGATCATCTCCAGTTCTGTTTTGAAATGGAGGTGATTATTATTCCCATGATTATGGCGCTTATATAATATAATCAAGATCTGGACTATCTGGTAGAAATTGTAGAGAGCAGCTTGGTAGCTCCAAGCGAGAATACCCCAAAGGAGAGGCACTGGCTCTTCAAAATGGATGCATGGCTGTCACAATTTAGCAAGAGCAAGTCAGCATTGAGCAACCGCAGCAACTTAAATCTAACAAAACCCATCATATCCCAATATATGAGAGGTGAGAATGCACCCCATCATATCCCAATATATACCAGATTCTTAAAGGCCCATATCAAATTCTCTTCTTCAAGTTCTGATTTGGGAGGGCCGACAAAGACTAGCTAGGCTTCTCCTGAAAAATCATAACCTTTGGGCCCAATAATAAGCACAGTGTCTTTATTGTATTATAAGATAAATGTTAAGATGCTTTATGAAGATAAGATATAATATATATCAGTCATCACACCCCCCCCCCCCCCCCCCCCCCCCCCCGCCCCCCCCCCCCCCAAAAAAAAAATAAATAAATAAAAAATTCAAAGATAGGAATGAATTAAACAGCTGGGGAGAGAAAACGTCAAGGCAATTAGGTGAGGAGGATGTAATTTATTTTGGATTTTATCGAAATGAATTTATTTCCTTTGGTGGGGAAGCATCAAATGTTTGCTTGGTAGATGTTAAACATGTTCAACCAATTCTTTTGTTGCTTCTGGCGGTGGATTGGACAGCGCCAACAAAATAATTGGAGAAAAAAAATATATTAATCGGACTAAGATTATTCATTCACACGTAGAAAAATAAATAAATATTATTTGTAACTTGTGGATATATATACACACAACTTGTGCATCATGTTGTATAACCATGCATGTCTCTATTCATATAATATGACCTCTAAGTATATCATTTCTATGGATGTAAATATTTATATTAGATTAAATTTAGTTTTATCAATTTCTCTATTTTTATCTATTAAAGTTAATATAAAATACTATTGAATATATAAAGAATAATTATCGAATAAATTAATAATTTACATAATATAACCTAAAACTAAGGTTCTAAATAGCAATTATCACGTCGTCATGAAAATGCTACAAAAACGACTATAGCAAATTATTGTGTAGATATAGCTATCTATTTATAATCCTATTAAAAGAAAAGCATCTGATAGCACTATAGCTAGCTATTTTAGAACCAGGTAAAAACATATAAATATTTTAAATTAGACTTGTTATGTACATAATAACATAAAGATATAAAAGAGTATAATTATTAGTACCGGTTATATTAAAATAATATAAATACTAATTAAATTAAATTATATAAAATATTGTATAAATCAATCTCATGATAATAATAAATAATATATAATTAAATGTAAGGATAGAAATTATTATATAGTTTTTGTATCTAATAATTATCTTATAAGCTAAAGGATACCGCTTTGTTTTTATCAATATCAAATTGTTACTTATGCTACACAGTAAAACTGTGTACAATTGTTGCAGCATTCATGTACAATTGTTTTCTTCCGTCATTTAGCCTATATTATATTTTGCGAAGTTGATATTAATTATTAAAAAAAATAATTGACAAACAATTTTACTTATGAATTATTCATCCATCTATATATGTCATCTATAAGATATTTCTTTGATTTACAAAAAAAAAAAGCAACCTTTCAGATTTTGGGCACTTCATTTATAAAAAAATATACAACCATTCAGACTCTGTGCGGTTCGGGCATTTAAAGAAGAAAAATTTGAGGATATTTGTTTATTTTTTTCTTTAATGGAGGATATGAGTAAAAATTTTGACTAGAAATTGATATTGTGTTTTAATTTTTATTTGAGTCGATGACTTGATGTTGATATGTCTTGATAACCATTGTAATAGCGATGCGCAAATCAAACATATGATAATGACACATTCCCTAAAATCTTTTTATTTCCTAAAATAGTCTATAGCGCGAACCAAATGCCCCGAAAAATCTTTGAAAGAAACAACAAAGAAGGAAATTTTATGGAAAGAAGAGGGGCTCGAACATCAGACCTTTTGGTTAACTGCCACAGCCCACAAACAATATCAATCTGAGATATTCCAGTTTCATGAAAAATTTCAATTTTTATAAATTAACATTGCTTGGAACCTGAGTGTTTTTTATTTTTCTTTTCTATGGGCCAAGATATAATATATTTTCTTTTATTTTGGGCTAATAATATATACCCAATTAGTGGAAATTGGCCATAGTTTTTGTACCATTTAGTTTTAGACAAGTAACATTTCATTTTCACTACCGAACTGATGTTATTAATTAATGGGGCCCACGACCACAATAATTTCAAATATAATTACTATTCAAAATTACAAATAATGATCACATATTTTGTGGATCAACATTGCTTGAAAGTTAATTTTTGAAACCTGAGTGTTTCTATTTCTGTTGTTTATGGGCCAAGCTATAATAACTATTCTTTCATTTTCGGCCAATAAATAGACCCATTTAGTGAAAATTGCCCACAACATTTTACCATACAAATTTTGGCAAGCTTCATATTATTTTCACTATCATGCTGATGTTATTAATTAATTATACCAATGACTAGAATAATTTCATATTATAGTGACCGTTCAACATTAACAAATATTATCTTATTATCCTACTAGCTAGAGTTGATCCATTTTGTTTTGCAGGTTGAGTTGATCCATTTTGTACTCTCCTCTGAGACGTGATACCACCCAAATACACATCACAATGTTACACATTAAATGTAACAAAACCTATGGCAAGAATAACTCCTGTCATGATAAATGCTCGAGCGCCGACTCTTTCGGGAATCCTCCCACTATCACTCCTCAAAAACAGTGCCTCATATACCGGCCAACAATTCACAACGCCAAATCCTGCTAGAAACATCTCCAAAACCATGCCATTTCTGATCATTCCGACTGTGAATGCGCACAAACTGAGTATTGCAGCAGTACCTAATATGACAAAGAAAGGCGAGTCTACACCGAAATCAAACAAGCCTTTGTCATACCTACATTAAGGGTAGAAATCTTGTATTATATATGAGTGTTGATTTGAAAACTTATTTTTAGAAATTTTGCCTACACTAATTTCCCTATATGTCCACCAATTCTGGTATATTGTTCCAGCATTCAAGTTATAATAAGAATGATATGAAATTAGAGTTGCTGAGTTCAAATCTAAGGGGGATTTCACGTATACCCACAAAAATCTCGAAATTACGTACTTTCCCTTCTAAAATTCAAAATATCATATTTACCCTTTCAAATTTCAAAAACTAAAAAATTTACTGAATTGATCGCCTTTTCTATTAAAACTCATTTTATATTTATAAAGTACCTAATTTACCATTTATTAAGAGAAATGTTCAATCTTATCCGTTTGTGAGGTGAAATTATTCATTTTCTTACTTGTGATGTGCATACAAGCGTATGCCTAAATGCCACAGAGTATGCGACAATTGTACAAGGAAATCCTACACTAGCATTGCGATGTTGAATTGTTTGAACAGAAATTACCTCTTGCTCTGATCATCATCCATGACTTTACTCGTGACATTAAAGCCTTGAGTAGTGATGTTGAATTGCTTGAACACAAATTCCATCATACCAAAGGGGAATGTGGTGAGGCCACGAATGAGCCAAATTCGCTGGTCACTCCACCAGCACATGAAAGTGCCATTGTAGGAGACAAAGTCGGTCATGTCTTGGATGTATGCTGCCAAGAAGAGGTATGCATATAGATAGAACCATGGATTCGATGGCTGCGATTAGGTAAAATCAATAGCACACAGTTAGGAAGTTACCATGGTAAACTGGTACATTGCTCTTTAAGCTATATATTTAGGTCAGTTATATTGAATTTGACATATGCTTTCTGTTAGGCAAAATTTAATAAAAATAAATCAGTCTTGCAGATATTCAAGACTGTAAACATACACGAGCAAAGCTAAGTGGTGATGTGTTCACCAAGAAAGTTTGATGAGCACAACTTCAAAAGTATATCGGATAAGCTTCAAATGAAGAATCCAAATTATTGAAATCCATTTATTTCATGAGTGATACATGTAAATGCAAAATTTTGAGAGTTTTGAATTCATTTGCTACAAGGTGAAGCCGTCAAAGAAATAATGAAAAATGAATACAAACAATATATTGGAGATCATTATTCTTCCAAAAAAAAAGAAATACAAACAATATTTGGATAATATATGGATAGACAGAGTAATACACCTCTGGAAATAATGGCCTATTGTTGATTAGTGCCAGTTGAGGCACAACAGCATAAGTGGCAATAGGGATGCACCAAATGCCCCAAAATGCGTAGTGTGAGTAAGCTAGCCCCCCTCCAAGTGAAACCTTTTTCAGACCAAAGGTTAAGGGGCAATACCTGGAAATAATCACCTGCAAATCATCCAATTCAGCCCCATTTTATATACTTATATAAGCAATGTTACCAGTACAGGGATGTTATATCCACAAGCACAGCAACTTTATAAGAAAATACAAAGGAAACACAAATAAGAATAAACAAAATCAAAATATAAAATCAGAAAAACGAATTAAAGTAGGGGATATGTTAAAAGAACATTTGACTTGTATGTATTAAGATATATGCATATATAAGATTGAAAAATTGAAATATGGTAAAAGCCTCAAAATATTACCTCATTGAGCCCAACAATCCACCTCTTACACTGGTTAAGCACATCATTCAGGCTCTTTGGTGCATACCCAATAAATGCTGGCTCAGGCGGGTTGCAAAATACCGATTTCCATCCTTCGCAATGCAACCGATAGCCTGTATAGTAGTCCTCAACCAACGAACCATAGCGAAAACCAATCTAGAATTTTAAGAACCATAATAAATATGATATGAGATAACTTTCTTATATTCTAGTCTTGCTTTTTGTTTGTCTATCTTTCAATATTTGCATTTTGTTTAGCACTATACATAACAATTGGCATCTTTTAATTATGAGCTTTGATTCAAGAGCACATCAGCACACTATTTCTTTTGTTTCATTTAGTAGTACATCCTCTCTTCAGTCCAAAGGTGTGATAATTAATATTAATATTTAAATTAATTAAAATTACCCAGAAATAAAAAAAAAAGAACCTCATGTTGCTTATTTTGTTAAGGCTACTTTTTACACTAAATAATGGAGAGGGAGGAAATAATTTTAGCTTCTGATCACAAATTCCATTGAGAAAAGTAGAACTTACCGTGTCTCCCCATTTCGTCCCTATCTCATAGTCACAACCTGCCGCCTCAATCGCCTTTTCCATAACCATCTTAGACCCAATTTGCTCCTCACCATTTCCACCCATCAATGATGAACCAAACAAGGCGCGCCTTGCAAGAAACGTGTTGGTCCCAAAATAATCCGGGCCACATAAGCCATCCAGGCCACTAGAATTTATTGTGAAGGGGCGCTTCATTTCACTGCCGTATATGTCATTCTTGTTGAGTCCATGAAAATGCTGAGGGAATTGCACAAAAGCAAGCTTAGCTGAGGTGATGGGGTCTAGGAAATAGCAAAGTGCCCGGTGCGGTGAAGTCGGGTCGGTTGAGCACATGTCACAGTCGATTGTTAGGATTATTGGCGCATTTGTAAGAACACTCGAAACACGTACCTAACGAAAAGAATCACAGTTTCAATTAATATTTTATGTTCTACATGATACTTGCTTCGGATGTCATAAACATACAAATGAAACTATATATGTCAAGTTCTACTGTTAATTGTTGGTCTTACAAGAGCATTAAGTGCACCGGCCTTGAAGTTGTGAGGAGATTTCTGACTCTTCTCTCTAGAAACATAAATTAGGTTTGGAATGACATCACCGGTGAAATCAGTATCGATGCTGCTTTGAAGTAGAACCTGAAATACACTCATGAGAAAGACATATTATTGATCAGTTAAATAAAAATCCGGTGATATGTAAACCGGATGCCGGCATTGATAATAACAAGAATATATTGAACCTGGACGACTGCGGGATGGTTATTGCAGGAATATTGCTTCCACTTTATAAAAATGTGCTGATCTTCTTCTGATGAAGCTAACTCAGCACTAACACTGCCTTTTTCCAGTCCACTCTCCACCCTCTCTTTCATAGTTTCATACATCATCTACAACCAAAAATTGCAAAAATACTATTTTCAAGCAGAAATTATGATGAAGTAAAATGGGGTATATATAATTACCTACCTGTGGCACCATGAATACTTGTAATAGAAATTCAAAATGAATTAACATGATACTACGTAGGAAATTAAAATGCTGCACTGTAACAAACATGCTTGAGACATGTGACCTCGTATAGGCATTTCATCAAACAAATTGTGTGCAAGGCAACGGAGATTATATTTGCCCACATTTAATTGAAAAATAAATTATTTTATTGATTGATTGTAAGGATTTATATAGGTGACTTAGCCATTAGAATTTTTTTTTTCTTTCCATTTCATTTGTTTTATTTTATTGATTGATTCATTTTTCATTACATCACTCTACTAGTCGTTAGACTTTCCTATTATGCTAGTTCTAATCCAGCACATTGATTCTAATTTATTGAACATTAATGTGATTAATACATAATCTTGAAACTTAATATTTACAAAATTGCATATAATATATGCTGCTAAGCTATGTTGCATGGATACGGATATGGATACGGATATCGTATCGGATACAGTGATATGATACTTTGAAAAAATATATTATTTTTTATAATTTTAATTATATTATTAATTCAACACTTATTAACTATAAAATATGATCTAGTGCAGTGGTAATGAGGCATGTCGTTGCACCAAGGGGGGAGGGGGCAGTATGATCCGTGCAGTTCCGCTAGAAAATTGATTTTTAGCAGTTGGTCCATGCACGGTGCACCGACTTGGGATCATGCCCATTGTGCGATCCTATTTCTATGTATTGATAGGAGTGAAATATATAGCATTTTTTTCTATCACTTAATCTAAAATATTATCATTTATCAAGTTACAAATGCTCATTTTTTGTAGTTACATATTACTTTTGCTATTTTACTTCATTTGTAAAATTATAGATTTTCAGTGTTATTAGGGCTAAAAGAGGCATAAAGCGAAGCATTTTGGACACTAAGTCTCAGGCATGCTATTGCCATCATCTGCATGCAAGTGGAGGCAACCAACCGCACAGAAGTGCATTGCCACAGAGAGAATTATGCTGCGCAAGAATGACATGCGAATGATTTATTCAATTGCATGCGACCTAAGCAACCGCACAGAATAACTGGCAGATCAGCAGTTACAGCTCTAAACTTGGCAACCAAGCTCCTCTGAGCCCACTAACACATGATGGAATGAAAACTCATCTCCCCATCTGGACAGACTAAAGAACCTAGTAGAGTATAAATAGGATAGATCTAGGATTTTCTAGGAGAGCTCATGTAATTAGAAAAATTAGGACAGACAAGTAGAAATTAGGCATAGACTTCACTAGAACAAGGAGAAGGTGCATGAGACTTATCATTGATAGTGAGATAATCTCGATTATTTCAACTACAGAAGGTATATAAAGGAACGACGTAATTATTTCAACTTACAAATTTAATACGAATTTGATATTATCATACCGTCTTCGCTCCTAGTGCTTTCTTTTTGAGATCTTCGTCGGGTATTTATATATTCAAGTTAAATTAATGAACTTATCAGCATATAAACTAATTTTGTCACCATCCGCAGAATTATTTGATTGTATATTTGTCTCTTCTCCATATAAAATTCAAACTCCACCAAACCAAAGAAAAGTCGCGCATGTTTAAATTTCTAGGAAACTCGAAAAAAAATTAGACCGTACATACCCCATACCAGATTGGACCATCCTAGTGCGCCACTTGACTATAGTGTGCCACATGCATAGGATATGTTTTTTTTTATATTGAGGCTTCTCTTATTTTAAATATATTTTAAAATTATTTTTTTCATCCTAGACAACCATAGCTAGCTAAATTAGGACCGTAGAATCATAAAAAAAAAATAACTCTCAGTTTTTTACATAACTTTTTTTTTTTTACTTTGTTGGTTGCATGTGTTGATGACTATAGTAATAAAACAGGAAAATAACTAGTCCAATAACATAGATATCTTTAACAAAGGTCATTAGAGGATTAATAGAAGATATATATTAGATGATATACCATTATAATTAATCCTCAAATATTGTTAGAGAGTATATGCACCGATTTTTTTATTTATATCCAAAATAAAATATAAATTTAAAAAACTAACCAACTAGCTAATGAAATTGCAAAACTACCCAAACCGGTTAACCATTAACCGGACTCAAATCAAATTTCCGGTTATTGATTTCCCGGATCCATTGAAATAGTCCGGTTAACCATTAACCGGAAATTTGATTTGAGTCCGGTTAATGGTTAACCGGATTTGTGAATTTTTTTTTTTTTTTTTTTTTTTGTATTAAAATATTAGAAATGTTGAATATATTTCTTTGAAAATAAATGGAATACAATATAATTTGATTTATTAGAAAGACTGCAACTAATAACCCGGATCAATATTTTTCAGGCCGGATTTTTCGCGGTTGTACGAAAAATTAATATATTTCTTTATGTGCTATTGGAAAAAAATAAAAATGCTCAGATTCTGAGTTATTGATCCCGGTTCAAAAGTCACTTCTAGGTAATCTAAAAAATATTGTGATCCATCTAGTACATTTAATTAATAAAAAGTTGTTTCTATTTTAAAAAAAAATAAAAACTTTAATTTATTTAATAATTGTTTTTCAAAAAGAATTTTTAAAATAGAAACAACTTTTTATTAATTAAATTTACTAGATGGATCACAATATTTTCTAGATTACCTAGAAGTGACTTTTGAACCGGGATCAATAACTCAGAATCTGAGCATTTTTATTTTTTTCCAATAGCACATAAAGAAATATATTAATTTTTCTTACAGCCGCGAAAAATCCGGCCTGAAAAATATTGATCCGGGTTATTTGTTGCAGTCTTTCTAATAAATCAAATTATATTGTATTTCATCTATTTTCAAAGAAATATATTCAACATTTCTAATATTTTAATATAAAAAATAAAAAAATTCGAAATTTCTGTTTTTTTTTTTTTTTTTAAAAAAAAAATTACTTTCCGGTTAGTGATTAACCGGTTTTTTTTTTTAAAAAAAAAAAAAAATAACTTTCCGGTTATCCAATAACCGGTTATATTTGTTGAGTTCGGTTATTGGATAACCGGACATTTATCCCAAATCCGGTTATTGGATAACCGGATTGGGTAGTTTTCGAAATTCGACAGTGCCTTGGTTATTATTTGTAATTTGATTTAATTTTTGGATATAAATAAAAAAATCGGGTATATGCATCCAAAAAAATGAATAAAAGTTTGATATTGGTTCTTCCCCTTTATTCTTGGAAAAAAAATGAAGGTTACTAAGCAAACTAATTAAACAAAATATTAAACAAGATACTTGTAATAAACAGTTTAGCAGGTATAATCAATTATGAAGAAGTTAAAAATATGTACAAGTGTATATGAGATTAATTACCTTGAGCTTATCCTCATCACTGCCGCCGCAATGATGTCCCGAAGCAAAAAACGCCTCAGGCGATCTATCCTTGATTCGATTCTCCCTACAAAACGGCAACCAATGACGTGCAAATTTTGCACCCTCCATGAACGCAAAGAGCGTCACGTCAGCGCCACCATCATCAGAAATATACACTGACAACTTCTCAGGAGGATAGTCGAAGGCCAAAAGCGAGAGCGCCGCGTTAACAACACCCATTGGTGGCTCCTTGTGCGGATCAGCGGTACACACAAACACATCTAGTGCTGGCCAAGATGCTCGATCTGGCAACCTAGCCGGGAACTCTTGTCGGTGCACCGGCCGCCACCTGAAGGCCTGCGAACAGGCCCACATGAAGGCTAGGATTAAATCTGATACTAGGATCAACCATAATAAGCCGGCTTTGACAAGGGTAGAGGAGGTGAAAATAGATGTTATTTGATGATAAAATACGGCGATGATAGCTAGTGTGTATACGAGCATATGTACTCGGTATATCGGTATTCTATGGTCGAGACAGATCATGTTGAGCTTGGAAGGGATGGACGACTTGGTGCCCTCCATCTTTGGTTAAATTTTGAGGTGGAAGTCACCAGTCAGTGAGCAAGTGTGGTTTTGTTTGCTTAAATAAGCATATATAGTAGCAAACAGTGAGAGATAAGTACGGATCATCTCCAGTTTTGTTTTGAAATGGAGATGATTATTATTCCCATGATTATGGCGCTTATATAATATAATTAAGATCTGGACTATCTGTAGAAATTGTAGAGAGCAGCTTGGTAAAGGCATTGGTGCCATTGGCCGGCCGATTGGTAGCAGATAAAGATGGCCGGTTAGAGATTGATTGCAACGGCGAGGGTGCTTTTTTCGTGTTAGTTCGGTCGTCAAAGCTTACGATAACTTAAAAGGATACGAATTATCGGCTGAGATTAATAGAAAATTGTTTGTGCCGGTTGTGAACTCAGAGACACCTCCTTATTATTCCTTCAGGTTTGTACCTACTAACACTTCTTTTTGTAACTGTGTGTGTGTTGAACGGATAATTAATTGAAGAAATAAGCACTATGATCTATCAATTGACTAATTGCCACATATGCAAATAACATTTCTCGAATCCAGTGATGTGGTCCTTGGTGCTGCGTTCAACCCATAGAAGGAAAAATCAAAATCGAAATCGGAATCGGTCTTTTGACTATGGAATTGGAATCTGATGAATCGATCGGAATCGACGGAAACGGATCGGAAACTCGGACTTTTTTGCTAGAAGCTTATTTTATACTAAAAAATAGAAAAAAATGAGAAAAAAAATAATTTGCCAACAATTTGGTTTAGACAAATTATTACAATCAAATAGTCCAATAATACAATATAATACAAGCATTTCAACACTTACATTTACATGTAGTTATGTATTTTAGCAACAAAAAATAGCATTGTGTGGTGGTAGTTGGCTTGATTACCAAGAGGCCCTTAGTTCGAGTCACGCAGTAGGTGAATTTTTTTGGAGATTGGTATTTGTGCATTTTAGCCGATGGTATGATTGGAATTAAACCGCTTCAGCTGAAATTTGATTTGTAAAGGACCATTTTGTCTGAAATTTGACTGTAATCGGACCGTTTCGGCCGAAATTGGACGAAAAATTCACATACTGTGCAACTTGTCTTACCATGTAATCTTAATTTCTTAAAGAGATGCTGGCTCAGTTTGTGTAACTGTTCGAATTTAAAAAAAAAAAAAAAAGACAATCATGATTTGGATATTTTTTTTATTAAATAAAATATTTGAGGACAGTGGAGGAATTGAAGAGCAGAGCTTGTGGTTAACAGCCACATGCTATAACCAACTGAGCTATTTCCAGCTTCATGAAAAATTTCAATTATATATTATGAATTAACATTGCTTGTAACCTGAGTGTTTTTTATTGCTCTTGTCTATGGGCCAGGATATAATAAATTTTCTTTTATTTTGGGCTAATAATATTGACCCAATTAGTGAAAATTGGCCTCAGTTTTCTACCATTCAGTTTCCGGCAAGTAACATTTCATTTTCAATGCCAAACTGATATTATTAATTAATGGGGTCAACTATCACAATATATTCATATATATTACTGTTCAAGTTCAAAATTACAAATAGTGATCATATATTTTGTTGATCAACATTGCTTGAAAGTTAATTTTTGTAACCTGAGTGTTTCTATTTCTCTTGTTTATGGGCCAAGATATAATAACTATTCTTTCATTTTGGGCCAATAAATTGACCCATTTTGTGAAAATTGACCACAACATTTTACCATTCAAATTTTGGCAAGCTTCATATCATTTTCACTGTCATAGTCATGTTATTAATTAATTGTACCAATGACTACAATAATTTCATATATAATTATTGTTTAAAATTAACAAGTAATGATCTTATTATCCTACTAGCTAGAGTGGATCCATTTTGTACTCTCCTCTGAGACGTGATACCACCGAAATACACATCACAATGTTACACATTAAATGCAACAAAACCTATGGCAAGAATAACTCCTGCCATGATAAATGCTCGAGCGCCGACTCTTTCGGGCATCCTCCCACTATCACTCCTCAAAAATAGTGCCTCATATACCGGCCAGCAATTCACAACACCATATCCTGCTAGAAACATCTCTAAAACCATGCCATTTCTGATCAATCCGACCGTGAATGCGCACAAACTGAGTATTGCTGCAGTACCTAATATGACAAAGAAAGGCGAGTCTACACCGAAATCGAACAAGCCTTGGTCATACCTACATTAAGTGTAGAAACATTGTATTATATATGAGTGTTGATTTCAAAACTTATTTTGAGAAATTTTGCCTACACTAATTTCCCTATATGTCCACCAATTCTGATATATTGTTCCAACATTCAAGCTGTAATAAGAATGGTATGAAATTAGAGTTGCTGAGTTCAAATCTAAAGGGGATTTCACGTATACCCCACAAAAATATCGAAACTACGTATTTTCCCTTCGAAAATTCAAAATATCATATTTACCCTCTCAAATTTCAAAAACTAAAAAATTTGCCGAATTTATTGCCTTTTCCATTAAAGCTAATTTTATTTTTATAAAGTACGTATTTTACCATTTATTAAGAGAAATGTTCAATCTTGGCCGGTTGTGAGGGCAAATGATTTATTTTCTTACTTGTGATGTGCACACAAGCGTATGCCTAAATGCCACTAAGTATGTGACAATTGTACAAGGACATCCTACACTAGCATTGCGATGTTGAATTGTTTGAACACAAATTACCTCTTGCTTTGATCATCATCCATGACTTTGCTCGTGAGATTAAAGCCTTGAGTAGTGATGTTGAATTGCTTGAACACAAATTCCATCATACCGAAGGGGCATGCGGTGAGGCCGCGAATGAGCCACATTCGCTGGTCACTCCACCAGCACATGAAAGTGCCATTGTAGGAGACAAAGTCGGTCATGTCTTGGATGTACGCTGCCAAGAAGAGGTATGCATATAGATAGAACCATGGATTGGACGGCTGCGATTAGGTAAAATCAATAGCACACAGTTAGGAAGTTACCATGGTGAACTGGTACATTGCTCTTTAAGCTATTTATGTCCCGTATTAATTTCCATTTTGTCTGTTTTCTTTCGTTTTCTTTGATGTATTTAGTTTGAACATATCACATATGCTTCCTATAAGCCATTGTTTATTAAAATAAGACCATAATTTTATAAAAACATCAGAACCAAAATGCTGTAAATGCACTTTAGAAGAATTATAAGTCTAATTTCGGTTTTCTCTCTTCACTTTTGAACAAATAAATTTATCAGCACGCAGAGGAAATATATTGGAGACATTACTTTTCTAAAACTAATCCATCCAAGATTAAGATAATAAAAGGATAGGAATACACCTCAGGAAATAATGACCTATTGTTGATTAGAGCAAGTTGAGGCAGAACAGCATAAGTGGCAATAGGGATGCAACAAATGCCCCAAAATGCAAGGTGCGAGTAAGCTAGCCCTGCTCCAAGTAAAATCTTTTTGACACCAAAGGTTAAGGGACAATGCCTGGAAATAGTCACCTGTAATTCATGATCCAATATAGCTTCATTTTACATAAGCACAACAGCTTCTTAAAGGATCTTAATTTATTTTCTGGCCTTTTTTTGGTGTAAATTAGATAATTGTTAGAATGCACAAATTAATTTGTCAATAAAAATAAGCATATAATTAAATAAAATGAAAGTATATAATCAGAAAAATATTTAAAGTAGGGGATAGAGTTAGGCTATGGTACTATTCAAGTTGCAAATTGGTCTGTATTAAGAATTAATATTTTTAGTTTCAAATTCTAAATAATTGATCTAAAACATTCAACATTAGTTTCATTTGTAAAAGTTCTTGTAGACTAAATGTTATATTTTTAGAATTTTTTTACTATTTTTTTAATGATCTAGAATTTTAAGATCAAGTGATTTTCTATCTATATTAAAAAAAATGTAAAAAAATTGTAAAAAATGTAAAATCTGATCTATAAGTACATTTTCATATGGAGATCATGTTGAATAGTTCATATCGAATGTTTGGACTTTGAAAATAGAACTATTATTCCATAGTATGAACTAATATGCACTATGCATAGTATTGTAGTCTCACTTGTAGAGGATATATATGTTAAAAAGAACATTTGACTGGTAAGTATTATAATGTATGAATATGTAAGATTAATGCCTCAAATTTAAGGAATTATATTACCTCAAGAAGCCCAATATTCCACCTCTTACACTGGTTAAGCACATCATTCAGGCTCTTTGGTGCATCTCCAAGAAATGCTGGCTCAGGCGGGTTGCAAAGCACCGATTTCCATCCTTCGCAATGCAAACGATAACCTGTATAGTAGTCCTCAACCAACGAACCATAGCGAAAACCAATCTAGAATTTAAAAAATCCATAAATATGATATGATATAACTTAATTTCTTATATTTAACTCATGCTCTGTTTGTCTATCTTTCAGAAAATTTCTCCAAATTAATACTTTGATTCAAGTGCACATCCTCTCTTCAGTCCAAAGGTTTTATAAGTGGTCTTAATATTAAAATTAATTTCAAATACCCAGAAAAAAATGCATCATGTTGCATTATGTTAAGGCTACTTTTACACTAAATAAATGAAGAGGAAGGCAATAATTTGATAAAGTTTAGCTTATGAGATAATAATCACAAAATCAATTGCGCTTACTGTGTCTCCCCATTTCGTCCCGACTTCATAGTCACAACCTGCCGCCTCAATCGCCTTTTCCAAAACTATCTTAGATCCAATTTGCCCCTGATCATTTACACCTTCCAATGATGAACCAAACAAGGCACGCCTTGCATGAAACGTGTTGGTCCCGACATAATTCGGCCCGCAAAATCCATCCATTCCAATAGAATTTATCGTGAAGAGACGCTTGATTTCACCTCCATATATGTCGTTCTTGTTGAGTCCCTGAAAATGCTGTGGGAATTGCACAAAAGCAAGCTTAGCTGAGGTGGTGGGGTCTAGGAAATAGCAAAGTGCCCGGTGTGGTGAATTCGGGTCGGTCGAGCACATGTCACAATCGATTGTTAGGATTATTGGTGCATTTGTCAGAACGCTCGAGACACGTACCTAACAAAAAGAATCACAGTTTCAATTAAAATTGAATGTACATGATACATGCTTAGGATGTCATACAAATACAAATGAAACTATATATGTCAAGTTCTACTGTTAATAGTTGGTCTTACGAGAGCATTAAGTGCACCGGCCTTGAAGTGGTGAGGAGATTTCGGACTCTTCTCTCTTGAAACATAAATCAGGTTCGGCATTACATGACCGGCAATATCTGTATCTATGCTGCTCTGAAGTAGCACCTACATATATGCACAAGAGAAACGACACACATTAGCGATCACAACTTTTTCCGGAAACTTGTACATCGAATGTCAGCATTTATCGGTAACAAGAAAAAAACCTGGACGACCGCAGGATGGTTGTTGCGGGAAAATTGCTTCCACTTTTGAAAAATTTGTTGATCTTCCTCTGAGGAAACTAAGTCAGCACTAACAC
This sequence comes from Carex rostrata, assembly GCF_964058835.1. NCBI lineage: Eukaryota > Viridiplantae > Streptophyta > Magnoliopsida > Poales > Cyperaceae > Carex > Carex rostrata. The sequence continues at coordinate 920,564 of NC_135945.1, read as the reverse complement.
TGCCTTTCTCTAGTGCACTCTCTACCCTTTCTTTCATAGCATCATACATCATCTACAACCAAAAATTGCAAAAATGCCACATCCAATCAGAAATTATGATGAAGCAAAATGGTCCATAATTACCTACCAGCAGCACCATGAATACTTCTAATGAAATTTCAAAATGAATTTTGATGAATGCATTTCATCGAACAGATGGTGTGCAAGGGCAACATCTCTCCATTTCTCTCAATTTTCATGCCACCAGATTAACTAGAAAATGAATTAATTATTTTTTAAAAATAAAAGTCCAAAGACAACATGGTCAGGTTTATATTGCACAGAATCTGAATTCGGGGCATGTGCATGTTGATATAAATAATTTGTGTCAGTTTAAAAATAATCAATTATGTACTTAATTATTTAGATTGTTAATAATTTATTTTAAAGTTTGTGTGAGTTTAAAAATAGACGATTCAGATCTCATTTGGTCGGGTATTGCACAGAATCTGAATTCGGTGCATGTGGTGATATGCTTTCTTTTTGAGATCTGCATGGAGTATTTGTTTATTCGTGATAATAATTAATCTACACCGTTCAATATTACTATCATATGAAAATATACCGATTTTTTTATTTATATTCAAAAAAATATATAAATTTAAAAAACTGACCAAATCGTTTGTTTTTTTCGAAAACTACCCAAATCGGAAAAAAAATTTCCGGAAAATTTTTTTTCAGGAAATTGGATCCTAAATCCGGAATAATTTTTTCCGGATTTAGGATTAATTTTTTTTTTCCTAAATCCGGAATAATTTTTTCCGGATTTAGGATTTTTTTTTTTAGGAAATTTCTTTTTTTCATTTTTCAGTTTTTATTTATAATTTATTTATTTTTTGTATTGAAGTATTACAAATATTTCATATATTTTTTTAAAAAATAGATGAAATGCTATATAATTTGATTTATTCGAAAGACTGCTACAAATAATCCAGATCAACATTTTTCATGCCGGATTTTTTACAGCCGTAAAAAAAATATAATATATGTATATGTATATATAATATAATATATGTATATGTATATATAATATAATATATGTATATGGGAATATGCTACCATGCTATACATAGCATAGAGCCCCTCCATGCAATGGCTCGGATTTCGAGTTTTCAAAATCCTATCAGTCGATCCGAACCGTTCATCTTGTTCTCCATATTAATATGTGTTTGGAGATCAAATTGTACATTTTTAAAAATTTTTTTACTATTTATTTAGATTTATTGAATATCGCTGTTTTTTTATGGTCCAGATTTGCTGAAAACGTGGGATTTTCAATAAATCTAAAGAAATAGTAAAAAAAATTCAAAAAATGTAAAATTTGGTCTCCAAACACATATTAATATGGAGAACAAGATGAACGGTTCGGATCGACCGTTAGGATTTTGAAAACTCAAAATCCGAGCCGTTGCACGGAGGGGCTCTATGCTATATATGCATAGCATGCTAGCATATTCCTATGTAAATGTATATATAATATAATATATGTATATATATGTATATATAATATAATATATATGTTAAAAAATTTATTCGCCCCGAACTGTTCAACAAAAAATTTTATTCGATCTGAACCGTTCAAAAACCAGTGATTTTCTACCCATCTTAAAAAATAGTAAATTTTTTTTCAAAAATTATAAAATTTCATCCCTAACCATATTTTAATATGGATATCATGTTGAACGGTTCGGATCGACAATTTAGACTTTGAATATGAAGAAAATGAAGATATAAAATATGAGGTATGATGAGGTATAAAAAAAATGAGGCATTGGAACCCTCGTTTAGTGCCTCAAAAATTCAGTTTAAGTTTTCGTTCAACGGTAGGCATTCAACGATCGGTATTTTCAAAGCTTTCAAAGTCCAAACAGTCGATCCAAACCGTTCAACATGATGGATATTTTAAAATGTGCTTGCAGATCAAATTTTACATTTTTCTAAATTTTTTTACTATTTATTAAGATGGGTACAAAAATTCAATGGTCTCAATATAGCGATTTTGTTAAATACTTAAAAAATAGTAAAAAAATTCAAAAAAAATATAAAATTTGATATGCAAGCACATTTTAACATATATATTATATTATATATACATATATATATACATATAGAGTTAGGCTGGGGTGCTATGGATAGCATAGTGGCCTCTATGCTACGGCTCAATATTCGAGTTTTCAAAATCCAAACGGTCGATCCGAACCGTTCATCTTATTCTCCATATTAATATCTGCTTGGAGACCAAATTTTATAATTTTATGAATTTTTTTACTATTTATTAAGCCACTTTGAAAATTGCTAATCCAACGGTTTTACCGTTTTGTGCAGCCACCGTTGGATCAACAATTTTGTAAAATACTTAATAAATAGTAAAAAAATTCAGAAAAATGTAAAATTTGGTCTCCAAGCAGATATTAATATGGAGAATAAGATGAACGGTTCGGATCGACCGTTTGGATTTGAAAACTCGAATATTGAGCCGTAGCATAGAGGCCACTATGCTATCCATAGCACCCCAGCCTAACTCCATATATTATATTATATATACATATACATATATTATATTATATATACATATACATATATTATATTATATATACATATACATATATTATATTATATTAATTTTTTTTACGGCCATAAAAAATCCGGCATGAAAAATGTTGATCCGGATTATTTGTAGCAGTCTTTCGAATAAATCAAATTATATAGTATTCCATCTATTTTTTTAAAAATATATTAAATATTTGTAATACTTCAATACAAAAAATAAATAAACTATAAATAAAAACTGAAAAATGAAAAAAAAAAATTCCTAAAAAAAAAATTCCTAAATCCGGAAAAAATTATTCCGGATTGAAGAAAAAAAAAGAAATCCTAAATCCAAAAAAAATTATTCCTGATTTTGGATCCAATTTCCGGAAATTGGTATTGAAACCGGAAAAAAAATCGGTTTCTTGTTTGGATAGTTTTTGAAAAAAACAAGCGGTTTTTGGATATAAATAAAAAAAATCGGAAAATATACATGGTGATCAAATTTTATATATTCATGATTTTTTTTTCCTATTTTTTATGTAGGTTGAAAATCACTACTTTAGTGATTTTTTAGTTGTCTAAAAAATAGTGAAAAAATTCGAAAAATATAAAATTTGAAGTACAAATATATTTTCACATGATAATAATAATATTGAACAGTTCAGATTGATTATTTGAACTTCAAAAAAACAAAATTCAATATAAATTCAATGTACAAAATAGATATGCACATTGCAATGTACCATAGCCTCACTCAACCAATTTTGTCACCATCCGCATCATTATTTGATTGTACCTTTGTCTCTACTCCGTATACAATTCAAACTTCTCTAAAATCTAAACCAGATTTTTAGACACTTTTAAAATATTTGAAGGGTTTTCCAACCACACAAAAATAAATAAATAAATAAATAAATCAGACTTAATGTTAATTTATTTAAGTCCAATAGAAACAAAAACCCAATAATTTTGGGACCATACATAGCCCATACCAGATTGGCCATATGTATATCATCCTGCTCCTACTTGACTTGACTATAGTGAGACTTTATAATGCAATCATCGAAAAAAAAAATTGGGTTTTCTTGTACAGGAGATTTTTTTATGTGAGCTTGTATGGTTTCAAATATATTTCAATATTATTTTTTTAATCTAAGACAACCGTAGGACCACTATAAAATAAAATATCTCAGTTTTTTTGTTTAACTTAATTTATAATGCTTCTTCTCTTTTTTTTTTTCCTTCTTGGTTGCATGTGTTGATGCATATAGTAAAACAACAGGAAAATAAAATCTAATAAAAGCTAGACATGTGGTTCTAAAAGAACAATTCCAATAAGGCAATAACACGTGTCTTTAACAAAGGTCAGAGGATTAATATAGGCTATATATATATATATAGAGTTAGGCTGGGGTGCTATGGATAGCATAGTGGCCTCTATGCTACGGCTCAATATTCGAGTTTTCAAAATCCAAACGGTCGATCCGAACCGTTCATCTTATTCTCCATATTAATATCTGCTTGGAGACCAAATTTTATAATTTTCTGAATTTTTTTACTATTTATTAAGCCACTTTGAAAATTGCTAATCCAACGGTTTTACTGTTTTGTGCAGCCACCGTTGGATCAACAATTTTGTAAAATACTTAATAAATAGTAAAAAAATTCAGAAAAATGTAAAATTTGGTCTCCAAGCAGATATTAATATGGAGAATAAGATGAACAGTTCGGATCGACCATTTGGATTTTGAAAACTCGAATATTGAGCCGTAGCATAGAGGCCACTATGCTATCCATAGCACCCCAGCCTAACTCTATATATATATATATAGGAATATGCTAACATGTTACGCATAGCATAGAGGGCCTCTATGCAACAGCTTAATATTTGACTTTTTAAAATCCTAACGGTCGATCCGAACTGTCCATCTTGTTCTCCATATTAATATACATTTGGAGACCAAATTTTACATTTTTTGGAATTTTTCACTAGTTTTTTAGATTTATTGAAAATCTATGTTTTTTTATGGTCCATATTTGCTGAAAACAGTGATTTTCAATAAATCTAAAAAACTAGTGAAAAATTCCAAAAAATATAAAATTTGGTCTCCAAACACATATTAATATGGAGAACAAGATGAATGGTTCGGATCGACTGTTAGAATTTTGAAAAGTCGAATATTAAGCCGTTGCACGGAGGCCCTCTATGCTACGTGTAGCATGCTAGCATATTCCATATATATATATATATATATATATATATTTGATATAAAATTATAAATTAAACCGAAAAATATTATTGATGATTATATTCATCCACAAAATGAATAAAAGTATGGTATGGATTCTTCTGATTATTTTTTGAAAAAAAAAAAAAAAAAAAGAATTGAAGGTTGCAACTTATCATGATTATTAGTACAAATAAATGAAGGATGCTTTTTAATAAACACTTAGAACTTATTAATTGTGAAGAAGTTAAAAATATATACATGTATCAGATTAATTACCTTAAGCTTGTCCTCGTCACTGCCACCGCAACAACGTCCCGAAGCAAAGAAAGCCTCTGGCGATCTATCCTTGATTCCATTCTTCCTACAAAACGGCAACCAATGACGCGCAAATTTTGTGCCCTCCATGAATGCAAAGAGCGTCACGTCGGCGCCACCATCATCCGAAATATACACCGATAGCTTCTCAGCAGGATAATCAAAGGCCAAAAGCGAGAGCGCCGTGTTCACAACACCCATTGGTGGTTCCTTGTGCGGATCAGCGGTGCACACAAACACATCTAGAGCTGGCCAAGTTGCTCGATCTGGTAACCTAGCTGGGAACTCTTGCCGGTGCATCGGCCGCCACCTGAAGGCCTGCGTTTGTGCCCACGCGAATGCTAAGATGAGATCGGATATTAGGATTGACCACAATAAGCCAGCTTCAAAGAGGGTAGAGGCGGCGAAAATAGATGTTATTTGATGATAAATTACGGCGATGATAGCTAGAGTGTATACGAACATATGTATTCGGTAAATAGGTATTCTACGGTCGAGACGGAAGGTGTTGAGTGGTGGATTGAGCTTGGCAGGGATGGATGACTTGGTATCCTCCATCTTTTGTTAAAATTTAATTTGGAGAAGGTAACCAGTCAGCGAGCAATTGAGTGTGATTTTTGTTTGGTTAAATAAGCATAGTAGGATAGAGGGAGAGATAAGTACGGGTGACCTCCAGTTTTGTTTAAAATGGAGGTGATTATTATTGGAGAACTGAGTTTCTATTATTTAAACTGATCCAGATCTCCAAAGATTATGGCGCTTATAATTATATGTTTATAACACACATGCAGCACTTTTATTTTATCTCAATCTGAGTTGTGTGCTTTTTTCATGTTTAATTGTTTATCAATATCTAATTAATTTTCAATAGCAACAGGGTGAATCAACAGTATAACTAGGGCAATTTTATAAAATACCCCTCTTTAAAATTTTCAAACAAAATATTCTCTATTCAAAATATCCTCTATTCAAAATTATTGACAAAATGTTCTTGTGGATCCTACTTTTTACCTTCATCTCCCTCTATCCCACATTGCTCTCTTTTACTTCCGTGAGTTTGACGCTTTTCACCTCCCACATCCCTCTTTCCCTTTCTCCCTTTGTTTTTGGCTGGTTTGTTCTCCTTGCGCCCCTCTCATCTCATCTCCCTAAGACCTCTGACCTCTCTAACACATTCTTCCCATCCATTTATCCACCATGGTCAGTGACATAAGGGATTCAAGCTGTGATGGGTCGAAGCTTTGACAAGTGGTATGGAGTTGATAGATACAAGTTTGAGTAAACATGTAAGTTCATCTGCATGGAGTTGCTCAGTAAGGTTCGATCTCCCATTTGCAAAAAGTTTCAAAATGCACCATATATGAATCGAAAGAAATAGATGAAACATGCAAGCTGCTTTCTTTAATTGTGTTTTCATTAAAATATGACATGTTGAGGTGTTCTATGATCATTCCCGATTCCTCAATCTTTAATTTTTAGAAGCAGCTAAGCTTTATTGTGCCATATTAATTTTTACAAGATATTGATGTCTTCACCGGATTCCACTATTCATTTCAAATTATTCGTTTAATTTTTCGATGGGTCAACTTGTAATTTTCTGAAACCCCTGAGCAATCTGAGGTTGACCACATCCTTATTGCATTATGGTCATGTTTGGTTGTAGAGTAATGGGTGGATTAAACTCCTTAATTACTCCACACTTAATTCACCAAATAAGGAGTGAAATTGATAGAGTAAGTGAGAGTAACATTTGAATTAATTTGGTTTAACTTATTCCACCTAGAGAGGTGATTTAGTTTACTAGACCAAACATGATTAACTTACTCTACCTTGGAGTAAGCAATTTACTTCGAATTAAAGTTATTCCACAATCAAACATAACCTATGTGTGTAGAGAGATGAGATGGGGCATGTGACTGAAATTCGTTCCTCAGTCTTAGAAATTTGTTCCTAAATCTTAGAGATTGATGAGATGAGAGATGAGAGATGAGTGAGAGAAGCATAGACCAGTGCAAAAACAGGGGAGAGACAGATGTGGGAGTAAATAGGAGAAATGGAGGAAGGGAGAGGAAACTAGGACCACAACGATATTTTGTCAATAATTTTGAGCAGAGGTTATTTTGTTTGAAGTTTTTGGAAAGAGGGATATTTTATAAAATTTCCCGTATAACTAGGGGTGTGTAGCCGCCACCCATAATTTTAAAATTTAATTGAACTTTTGTTTAGCATGTATTAATTTTCTATTTCATTTTTAATATGTACTAGCTAGCATCTTTTTTTTTCAAGTGCTACAGTAAAATAATTATATTTTAAAATGTTTATATTGAATTTAATATCAAGTTTTTATTTTTAAAATAATACATAATATAATAATCTTAAAAGATTTTAATGTAAATTTTCGTAATAATTAAATATAGAAAATATTAGCTGGATTTCAAGTATATATACTGAGATCGCGTTTTCATTGTCAGCATTTTAATTTTTAAAAAATAATGCAAGCAATCTCATGTATTTTCTTTTTAAAATAAAAATATCGCTTCATTAAAAAAATAGAGCTACTTTTAAAATAAATAATCAATAAAAGGAATTTATGTTGCGTATGAAAAAGTTAGCTTGATTGATTGCCTAGTGTCACAAATTACAAATCTCCAAATTAGATGACATCAAAAATCAATCAAGGCATGCAAAAAGGCTAATTATAATACTTAACACAAAAAGAAATCACATTTAATTTGGTGTATGTGTGCTTCTCCGCTTGACACTTTTTACCAAAACATGGCAGTTGATGACAAGAAAACTTTGCTCTTGATTAAGGTTTTATCATTAGATGCAAACATTCGGCGAAATAAAAAATTGAGATTAGATAAATAAATTATTATTGTATAATTTTATGTTATGAAAATAATTAAAATGTTTTAAAATTATAAATATTATAAAAATATAAAATAAAAATTCCTCTATTTTAATTATTTTGATGATTGATCAAAATTTAATTTTTTAAATAACTACACCATGAACAATAAATATTTGAAAGAAGTAGCAAGCAATGAAATTATATGAAAAAAAAAATAGCGCTAGAAGGAGGGCTTTATCATTAGATGCGCATACATGGGGCGAAATAAAAAAAAAATGAGATTAGGGAGACTCAATAAATTGTTAATAAATTGTTAAAAACCGAATCAATCTAGACTAGTAAAAATTGTTAAAAACTTAATATACAATAACTATCTTTGCAGATCGATACCCCAATCGGTACTTCATTCATTTTTTTTGTAGTGTAATATGAACTGAAAATAGGAAAGAATTATCTCTGCAGATCGATACCCCAATTAGTACTTCATTCATTTTTTTGTAGTGTAATATGAACTGAAAATAAGAAAGAATTATTTATGAGATTAAACTAACATTATTTACTATTTATAGATGCATGTTTTGCAGTCTATTTAGTTGGGTGAGTCAACTTCTCCATGAGTGTTTTTTTTTTTTATTTTCACTTACTACTGTACTGTACATTTTATAACATGTTTTATAACATACAAAAGGCAATATACATTCCACATAAACAACATATATAACGCATGATTCAACATACATATACATCCATACACATATTCAACATAATGAAAAGACATAAGACAGTATATATTCAACAAGCACATAATTAAACAACATTCAACACATTCAACATAACAACATTTAACAAATATTCAACGTAAACAACATTTAACAAATATTCAACATATATAAACAACATTGAACAAATATTCAACATAAACCACATTTAACAAATATTCAACATAAACAATATGCATATCCATTGTTCAATATTCATCAACATACATATATATAAACACATACAAGAGATTAATATCAAGCTTTTGGCAATGTATGAATGGTCACGTGATAGTGCACAAATGAACATGTGACGTATTCTGACCCATATGTGTCCTCAATAACTAACTGCTGAGTATGACACATCTTTCGTATCGGGCTTACGCTGTCGTATAAACAAAAATGTAAACAAAAAAAATCCTTCAATTTATTGTTGGGAGGTGATAACAATACCAGCACTAAAATCTCTCCAAAAGAGGAGGGATCAAGCTGTTACAACAATTTTTGAGTTACAAATTTCTCAAATGACCCTGAACTATAAATACCTGGAGGAGCACTCAAACTACAAGGGAGGACCGTACACGTTTATAAAAAATATCAATATTGTCATAACTATCTTGAGGACTACAAAACTTGATTTTTTTTTTGTTACATATGGTGCTGGAAAGTATTAATATCAAGTATTGCAAATATTTATACCTATACACTGAAATATTTGTATGTATATATATTATACAAATTTTAATCTTCAAGTGTTTGATCATGTCAAGTTACACTTCAAAGTATTAATATCTTATTTTGTACGTATTTATAACTATGCAGTGAAATATTTATACCTATGAGGTCAACTATTTTTGTTAAAAAAAATGTTAATATGAGAACGATTGGAGAAGGTTAATGTGGCGATATAGGGTTCCCAATACTTCATTAGAGGAAGATTGACACGTGAACCATTTGGGGACTAGAAAATGAGGATGATTATATCAAGTTATGTATGCAAGTATATTAATATCTTAATTTTCAAATAGTAATATTTTATTTTCTAAGTATTTATAGATCTAAAGGTTGACGAACGAATGTAGGGACTAGAAAAGGCAGACCATGTATTTAGTGGGGACCATAGTACAACATTAGAAGAAAATTGATGTAGAGATTTTAGGAAGACTGAGGAGATTCATATAATTATTCTTTATTTTTAGTTGTTTTCCTTAACTCTATACACATTTTAATCTTGTACCCGATAACTAATGAATTTGAACCCGATAAATTATTTTAGCTCAATTCCTGCCTCTCTCTGACAGGAATTCTACATCTAAGATGTATATGTAAGATGATATAACAGAGGATATATATGTAAGATGATATAAAATTATAAATAATCCTCAAAGTATTGTCGGAGAGTATGAATGCAACAAAATGAATAAAAGTATGGTATATTGGTTCTTCCCATTTTATTTTAGAAAAAAATGATAGCTAGCTAAGCAAAATATATGGATGAACAAAATTAAATACATGATGCTTTAAATAAACTGTTAAGCATGTTTTAATTCTCAAGAAGTTAAAAACATATAAAAAAAAATTATATTAATTACCTTCAGCTTGTCCTCGTCATGACTGCCACCGCAACAACACCCCGAAGCAAAGAAAGCCAAGGGGGATCTATCCTTGAATCATTCACCCTACAAAATGGCAACCAATGACATGCAAATTTCGCACCCTCCATGAACGCAAAGAGCGTCACGTCGGCGCCACCATCATCCGAAATATACACTGATACACTAGTGGAGAATGTACAATTAGTGTCGCTTTAAAAAGCCGACACTAATACTTTAATATCGGTCGTTTACAAAAAGCCAACACTAATAATATTAGTGTCGGTTGTTTATAAATAACCGACACTAATAGTTAAGTATTAGTGTCGGTTGTTTATAAATAGGCGACACTAATGTATTAGTGTCGGTTATTTATAAATAGCCGACACTAGCTAATAGTTAAGTATTAGTGTCGGTTGTTTATAAATAGGCGACACTAATGTATTAGTGTCGGCTGTTTATAAATAGCCGACACTAGCTAATAGTTAAGTATTAGTGTCGGTTGTTTATAAATAGGCGACACTAATGTATTAGTGTCGGCTGTTTATAAATAGCCGACACTAGCTAATAGTTAAGTATTAGTGTCGGTTGTTTATAAATAGGCGACACTAATGTATTAGTGTCAGCTGTTTATAAATAGCCGACACTAATAGTTAAGTATTAGTGTCGGTTGTTTATAAATAGCCTACACTAATACATTAGTGTCGCCTATTTATAAATAGCCGACACTAATAGTTAAGTATTAGTGTCGGTTGTTTATAAATAGTCTACACTAATACATTAGTGTCGCCTATTTATAAATAGCCGACACTAAAGCTAAAATAATTTCATTTTAAGTCCCGCGCACCTCTTTCACAACACACGCTTAGGGTTTAAAACACAGCCTCCTTTCTCCCTCCACACATCTCTCCCGCTCGGAAAAATCTAGTTTCCCCTCTCTCTTGAGCGTTCACTTCACTTCACGCTTCTCTCCGATCTGATCTTCTCAAACCTAGCCGCTTCTTCTAGGCGAATACTAGAAGATGACGCTGTTTCATTTCGTCAACTGTGCTCTCTCGCTACACGACCTCTCTCTCGCGACAATGCCTTTTCTCGCGACAAGACATCAGGTTCATACCCTTTACACATCATGTCATGTAAAAAATCCACTGTTGTCTCAATTTCACCATTCTTGTATAATCCATCTATAAGAATGTTATAGGTTACGACCTCAGGCTGATGCCCTTTAGAAATCATGTCATGTAGATAATCCATTGCCTTCTCAATTTCAACTTTCTTGCACAGCCCATTTATAAGAATAACAATAAATGAGCAATTTGGATGATATTTTATTTAGTGAGTGTTATTTGTAAATTATGATGAATTATTTGATATATCTTTGTTTTATATATAGTTCAGCAAAAATATATGAGCATCCCAGAACAAAAATTTTCATTTTTGAAATTTTCTATGATTTATAGTGAATTTTTGATTTTTTTTTTAAAAAAAAGCATTAGTGTAGGCTATTTATTAAAAAGCCGACACTAATAAATATTTGTGTCGGCTATTTATTAAAAAGCCGACACTAATAAGTTATTAGCGTCGGCTATTTATTAAATGGCCGACACTAAAAGTTAGTATTAGTGTCGGCCATTTAATAAATAGCCGACACTAGTGCCTTACTTTTAGTATCGGCTATTTACGAAGTATTAGTATCAGCCCGATTAGTGTCGCCTAATGTCCGACACTAATACCCATAAATAGCCGACACTAATTCCAAGTTCTCCACTAGTGATAGCTTCTCAGTAGGATAATCAAAGGCCAAAAGCGAGAGCGCCGTGTTCACAACACCCATTGGTGGTTCCTTGTGCGGATCAGCGGTGCACACAAACACATCTAGTGCAGGCCAAGTTGCTCGATCTGGTAACCTAGCTGGGAACTCTTGTCGATGCATTGGTCGCCACCTGAAGGCCTGAACTTGTGCCCATATGAACGCTAATATGAGATCGGATATTAGGATCGACCATAATAAGCAAAGCTTCGACAAGCGTATAGGAGGAGAAAATAGATGTTATTCGATGATATATTAAGGTGATGATAGCAAGAGTGTATACGAAAATATGTACGCGGTATATCGGTATTCTATGGTCGAGACGGAAAGTGTTGAGTGGTGGATTGAACTTGGCAGGGATGGAGGACTTGGTACCCTCCATCTTTGGTTATAATTTGAGGAGGAAGTGACCACTCAGTGAGCAAGTGAGTGTGGTTTCTGTTTGGTTAAATAGGCATAGTAGCATAGAGCAAGATATGATACCGATCACCTCCAGTTCAGTTTGAAATGGAGCTGATTATTATTGGAGAACTGAGTTTGTATTATTTAATCTGACCCGGATCTACGTAGCCGCCACCAATAATTTGTAGGAAAATTTTCCAATGTAACTATCAAAACTTTTTAAATAGCCATTTTCCCTTTGAAAACACCATAATATAATGAATACCTCTATTTTTAATGGAAGGATATATCTGTCAATTTAATTTATGAAATAACTAAAAAGACATAGCAGCAAAGAAAGTTAAGTTTTCATTGAGATATTGGATATTATGATGTTTTTACGGGAGAATTGACTATTTTAAAATTTTGATGGGTACAATGGAATTTTTCTCTAATTTCTAAAATTTTACTCATTTATATTAAAATTTAATTGAACTTTTTTTTTCCATGTATATATAAATTAACTTTCTGTTTCATTTTTAATATGTACTAGCATTTTTCTAGTGTTGATCATTTATTTTTGGGATATTCTTTTCTGTACAACACAGTAAAAATGTTTTTTAATATTAAAATATTTTTTAATGTTGTTTTTTTTTCAATATCAAATATCAATCAAAAGATCAAACATCAAAAACAAATCACATTTTGTGTATATACACTACAGCAAAAAAGGCTATCAGAGACCGGTTTTCCGGTCGCTGATAGTCACGTCGCCGGTCGCAGATAGTTATTCCGGTCGCAGAAAGCTGATTCCGGTCTCTGATACTCCGGTCGCTGAAAGCATTGTCGCAGATACTCAATCGATGACGTCGCCGGTCGCTGAATGACGTCATTCGGTCGCTGATACTTTTTCTGCGACCAATTTTTTTGATCGTTGTTGTTTTTTGCTGACGTCACGAAGAGATATCTGCGACCAAACAACGGTCGCTGAAAGTCAAAACCCGGTCGCTGATACTATTATGTCAGTTTTTTTTTGTTATTTACTTTTTTGTTAGTTTTTTGGATTTTTTTTCATTTCACTTTTCTCAAAACATACACAATAGATCGATTCAATTATAACATCAAATATCATACAAAATTACGGTTTTTATTTGAGATACAACGGGAACAATATCAACACAACAATTCTAATTTTGCCATAGTATCAATTATAATATCCTCAAAATTCTCAACTCAAGTCATGAAATATAAAAAAACAACACATATTCCTCAAAATTCTCAATTCCAATTTTCCCAAATTAAGCTATTTATAAAGTTCTAACCCAGCTATTTATAAAAAAACAGCCTATTGTTATTTTGCATAATATCAAACACCCCCGTTTAACAAAACAACACATATAATGTAATTAATAAAGTTCTAACCCAGCTATTTATGTCCAACTCAGTCATCACCTTCATCCTAAAAAAGGCCAAGAAACAAAAAATTAATACCAAAAGTATTATATGCTCATCACAAGTTCTATAAGGGATTCAATAAATCATTGAATAATCTTTACTGGTGCACATGATAAGCACATGATAAGCACACAGATAAAGGAAATGACAAAGGGACTTAACTGGTACAAAAATGACCAGAAACACAAAGAAAAATATTAAAAATAGCTGTATACCTAATTAGGCTATGTCACTTTACAGACAGTTATAGGACATCACCCTGAGCATTCCTATATAATTTTTTTCTTTTTTGGACTTATAAATTGATCTCTGTGAATTTTTGAAGTTGAACTTTTTATTTTTCTGTTTACTGTGCAAGTAGGGTCAGGTTCTCAAAATTCTTGAAATTGAACACCAATACACCATTTCTTATTTCACTATTTAAAATGGGTTTATGGTCATGTTTGATGCCTTTGCCAAGATCCTCTGTCGATAGTATTTGAGGCTAAATAAAGTAACAAAGTTCATTTATGTTTACCTCTTCAGCAGAAAGAGTAATAATCACGTTTATATGCTGCTAAAAAAGACAAGTAACAATGAATTAGCAAAGCGCTAAAAAAAATTGCATCAAATTTTCAATCTAATTGAAAAGAACAAGTACCATATAGCTGTAGAGGAGAGAGGAGCTGAAATTAATTAAATAACACACTTCTAAACCCTCGATCTTAAGCAAATTAACAGGAAATTAGAATAAAATTGGATAAGAAAACAGCAAGACAACTAATTGAAGGTAGAGGAGAGAGGAGAGAGGAGTTGACCTTGCTATCGTCACAGGCGAACTCGATCGCTCAGCAATTCTTTGCAACTGCTCTTCTTCTCTAGACAATGGCAAAGCCGAAACAAGAGCATCAAACTGCATTACATAAAAAAAAAAATTCCAAATTATTAAAGAAAATATAGCGATAAGTCCATTTGACCATATTCTAATTCCAATACTAACAAGACTTAGAGTTCACCTTTTACCACAGCTCTGCACCACCCCATCTGAGGACCACATGAAGCTCTGCACTAAAAAAAAAAACCACATGAAGCTCAGTTGACAATCCTCAATAACCAAGAACATAAATAAAGATAATCAGTGTGCTACCTTGTAATTATCTTTCGAGATTCAAATTGTTAGTCCGGCTAAGTCCTAAACCCAAAGATGGCTCATTACCAATCTCACAAGACATGGATTTATCAAATCAAGCAAATTATTATCAATTTATCATATATCAGGTTTATAAATATGGACAATTTCTATCAGTCTTTTTATTACCTACACAAGATTAGAAAAGGTCAGTTGGCTAAAAATCATTTTGAAAGGGCTAATCTCCTGTAAATTGCTTTAAATGAAAGGACTTTATCAGAAAATTGTTTTATCAGAAAAGTTCCACGGAGAAAGCTAATATCCTGAAAATTGATCGTGGCAAAGCTAATCTCATGCCGACAGTTCTGATTACCCCAATACCCATTTCAAATAAACAAATAAATTAAGAAACCAACCAGACAGTAGAAGAACGGCAGGGAAGGACTCACGGATGCCGGAGAGCCGCAGGAACGAAGGCGTGGTCAAAGCCAGGAGAGAAGACGCGATCTCTCTCTCACCATCAAATCTCTCTCCATCGCTCTCTCTCTTGAAATTATTGGCAAGGCTTTCACTCTCCCGCTCTCTCTCGCTCAGATTTGAAGACAAAGAAGCAAAATTGAAATTTAGGCAGAGAAAGTCGAATTGGGGATAAAGCTGGTGCGCGGGAGAAGAAAAAATTACGTTGCTAGGGTTTGGCGCGAGCGAGCCAGCGTTTTTTTTTTCGGAAAAAAAGACTTTTAGCGACCGGCGACATAACCGGTCACTGATACCGGTCGCAGAAAACCTCCGTCGCCAAAGTTGCCATTTTTTTTTTCTTTTTTGAGAAAAAAATCGTTTTCTGCGACCGGCGCCAGCCTCAGTCGCTGTTACCGGTCGCAGAAAACACAAAATGCTGTAGTGATATATGTGCTTATCCGCTTGACGCTTTTAACCAAACCTTGGCAGTTGTCACAAGAAAGCTTGGTTCTTAACTAAGGTTTTATCATTAGATGCATACATGCGGAGAAATTAAAAATTAAGATTAGAGAGACTCATAAATTGGTATAGTACAATTTTGTTATGAGGAAGGCTAGTGTTCTATTGCTTCATGTTTCAATCGTATTTTAATATTTATATCTTTGATTTTAAAATTCAAACAAAAGATCCGAACAGGTCAACATAATATTCATGTTAAAATGTGCTTAGAGATCAACTTTTACAATTTTTGAAATTTTTTTACTATTTTTTAAAATAAGTACAAAATCAATGTTTTTCAGAAAATTGTGGACCATTCAAAAGGAATGATTTTTTTACTTATTTTAAAAATAGTAAAAAAATTAAAAAAATGTAAAATTTTATCTCAAAGCACATTTTAAAATAGATATCATGTTGAGCGGTTCAGATCTTTTGCTTAGACTTTAAAATCGAAGATAAAAATGTTAAGATACAATTGGAGCATGAAGTACTAATGGTTTATTTTGAGCCCTCCCTCTTTTATTATATGAAAATAATTAAAAATATATAAATATTATAAAAGAAAGAATTACTAATGGTTTATTTTGATGATTAATCAAAATTTAATTTCTCAAAATAACAATATCAACAATAAATTGTTGTCAAAATATTTGAAAGTAGCAAAGAAGGAAATTAAATGGAAAAATAACGCTAGAAGGAGGGCTTGAACCTCCGACCTTGTGGTTAACAGCCACACGCTCTAACCAACTGAGCTATTCCAGCTTTGTGTTTAACACTTGTTTTTATTATATTAGTAAATAGAAATATAGCTAATTTCATTCCAAGTTGAACAAATTTAATATCGAGAATTTGAAATTAAAACTGAGAATATCAAGTACTGCTACTAGGAGCGTTTTTAGTTTAATTATTACGTACAAAAATTGAGTAAAATTAATTAATTAGTGTAGGACTATGGTGAGTTTTGACTTTTGATCAATAGTAAGTTTCTAATTATGAACTCTTGAATTTATCAAAACAATTTAAAAAATAAAAATTATGGCGACGCTTTATTCTTGAGGAAACTACCATTCTGAAGATTATATATAAAAATGAAAAGATTTTATTTCGATGTATCTTCACATGCTTAATAAAAAAATGTTCCTTCTTTAGGCCACACAAGGATGGCAACAGCAAATCCGGAAAGAAAGTGTCAGAGGTTAAACAGTAGGTGCTCGATCGATATATGTATGTATAACCACAATGGGAAAGTATTTGCGACTAATGCTGTCAGTATACCCTCACGGATACTATCGTTGCTAATAGAAAAAACATTTTTCTGTCAGTACAATTTTGCAGATAGTTAATTTTATCCTCACGAATACTCTCCCATTTAATCTCAATCCCCAGAAGAGTTCTCTTCACTTTTGCCCCGTACTAGACAAATTGGGAGAGACAAGGATGTCGGATAGAGAGATTGGATTTTTATCGGATATCTGGAAAACTAAAATATGCATATAGATAATTATTTGTATCTGTATTCGTATCCGATTTCAAAATTGAAACTTTACTCGTATCTGAATCTGTAACTATTCGTATCCGACATCCGGATATGTAAACTTTTGGATATGGATCTAGATTCGGAAGGATAATAATATCGGACTCGTTTACACTCCAAAAATAATACAGTACATATGCTTTGAGATTCGTACAAAACTGATGACTTAGATCTCATTGTACTCAGTCAGGTCTTGCAGTGAATTTAAGGGAGAGGGACTGCGTTCTCAGGGGCGGACCCAGCATAGACCAGGGGGGACAGCCGCCCCCCTGGATTTCGAGACTTTGCCCCCCCCCCCCCCCCCCCCCCCCGCCCTCCCTCTCCATAAATTTTTTTGTCCCCGTCCGAGTGTTTGATTTGTAATTCGGGTTAAATTTAATGTTAAAATCAAAATAAATTTCTTGAATTATGATTCGTAATTAGAATTTTAAGTTAAAATAGTAGAAATGACAAGTCAGAGCATTGGAAAATACAAGTCAAAGCATTGTTTTTTTTATCGAGTACCCAATTAGTTAATGGATTTAAATCCGATAAGTTATTTAAACCCGATTCGATATTTTTTTGCCTCCCTCCCTAACGAAAATCCTTGCTCCGCCCCTGTGCATTCTAGATGAGATAAAGAAACCTAGCAAGTGGTTAACTTTTTAAAGATTTATTTCAAATTTAAATTTTTATGAATTTTAAAAAATTATTAAATTGGCCGTAATGTTTTGTGTCCTTTTCTCCAGGGACCCGTTAAGATCATCAAGTTGCTCGTAACATCTCAGTTATTATTTTATTTTTTTTGTAAATACACAGATATTTCTCATGCAACTTGTATTTTGTAAACATCGATCCTTTTCTGTTTGAATAATTTGACGACAATGACAAGCACATGATCATATTTTCTAAGCTGATTTTTTTATTATATCCATCATAAAATAAATTACAAAAATAATCATGGTCTTTTAAAAAATTAAAAAAAATACCCAAACTGCCAAGACTACTGGCGGTTTAATTTCTTTTTGGACTGCAAGGAGTCCTAGCGGTTCAATTTTTTTTGAAAAATTCTCAAAATGAAAACACTAAACTAAATTTCAAAATGAAAACTCTAAATAATTTTTTTGAAAAAACACTAAACTAAATTATCAAACTGATCTTATTTTATTATAGCATACCCAGCCGAACCAAAAATAATACAGTATCCATTTAGATACAGGTCGCCCGCTTTGAAATTCGTGCTACATTAAAACTGATGGCATAGATCTCATTGTACTCAGTCAGGTATTGCACTAAATTTGAGGGGAGTGGGTCCTGAATAGGGGTGAAAACGCATCGGATAGTGGTAAAATTATATTTGTCTTTTTTTTTTTTTTTCGGATACGGATATGAATCGGATATTAGATGGATGCATATGGATACGGATCGGCGGATATCCATAGATATATACATACATATTTTCATAATATATACTAAACTGTATGGTATATATCTACTATTTGGAAACGTTTGGATACGGATAATTAAAATTCAAAACCATATTCGTACCACTATCTGCATGAATATTCAGATATCGGATATCCGTATCTAATTTTCGAATACGAATCCGAATTCGGTCGGATAATATCTGATCCGTTTTGAGCCCTAGTTCTGAATAAGATAGAGAAATCCGAAATCGTTCTAATAAATCATTAACTTTTTAGAGATTTAATTCCAACTTAAATATTTATTAATTTTTAAAATTTGTTAAATTGACTGTAATGTTTTGACTCGTCTTTATCGGAGGAGCCATCAAGATCATCAAGTTGCTCTCAGCATCTCATTCCAAATACACATAAATTATTGACGCCGATCTCTAATATGAGAAGATAAGTGTGGTAAAATATTTCTCATGCAACTTGTAAACATCCTTTTCTTTTTTAATAATTAATTTGACGACAATGACAAGCTCAGGATCATATTGGGTATGCCGAATTTTTTATTAATATCCACCATAAAATAAAAATTATAAATATATCTATCGTTTTCTGAAAATTTTAAAAATACCGGAACCACCATGATTCTTGGCACTTACTCTCTTTTTTTTGGATAATCAGAAATCCTGACAGTCCAATTTTAATTTTTTTTTGGAAAATCCTCAAAACGAAAACTATAAACTAAATACTTAAAATGATATATTTTTTTTATAACATGCACATCCTATATCTTAATATAAAATGCCCTAAACTAAATCTCAAAATGAAAATACTAACCTAAATTTCAAAATGAAAACACTAAATTAAATTTTCAAAATGATCTATTTTTATTATAGCATACCCTAAATCTGAATATAAAAAAACACTAAACTAATTTTCAAAATGAAAATATTCTAACAAAGAAAATGAAAACACAACAAAGAATGCCTAAGAAAAAAAATTACATTGAAATAAACTGAATCCAAAACTTCAACTCAAGTTTTGAAACCCTTTCCTTTATTTTTATTTGTTTGCAATTATGAAATTTTTGCTGGTGTAAGTCTCAAAGCGGCACCATATGCTGACCCAGTAGTCAGAGACCCACACGTAGAAGTCGTTCAGGTCAGCCAGGTCGAATGGCCGGAGGGTCAACTCTGGATTCATTTCTCTGAGGTTGTCAGTTGGTCTACTGTAAGTGAGATGATGAGATGTACTGGTAAATACAACTTGTAACGGAAAAGAGAATAATTATGGCGTTACAATAATTGATGAAATCGATGAACTGATGACTAGGGAGAGGGATGTATCCCATGGGAATTGAATCAAATTACATCCAGTATCCGACCAATATCGTTTGATGTGTCAAGATTCGTGTGAGAATTGAATTTTAGTTTAGATCTAACGGTGCACACAGAGGTCGGACCTAAGCTTTCCTTTCTTCTATTGCTTTCTCGTTGGTCAATTAAATTAAATCCATAGGCTTATGGATTGGGCCATTGGGGTCGGACTTGTTTCCTCTTCAATTGTTCAGTGGACCGGCCGTTTGATTAGAACAGGCCCAGCTCGGCCCGGCCCAAAACGCAGTCAAATGCATCTGCTCTTGCCATTAGATATAGAGGTGCAAACGGATCGGACCGATAGTGGTAAAACTTTCAATAAAAAATAAATAAAATAGTGGTAAAATTATATATGTATCTGTTTTTATTTTTCGGATACATATGGATACTGATCAGATATCTGTTTATTTTAAGATAATAGTAGCATAATTTTAATCGTAATATATTAAGTATATAATATATAACTATTATTTGAATATAGATAATTAAAATTTAGAACTAATATATATCTACATCTGTACAGATATTTAAATATCGAATATTTTGTATCTAATTTTTTATTACGGAATCGGATATAAACGAATAATAACCGATCCGTTTGGACGCCTAATTAGATCAATTATTAATTGTTGAATTTTAAAAATGAATAGAGCGATCGTTGAAATTATATATTAGAATGAATACTTAGACCGTATAACTTTTAAGTCTTCTATAATTCTTTAGCCCTTGATTTTAGCGTTTTTAAATTACTAATAAAAAGTTCGATTATTTTAGTCTTTATTAAAAAATAACTTTGCAAACAAGTTTCTTGTGTATAAAAATAAGGGGAGGAGGGAAGGAGTGTTCTGCATGATCTATCATGCATACATGTCTTATTTTTATTTTATTTTAAATATTTCATTAATTTTATAACAAATACTAATTATGATTTCTTTTATATAGCACAAGAGTAAAAAGTTCTCAACAAATAAGTCTATTTTATTTTTTAGTAAGAAAGTTCATAAAAACATATATAGTTTGAGTAATTATATTCAAAATTTTACATGATTCTTAAAATTTTACAATAAAATATCAGAAAAAATAATAAAATAATAATTATACTTCTATATGAAATATATGTCTCGGAAATTACTATTAGTTTGGTTGAAATTAAAATAACGATTTTATTGAAATTCTTGGAGTTTTCTTGTAGATTGTTATCGATCAAAACATATTTATTTTAAAAGCAATTATTTGGGTTGTGTGGTAGTTTATTTTTATGAAAAATGTTATAGTACCCCAAGCCATCATATCCGAGCGCATCCTCCAAGTAGTTTAACAGAAAAAAAAACCTTCCAATATTGTTAAATTTTCATTTTCAGCACTAATATCCAAAAATATAAAGCTATGTTTATAATATTTTAAAATGTTACTCGCAAGCATATAAATCTCTGTCTGAAAATATTTTTAGATAGTTTTAACTCTCAAACTAGTTTTGTCTTCAATCCAAAAAATGAAAGTTTCTTTTCACCCACTTTTTTTTATTTTTTCTCTGATCATTATAATTTATTTTTCCGATGATCCGTGATGAATTTTACGAATCTAAAAATATGAACGTTTTCTATTCGATTTTATCTTTCAAATAAGATCCATTAAGAAATACTTTTGAGTAATTTTAAAGTCATTTATTTTTTTTGTAAAGTAAAACTCATGAGCACTTTAAATTTTTAAGTTTTCAAATCTCAGTCTACAACTATTAAAATTTTCAATGCTTTATTCACGAGGTTTATATGCTTTGTACATGAGCTTTGTAAATGCAGTATTATTGTTGAGGTTTATATGTTTTGAAGTGTTATTGTTGAGGTTTAAATTATTTATACATGAGGTTTATATGTTTTATTCTAGAGATTTAAAGTGTTATTAATGATGTTTATATGCTTGTAAACAGATGTTTCAATTATATATTTTGAAGAAAAATAAAAAAAAAACTGAAAGTGACAGAGATTTAAAGTGGTAAAAAAATTACGACACAAATATAACTCAAAAGTTATTCTTCATGGATCCCATTTGAAAGAGAAAATCGGATAAAAACCATTCATATTTTTATATTCACAAAATTCATCACGGATCGTCAAGAAATTGAATGAGAATGATCAGAGAAAAAATTAAATAAAGTTGGTGAAATGAATCTTTTTGTTTTTGGCTTGAAAACAAAAGTAGTTAGGAGTTAAAACTATACAGATTTAGAATTTTAATGTTTACATATAGAGGTTTAAATGCTTGCGAGTAGCATTGTAAAATGTTATAAGCAGAGCTTTAAATGTTTGGATATTAGCACTGGAAATGAAAGTTAGATAACATTGGAAGTTTTTTTTGTTAAACTACTTGGGGGACGCACTCGGAGATTTTATTTGGGGTAGAGTTATCAAGCTCCTATTTTTATTTGAGAAAAGGTAATGTCCCCCGGGCTACAGTCCCCCAAAAATCCCCGTGTATAAAAGTCTTCCCTTTTTAGCTTAGTTCTGACGCATTTTTAACTGCCACAACTGCCATAATTTCAACTGCTATAATTTTAAGTACACTATGTATGTTTACAGAATTATATGTGTATGTTTATAGGATAATATGTGTATGTCTACAAGATAATATGTATATGTTTACAGGATATTTCAACTGCTATAATTTTAAGTACACTATGTATGTTTACATAATTATATGTGTATGTTTATAGGATAATATGTGTATGTTTACAGGATAATATGTGTATGTTTACAGGATATTATGTGTATGTTCACAGAAGGTGGTCCCCAACAGCTGTCAGGCGTTTTCGACAGCTGTCACGCATTTTTAACCGCTTTCACGCATTTTTAACAGCTTTCACACGTTTTTATGTTTACAGGATTTGTTGAATTAGTTTATAGGATTTAGTATTGATGTTTACAGAATTAGTTGAAAATCTCCGGAGATTTTTGGGAGACTGGAGTTGGAGGACTGTTAGCTACTTCTTTTTTATATATATAATTGCTTAATTATGATACATAAACTTTAGTTTTTTTTTTTCGCACGCTTTAAGCAATTAAATATAGGGTAATTATAATTTTCCCCACCTATTCATCCCCCATTTCATCTCCCAACTAACTTTCTATTTTAACTATAACTATAACTACTATTTTTAACAACTTTTATTTCTTTCCTCTTTCTCCCTTTCTCTTCCACCTTCATTTTCCTCTTTCACCTCCATCTTTTTCTCCCACCTCCTTCTCCCACCTCCGCCTCCGCCTCCCACCTCCGCCTCCCACCTCCACTTCTCACCTCCCTCTCTCACCTTCGCTCCCCACACCTCACCTCACCTCCACCTCTACCTCCCTCTCCCACCTCCGCATCCCACCTCCTCCTTCGCCTCCGTTTTTCCATCGATAAGCTCCCTTCCTTCTCCCACCTCCCACCATCTCCCACATCGAAATGGTAAATACAATAAGCTCCCTCCCTCTTACACTTTCGCCTCAGTTTTTTCCCTCTATGCCTGCTGCTCCCGCTCCAGTGAACGTTCTACCGGAGATCATCCGTCGCTCCATCCCAATTAAGCACGCCTCTACCAGGAATGAATACTTCAACGTGTATGAATTAATACTTCAATGTGTATGGATGAATACTTCAATGTGTATGAATGAATACTAGAGCATATCTCTACTAGGTCAGATCCGTCATTGTCGATCGTATCAAAATAATTTTGTATATGTATATGCAATTAATCACTTTCATGTTTATGTTCCCCTTCCTCATGAAGTAGCGAGTTTTGCAAAGAACAAATCTTTATTAATGGTGAATTAGGCTATTGCGTATTAAATAAATGACATAAAAACAAATTTTGAAAAAAAAAATAGAGATATATGAATGAATACTTGATGTCTTAGATATGAATACTTCAATGTGTATAAATGAATACTTAATATCTTAGGTATGAATAATTGCGTGACAAGATAATAATACTTGTGCAACGGACAACTCGAAAGTATGTCATCATGGATCTCATTTGAAAGATAAAATTGTGTAGAAAACGTTCGTAGTTTTAGATTTGTAAAATTCTTCATAGATCGTCAGAAATATTGGTTAGATTGAACGGAGAAAAAAAAAACCACCTCTAAAAACGTGTAAAAGATGGATGAGTGATGTGTCCATTTTTTATATTTGCACTTGCACGACGAGGATGAATACTTGTACAACGGACAACTCGAAAGTATGTCATCATGGATCTCATTTGAAAGATAAAATTGTGTAGAAAACGTTCGTGGTTTTAGATTTGCAAAATTCCTCACAGATCGTCAGAAATATTGGTTAGATTGAACGAAGAAAAAAAAACTCACCTCTAAAACGTGTAAAAGATAGATGAGTGATGTGTCCAGTTTTTATATTTGCACTTGCACGACGAGGATGAATACTTTCTCGATAAGGATGAATACTTGTACAACGGACAACTTGAAAGTATATCATCATGGATCTCATTTTAAAGATAAAATTATGACAAAAATATTTGTGGTTTTAGATTTGCAAAATTTCTCACCGATCGTCAGAAATATTGATTAGATTGAACGAAAAAAAAATCCCACCTCTAAAAACGTATCCAGTTTTTTTTTTAAAATACATAATATATTAGGTATGAATACTTGATGTGTTATAGATGAATACTTGATGCATTATAGATGAATACTTGCGCGCGTCAGTTGTAAAATCTTTCAAATATTATGTGGTCCCCAAATAGTAAGTGGTCCCCCTAGGTAGTTAGTAGTTATTAAAGTAGTTAATAACTGGGGGATGAAATGGGGAATTGTTACAGGGGATAGCTAGATCCTCCCTTAAATATATCTAATATGTCTTATTTTTTAATTAAATCATTTTAATTAAAAATATAGGAAAATAAATTTATGTTTTTTTGTGGTTAATAAAATATTAGATCTTTTATGATTAATATACTTTGCATAATATGAGAAACTTATACTCAGAGGTACAAAGGAGAAATTCCATACCAGAGAAATTAATGCTTTGCTCTTCTGATAATCAACTTGTGAAATTCTAGACCCATGATGAGCACACCATGGCAAATGCCAAGGGAATGTGTTTCAACTCAAGGAAGGTAATAAACATATTTGATGGTGTCAAAGGTCTACTCTCAACATTAACTCTAAAAGAACTAAAAATTATACTCATGTAATCAAAATATATTACCAAATCTGAAAAGATATCTTGTAATCTAGAAATGCTTGGGAAAAAGTTGATCTATTATTACAATTTACAAAAGCAGATATAATCTATAATCTACAGATATTTTGAGCCTCAGGTCTACGATTGATATTTGCACCTGCATCTGGTAATATGTTTGCATTAATTAACTTCATCTCTTTTGGAAGTTGAGTGTTTTAATGGCGAATGCAAAAGCAGTTGCGAAGAGGAGGGTAAATCCAATTACAGCTACTGCAACCGCTGGCAGGAAGCTTTCTCTATATCCAAAATAATTCCTTATGTAATCTTTGACACTTATACCATTATCCATTATATCATCCATATCTCCAAATTGTGAAACTACCAGGCCGTATAGTGTCCATGAAACGGGGCAAGCCCAGAAGTACCATCTCCACCATATAGGCAACCTCTGTTTTGTCAAAGTAATTTCACCAGGTTAACAGTTTTGTGTTTCTTTTATATTCTATTATTCTTTTATATTCTTTTTCTTTTCTTTTTTTCTTTTGGTTCAGTTGATAATGTGCTAGGCTGGTAATACATATTGGGACTGATTATTATAATAGCAGTGTTAAGAAAAACAACACTTACAGTTCGAGGAATTACCAAACCAGCAAAGATGTTCCAAATAGAATAGAATGCAGCAGCAGTTACTGATGCGATGTGTGCATTAGGCGTCAAGGCCACAGCCATCATCCCATAGTACGTGAAGTACAGAAGAGTGAAAAATGTGAACAAAATGTACCAGAAAATCTTTAGGGCTGTCCACTGAAATTCTAACAAGCTATACACCAGTAGGCAGTATATGACTGCTTGTGCCAAGTTGTAGGGAATCTCGATCACCACCTGAAATATATATAGCAATCTATATAAATGAGATTTAGTTGATAAATTGAATGGTCAGAACTTTAGTGGTTCATAAAGTTTGTACAATTTTTACCCCTCTTTTGATCTCTTTTGAGGTCTTAAATTATTTTGCTGTTGATTTTGATTGAAATTATGTACGCATTTCATTCTTTTGGCCCTTGTTATGTATACATCTTATGATTTGGTCCTTACTAGTTAAATTACACAGAAAGACATAACATGAGATGCACATACACCTCTTGAAATTTTAAAAGAAAACATCAAATGTTGAATCTCCCACCTGAGCCCATGCGTAGGGCAATGCGGAATACATTCCTGCAGCCTTTTCTCTGTAAAATACAGTTCTCTCAATATCTATGATTGGTTGTACCGTTAGACTATTTTGTATGCCTGTGAACATAACTGCAGCATACATCGAACCCATGGCATTGAGCAACTCCCCTGGTGATCCCCTGCAATTTAGTTGTTGATCAGTAATTTGATTTTTTCTTCATATCATGTGACACAAATAACTGGATATCACTTGTAATGATATGGAATTCCTCCAATATTGTAACCTGATCCTTATGTTTAGGAGGTAAACAATTTGAGAATGGTCACCTTTTGCTACCGAGCTTCCAGCATATGGTCCCTATTATCAAGGCGATAACCGTTGTGAAAACAATTCGTATGGCATTGTAAGCTGGGTTGCGCCAGTAGGAGTTGTGTTGCTTCCACAGGCAAGCTAGGCATTGAGCAAGGAAGCTCTGTGAATATTTTGTAGGGAAGTAGAGGTCCTTTGAACCTAGAGGTGGTGTACTTAACTCAGCAATGAGTACTTTGTTTCTCCTGAAAAGCAGTAACCATGTTCATCAGTGTTAATCTTATATCACTATATTTCTTTTACCTGTAGAGGTTTGAATTATGGTAAATCTCCATTAATATTACCTGTAGAGGTCTGAATTATGATAAGTCTCAGTGAAATTGATCCCTAAAACTTCTTCTTGGGCCAATGTAGACACCTCCAGCATCCATGTGGCAGGGTTATAACCGTCTTTTATTTTCACAATCCCAGGTATGCTCTGCTTAAGACAGAAGATAAATGATTTGATTGATTGGAACAAGTGAACAACTACAATTTTTTGAGGGTTATTATTTGTGATAATTACCTCAAAGTACTTGATCAATTCAGAACCATTATGTCCTATTGGACCCCAATATATCTCCTCTCCTCCTCTTTTCATAAGAAAAAGCTGTTGTTTACAAAAAGGCATACAATCAGTAATATTAGGCAAGGGATCAGACACTGAGGAATACTGCTATGTACAGGCATCTATCATTTTACATTCGTAGCTCTGTACGAACAATCAATGGCCGCCATTCAAAATTGGTCAACAAAATAAAATATTGAAGACAAAAAAAATATAAGAAATAAAGCACAATAAGTTCAAGGGTCCACCAAAATGTGATATCAACTCAATATGTAATAATTAAAAGAGACATTTGGTTACTAGTCCTTGGCAGAGCGTGTCTTTACATACCTCATCAAATGCATCAAATATATCAATGCTGGGCTGGTGAATGGTACAAACTACTGTTCTTCCTGTATAGACAGTATTCCTAACAGTTCTCATCACTATAGCTGCTGCTCTTGCATCGAGTCCAGATGTGGGCTCATCCATGAATATGATCGATGGATTTGCAACAAGTTCAACCGCGATCGTTAGTCTCTTTCTTTGTTCAGACGAGAGCCCGTTCACCCTCGGCAACCCAACTAGCGCATGGCGGATTGCTGTAAGCTCAACTAGCTCCATCACCTCTTCTATGAACAACTGAACAATTTTATGCATAGAACTCATAAGCACATTATTGTGTGGGTGTATAACATCAAAATCTAAATATTTTATTTTATTTGATACAAAAAATATTTCAGTATATCATAAGCCAATACAGAGGCAAATGCAGAAATTTCACAAAAAAGGGGTTAACTATTTATTAATTGAAATTTATATAGTCATTAATTTAATAATACTTTGTATAAATATGGGGGTCGAAATAAAGACTTTCAAACAAAGTATGGGGTGGTAAAAAATCAATTGGAACTCATTAAATTTGAAAATAAAATGAAATGGGGGTCAATTGACCCCAGTTTAAATAAGATAAATCTGCTCTCTATGCCCAAAGGAAACATCATGTACTCAAAAACAAGTGATTTAGTCATAATTAACTTCAGATCTGACTGCATGGTGCACCATTGACGAGTGGGTCCCACAAGAACTATCCATTTAATACAACAATGTGACTTGCCACATTATTTTTTTTTTTAAAAAAAAGAGGCAAAAGCCCATTTTCCATTAACCGGAAAACATAATTACAAAAGGGGTAATTACCAGCAGAACAGCCAGCAATTGTGTTCAATCACCTCATACTACTGGTGATATATAAAATTATGCGATAGTCCATATATGGAACAGAGACTGAGACTTACCTCTCTTGACTTGGAGTCGATCTTTGTAGGCAGCCGAAGCCATGCCGAATAAATGAGAGACTCGTGAACTGTTACATTTGGTGAATGTATGTCATTCTGTTCACAGTATCCTGAGATGCGTGCAAAGGTCTCCTGGTTTTTTGGGTACCCAGAAATGCTAATGCTACCTTCTATGTAGCCACCAGTCTTTCGCCCTGATAGAACATCCATTAGAGTTGTTTTACCCGCCCCGCTAACTCCCATTAGTGCAGTAAGGACCCCTGGCCTGAACGCACCACTTGCTCCTTTTAAGAGCTGCAGCCTGTCCTCTTGTACTCCTTCCGCCCTTAGTTCCTGAATTATAATTAATTAACGTAATGTTGTAAGGTTTTTCCTCATTTTAAAGGATTGGAGTATTGATAGTTGATACCTTTGGCATGTCAACAGAATACATGATGTTCTCAAAGACGATTGACAAAGGAAGGAAGGGTAAAACCATCCCTTTCTTTCTCATGTTCTCTTTGGTGTTGTCATCAGGCTGAACTGGTTTTATCTCGATCCTTCCCATTTCTGTAGATTTTTAGAGGATGAGAATGTATGAATCATATAGAAGTTGATCCTTAAATAACAAATCATAAATCACACTTTTCTCCACTAGCTAATTTAAGAGAGACCAAAACATAGTAGTAGTAGTAAACTAGTAATTGCAGTTTACAATACATTTGTTCTTACAGATAAAGTTTAAACCTATTGGTTTGGTGTTTCATATAGATTTGAATGATTATGTGCCATTTCAATTTCAATGTTTCGTATAGATTTCAATGATTATTGCCTTGGTCAGGTATGGACACCAACTAAAGAAAGAAAAAAAATAAAATGGTCTTTACTATTCTAGAAATTGAGAACAATTTATTCTTTGTCAACCTTCATGTGTTGATGCATCATCTTTTATTATATCTGTCGGCTTTTCATCCAATTCCTCAAAGATTGTCTGGCTTTTCTGAGTTGCTGCATAATAAACATTCCAGAAAAGTTAGAACGATATCACTCTGGTTACTAGAAACAGATAACACAGTTAATTATAACAGTGAATTCAGATAGGCCTTACATTTGAGGAATGATAGTGCGGCTATGTACAGAACATTAAAAAGTAGTATGAATCCAAGAAGCCCACCGACACCGATCCAATACCACTTTTGTCCGGGGAATAAATCACGCGACTTTATGATTTGAATTCCTAGGCTTTCTGTGCTCACAGTTAAATTAGTTACCTATTTCAATAAACCGGGTTAGTATTAGGAGAATCTTCTCTACCAAAAATTGGTATGTGTCTTTGTGTGTGTACTGGCACCTTAGGGGTGGTAATACAAGAAACCAGTACAAAATAAAATTTGCTGGTACATGTATAGAGATGCAAGACCATCGGCAATCACTTACATGTTTCCATGGACTCCCCAAGAACTCATTGACTGCTAATGCATTCTGCGCATACATCAATGGAGTTGCCCAGTAACCCCAAATCCACCATTTGCTGATACTCTCTGTCACAAATAGCAAAAGGAGATAATTATATTTATCCTCATCTTGTCTATGTTTTTATCGTAAAAATCTACAATTAAGTACAAGCTTTTTCACTGACAACCGCAAATTATTTAATGCATTTAGTAAGGTGAACTTTATTGTAAAAAAGTGTCTAGCTAACTTGGAAAAATATTCTAGAATCATTGCCTTTTTATTTCTCAATCCCCACGAGAACAATGACAGATTAAGCAATTGGTATAAAGGATTTTCCATTTTCCTTTGCACATTAACTATATGCAAGGTTAAAGTTTCACAAATCAAATATTATACGCAGGATATCCTATAGTTTTGTTTTCATTTTGGAAAATAGGAATTAATGACAAAAGAAGTACTTCTTGAAAGGACGAAACCTCCTAGAACAACCAGCACAGTGTTTGCAAAACAACCATAAGTGTTGGCAGTGACAGGTTTGCGGCCGCAAGCTGCCAACAGCCTGAATATAGCCGAGGCCGTCTGACTCATCAGTGCGAATACCAAGAGTTGACGAAACATCCTGTAATTAGCAACATATTCTTTGTTAGATTCTTCTTCAATTTTGGTTCTTCGGTAGCAATGTAGAAATATTGGATCCCAAAATCTTTTGACCATTTCCTTCTACAAGTAATTGAAAGAGGATTATAGAGAATTACATTAGAATTTGTTCCGTTGCCCCAATTTTGAATGTTCATTAATGATGTGTAAATATAAAAAATCGGCTATTCCGGACAGGAATTGGACAGTAACGATCTGATTTTTGGCCGACTTACACGCTATTTTAATTTTTTAGTCGAATTTCGGCTTAAACGATCTTATTTCAGTCCAAATTTCGGCCAAATTGGTCCAATTCCAGTTAATTTTGGAAAAATGGTGGATTCCAGTCAAATTTCGGCCAAAACAGATGTTTTCCGGAAATTCCATCCATTCCAGCCCCCAATATATTTTCTCCCAAAATTTCTTTAATAATTGTGACAAGCAGGGCTTGAACCCAAGTCAGATGGGTAACAACAAAGAGCTTTACCACTACAACAACTCAAAACTTTAATTTAAAAAAATTGTAACAATTATATTTACATTACTCTTGGGTTTGGGACTCCCCACATTGGAACCATCCGGATTTTTTTTTAATTACTCTTCCATAATATTTTCTTTTTTAAATCGGATCAAAAATTCAGATTTAATGTTGGAATAGATTATTACAATAATTGTGTTGTCAATGGTGTGAGTGGTAGAATATATCTTTTGATATTATTATTTTTTTCCTTTGTAGTAGTTCAATTTATTTTTGTACCGCATTATTTATAAATTACTATTTCTTAAATCTTTTTGTTTTATATATTTTTTTAATTTAAAATTAACTCTATTATTTTTTGAATGTTTGTATTATATTATATTAGTGGATTATTTGAGTGTAATTATTTGTCTAAGATAGATTATTTTTTTATCAATATTTTCCTATTTTTTTAGTACAAAACAAATTCCAGCAAAAAAATCTGAGTTTTCGATTCAATTCATCCAATTCCTATTCCAACTCCGATTTTTCCTTCTTTGGTAAATATAAAAATATTGTGCCCTCTCTTATTTTTAATGTCTATCCCAATTCGTGCTAGCTTAATGGTTCACAAAATAAGAGAACAGTTTTACCTATGGGTGGTTTACCGAGAAAAAAAAAAAAAGAGGGACTTTCTGGGAAACTGCCAAGGGCCCAAGGCCCAGAGGCCTAGAACTTGGCATCATTGACCCAAATTCCTCCGACTGATTGGACAGGTTTCAACTTTGAACCCAACACAACCAAACCAGCAAACTGCTAGAAGTCTAGATTACTTGGGTTAGAGAGTATAGAGAGAGGGGAGATAGAGATGGAGTTTGCATCTGTATATACAACTTTACATGTCATACTTGTATTTGTTTATAGACAAGGTATAGTCCACAATTCAAATTAGTAGCATGATCTGTGGCACCTAATTTCTGGTATTTTGTTATGATATTAAAATCTTTCACATATGATCCTCTTGAGCTTAGTTGTTCGGTTTTTGGTAACTGCTAATACTGACTGTTGTTTGGTATATATTTGCCCAGTTAGGTACACACCTGCTTGATGAAACGGCTGAAAGAACAGTTGGTCAGATAGCTGGACTTTACAGTGATTAAAATCTAACCTCTGAATATCTGGGTCAAAGCCCATTGTGTAGTATGTCAGACCAACATACAGAGCACACTCAACAAATGTCACTGGTACTTTCAGAAGCCATGTTGGAATGGCATAAGCCCATGCGGGGAAGAAGAGGAAGTCTCTTTGCTTGTAGAAAACAGGTAGTTTTACCACACTCATTGCCAGCTCAGCAAACCCGTTGAAGGTGTGGGTGACTATCCCTATGAATATGGCACCCATGTACATGTAGCCATCTTCGACCGATCGGTGGTGCATTTCGGTCCGAAGAAACACCGTCGATGAAAAAATCGCGATTATAGATAGCTGGGAAGTACAAACAGACAAAAATTAATATTATTGCAAAGATGTCTTGCATATTTTGATGGGATTTTTAAATTTCAGGAAATCATAAGGTGGTACCTGGAATAGTTTGAAAATGTAGACAAAGGAGTTCCTCTTCATCAGTAAAATCTCTCTTTCAAAGCATGCCTTAAGCAATTCCTTGTTTCCTATACCATACTTTGTTTTGGTGAGAGCTGCAGGGTGGCTATTGGTCTTGTCAAAAGGGATTGACAGCTCCCTTCTTAACCTCCGTCCCACATGGAAGGAGCGAAATGCATTAACAAATGCCGAGACTGGTACAAATTTCCATGTTTCTTCATGACTTGCCCAGTACTGTGACTGGTCTTTCCTTGAGGTGACCTGTGGTATCATATAATTATACACTTAAGCCAAATTTAATTTTATTCCTCTAAAGTTGTATATGGTACATATGTACACTGGTACCTCTTGCAAGAAGTCAGCAACTGCTTTTCTCTCGGGGCATTTGAAGCCCATTGATTCGAAGAATTCAAGCACATGTTCCCGCGGGCCCTGGTACACTATCTGGCCTTCCGACAGGAGGATGATGTCATCAAACAACTCGTATGTTTCTGGGGCAGGCTGAAGCATAGATATGACTGTTGTGTCACCAAAAATATGGTTCATTTGCTGAACTGATTTTACAATCTGAAATGTTGTCGAACTGTCTAGGCCAGTTGATATCTCATCCATGAACAGAGCCCTGGCTGGACCCACTATCATTTCCCCTGTGTGAAAGAAGTAAGAATACTTAGTCCTCAAATTTTGTGTATATTAACATTTTCTCGAAATTAGTACTAAGTAGTATTTTCGAAAATATATGCTTATAAAAACAGAATACACATCAATGTTCAGGCAAATCAAAATTCCTTTTTCCTTTTTTTAATTTTTTTTAATTATCATACCTGTAGTTACTCTCTTCTTCTGACCTCCAGATATACCCCGCAACATTTGATCTCCCACCATTGTATCAGCACATATGTCTAATCCTAAAATCTGCAATATCAAGTATAAGACGGAAAAGATCGGTTGATTTCTTATAGATATAAGGTGTAAAACCCATAGAAGGAAAAATCGGAATTGGAATCGGAAACTCGAACTTTTTTGCCTGTAACTTGTTTTGTACAAAAAAATATAAATAATTCAAACTAATATTAAGACCACTTGCTAACACTTAAGAAAGGAAAAATAGGAAAATAATAAAGAAAAATACCAATAAGGAAAAATGAAAACAGTTAAAGGCAAAAATATAACAAAAATAAAGAAAAAGACTTAAATGGAGGTGCCGATTATCACATGAAATGGAGAGGAATAGTAAGTCTTAATTGGAGATTCCTCTTTCTTTCATTTAATCAGATAAGTGGAGCCCACGTTAAGTGGCCAATCATTTTCAATTGAAGAGTCCCATGGTTCAAGGGTGTATTTGCACCATGTTTATTTCCTATTGAATATTTTTTTCTTCTTTCTCAGGAAATAACTCAGAAAAGCAGAAAAAAAATCGAAGAATCAAGATCCAACGCAAGAATCGGTTTGGAACTAGAAGAATCATTCTAAATCATAAGACTCGGTATGGAATCGGTTCTGACTCATCCGATTCAACACTATTTAACACGGTTTTTCCCCTAAAACCCGCTCTCCGTGTTAATTATATGTCCAAAATAAGCTTGGTCTAGTCCAATTCCGGTCTGTCTCGACCGAGTCAACTCAGAATCAGCCGATTTTTCCTTCTATGGTAAAACCTTGAATAATTGATATTCAATTACTATTCACTTATTGCATTTGTTACCTTGAGGAAATAATCAGTGACCACATTTTCCTGCCCTTCTAGAGTCGTAGCCTGTACAAAGGCACAAAAATATTATCTTATTTTATGTAGTTATCCTGTGTTAATTTGCATAAGATCATAGAGCTATTTCACAAAAGGAAAAAATAATAAAAAAATATTTTCTACATCATAGTTAGTAATGGAATATAACCTGTTGACTTACACTGTAGAGTCTCTACGGGTCAATTTTAACACTATAAAGAAATATTTGTGCTAATTAATAAATATTGATTGTCCTTTTCAGTATACCTACTATGAAACATTCAATTGCAACATGTCAAAGTTTAATTTAATGCAGTGCTATTCACGGCTCATGCGGTATAGTAGTATAGTATAGTATATGGTCAATTGCTAGTCTCTCTCTTTTATTTATTATCATTTTTTGGAATCTTTATAGACACTTCTAGAATCTAGAGAATTGGCCTGGTGTGGTGGGCATACACAATGCTTTGTGATTATTTCCTTGTCAATTGTTCTTGGAAAGATATCATGTCAAACATTTATTGCAACTAATTTAAAAATTTGAATAGCTAGTATCTACATAATAGGTTTTCATAATTTAAACTAGTTCACCTTCATGAATATATCAATATCAGGATCTGGCTTAATATTCGCTTCCCTTTCCCTCCTTGTCAACTCAGTCACAATATCTTTCATTAATTCAAAAGGAAATAAGACAAAACAACATGTCATTTTGAGAAACATAGTGTCTAAATTTGATCTTTAATATACTAATCTAAAGATAAAATTGTGAATTGTATACTTCAAAGAGGAAATGCAAACAAATAAAAAAATAATGAAATTGAAAGTTGTCCCAGTAGATGATTTTTCTTTTCTTTTACTAACCATAACGTGTTCCTGCTCCTTGACATTTTCCAGAGAAATTAAGGGTTTCTCGAACAGTTAACTCTCCTATGTGTGTGTCATGTTGGCTTATATATGCTGAGGTTCTTTCTGGCACAAATTCATTCATCTTGTGACCATTGTAGGTGACCTCTCCTGATACCTGATTGTAATCAAAAGCAAGTGTCGTATTTATGCACATATATATTTGACACATGTGAAATTAGTGAATGTTATTCTTTACTTGTATATTTCTGGTACCAGACTTCTGTACTTATACCTGTCAAAGATGATTAGTCCCTACTTGAAGGCATAGTCCTTTGGTATCTTTATAGAAATTTTACTGTGATTTTATTTTTTTTAAAACACTATATGTGAACTAGCCATTATAAAGGAAAACATGCTAGTAATATTCATGAATTGCTTTCTGGTACAAGTATACCATAACAGGTACAGTCTGTTACTTGGTGGTAAGGTGGTTAGTAAAATGTTTACCTTTAGATTTTGTGGAATCCTTCCAGCTAGAGCCAACAGAAGCGTGGTTTTTCCCGAACCAGGTGGACCCAGCAACAAGGTTAATCTAACAATTAGACACGTATAACAAAAAGGTACATAAATTTGTTTATTTGTAAATTAGTCAAGGTAAGAAATATTTAACTGCAGCTCCCTTAATCTCCTTTAATTACCTGCTCGGTTTTATTATTCCACTAACATCATGAAGAATAGTTACTGGCCGCTTTGTGCTTGGTAAAATGTAAAGGCAACTCAAGAATTCCTTCACAATATAGAAATTGCAATAGTTAACAAAATGTAATTGGTTGCATTTGACAAATTATATTGCTAAATTGGGTTGCAATTTGCCTCTATTTTATTGACAAAGAAGTTGGCAATAGTGGGCAAGGCTCTTCCTCCCGCATAGGCTTCCGCATGGATTTCCAGATTATTATATCGAACTTCTATTGTAGGCATCTCTATACCAACTCTGAAAATTTTCAAAAAAAAAATATCAGAATATAATGATGATTTTGCAAATTTGAAATTCAAGTACCAATCTATATCTTTCTTGAACCAAATATCCATAAATAACAAGATATTACGAGTCCAATCTGGTTTTCATTTTGCGAAGGAACTTCTCATTATCTTCATCAGCAACACGGATCAGCCGATCCAATAGCATCTTTCTCTCCACAGTTCCTAATGTCTTGACATAAACCTCGAGCATCTGCCCTTCATTCCCCATCAAAATTCCTTTCCTGACTCGATCGAATGTCGGCAGCCTCTCCAGTGCTGCCCATTTCAACTGCTCCTCATCATCTTCCTCCCATGATGAATGGGAGAATGCATTGCTCCTTGCACTTGTGCCAGGGGTTACCAATGATCCAATTTGTTGTACAATACTCGCATCAATTCTTGAGCTAGTGGCTAGTAGGGATGACAATGTCCCACTGCGCTGCACACTGATTCCTACACTCTCCATTGAGTTCAGTTGTGGGTGATAATTTTGTCAATTTTCATATATATATATTTTTCAGGAGGTGCGATTCTTCTTGGAGAGGGGTAGCTTATATATATAAAGGAAGACATGGGTATCAAAAGGAGATAAGTTTCGGTCAGACGGAAGCAAATTTGGATTTGATAGGCATCGGAGGCATCCGATGCGCTTTAAGATATGTGCGTGCTCTGTTTTAAAATTGGTACGCACAAATGTTACATCGTACCGGACAACATTCCCATCATATTCAATTTGCTTCCGATGCACATCAGACCCCAAACTGCACAAATTTAAAATAGAATTTGATTTATGAGATAAGCCAGTCATGTTTCATTAATGCAGGGAACTGTGTACGAGAAAATGAAGCAGACATCCCATTAATTGTTTTGAAAGATATTTTGAGGATATCTATTATTTTTCTTTCTTAAACAAATGCAAATATAAGTCAAATTATGTAAATAATATCCTATCATATATTGACAATATTATGTAAATTTCAGATTTATTAAACATAAATGAATCATAACTTATCAAAGGGATCGTTAGTTCAGTTAAGGGCATTCAACAAATTAATCTATTAAACCTTTTTTTTTTTTTAATTTGCAAGTATGGATAGTCCTTTAATTATAACTTACACAAAATTACTAAGAGTATTATCCTTTAATTATATAAATATGTCAAGAACAATTCATCCTTCTCGAAATCAACACTGGTCCCGAAACTTTTATTAATGGTACCACGTTAAAATTCTAGAATTGTCGTGCGTGTCGGGCTTTGGATGTGTGCCATGTTTTCACGTGTTCGTAGCACCACACGACACGTCCGGAACTAGTGGATTGAATTCGGGTAGGGTACGGGTACCTCGGGTATGGGTAGGGCGGGTAGTCGGGTAGGGCGGGTACGGGTAGGGCGGGTAGTCGGGTAGGGCGGGTACGGGTAGGCGGGTACGGGTAGGCGGGTACGGGTAGGTCGGGTAGGGTTTTAAAAAAGTGTACCCTACCCGTTTCAAACCCGTGCCCGTCCCGGGTAACGGATACGGGTACCTCGGGTACGGGTAGTCAGGTAGGGTACGGGTTTTTTTTTTTTTTTTTCTTTCTGTTTTTCTTTCGGTTTTTTTTTTTCTGTTTTTTTCTTCTGTTTTTTTTTTTGTTTTTTTTTTTGTTTTGTTTTTCCGTTTTTTTTTTCTGTTTTTGTTTAATTTTTTTTTTCTGTTTTTTTAGTTTTTTTTCCGTTTTTTTTTCTGTTTTGTTTTTTGTTTTTTTTTCTGTTTTTTTTTCTGTTTTTTTTTCTGTTTTTTTTTGTTTTTTGTTTTTTTTTACAGTGTCGTACGAATATTATTACATGTTTATAATTCGATTTTTATAATATGAATAGTTCGATATCAAATAGAGTATATATAAACATGAAATTATCAAGTCGCAACTTTATAATTTATAAATGAATAAAATTTGTACCTTATATATAAAAATTATTCGTGCAAAAATTTGTATATTTATACGGCTAAGTACAAATCTATTTATTTATTTATTTAAGCAAGTCATTTTATTTTATTTTCAAATTCTCATTCTAATTAAAACAATAAAATATAAATAAAAATATCTTAAATTAATTTATTACATTAAAAATAATTATGAATAATTTAAAAACAATAGATTAAAAAATAAAAGTTACCCTCCTCCTTTATTCCGGGCTTGGGACCGGCTATGTAAAATAACATAGGCGGAGTTCTAACTTTTTTTTTATTAGTAATTGTTCTTTAAAATGAATAATTTAAAAACTAATTGAAATGTTTAGAAATTATAATTTTAAAAATAACCATAAATATTAAAAGATGTTAGAAAATTATACCGACACTACCTATCTAGTAGTTTGGATTCATATACCATTGTTCGCTTTCTTCCGCACCGTCTGAATCTGAATTAGCTTGGGGCTGCGGCTCGGTAACACTTTCTTCAGTATCAGCTGCGGATGATGATTCTTGATCTCGATGTTGGTTGCGCTCGTCAGCATTAATCCAATCTTTCAAGCACACAAGTCTCTCAAAAACATGTGGACCCAATTTACTGCGTCTGTCGGAGAGGATCCTGTTCGCCGAACTAAAACAACTTTCTGAAGGGACGGTTGACACGGGTACGGCAAAGACGTCGCGGGCCATCATCGCCAGTGTTGGATAAGACCTTTGATTCCTCTTCCACCACGTCATGATGTCAACGTTTTCATTTTCGTTGCGCATATTTAAATAGCTCACTAACTCGTTTGTGGATGCGTGCGGTTCGCTATCTGACTGAAAATCTGCTAACAATCCACTACTGCTAGTGCTCCTGAAAGTGGAACTATTAAAAAAAAAAAATTTAGTGGACAAATAATGCATATATTATAAATAATAAAGATTAAAAACATAATGTATATTTATTCATACCTAGGACCAGCCCGGGACGAAGAGGGGTTCTGGTTGCGTCTAAATGTAGATTATCTTTGTACGCTTCAACCATTTTGATCGTGTAATATTTCTTGTATGCCGGGTTGAGGTAGCTTGCGATAATGGCCAGGAGGGGTACATCTTTCCAATATTTTAGAAATTTTAGTTTCATGGCCTCTACGATCGTTGTGAGAGATTTATCGTGTGTTTCTGCTTGTTCCAAATTACGATACACCTTGGAAATTTGGTAGATTTGCCCCAAAAACTCAAATGTCGTCGGTGAATACGAGCAGGATAGTTTGACGGTTGCTTCAAAAAAGGTTCCTATGAATGTTGAAAGCCTTTCTAGTTGGTCCCATTCCCCGCCGGTGGGTTCCAATTGCATTCCCTCAGGGGTGGATCCCCTCAAAAACTCCCCTATGACAGCTTTGTAAGGAAGGCATCGGTTCAACATCCTATAGGTTGAGTTCCAACGGGTATCTATATCCCAAGGTACTTTCAACTTGCTTAGTCGATAGGTTACGCACAACTTTGCAAACTCTTGTCTTCTTTCATGGTTTGAAACAATGTGGTTGAGGGCATCCTTAAATTTAACTATCAATAATTTTATAGCTTCTGTTTTAAGTCCCGCCTTCACGACGAGGTTAAGTATATGACAAGCACACTTTTGGTGAAACATTTCACCATTCATAATCGGGTTTAGTGACCGTTTAAAAATTTCAATGGAAGCAATGTTGTTGCTAGCATTATCGAAAGATATAGAAAAAACCTTGTTAGCCATATCCCTCTTAAGGTTATACTCTTGTAAAACCTCAATAATAGATTTGAAAATTACATTTGCGGTGTGCGGGGAATCTAACACTCGAAAACTTAATATCCTCTTTTGTAATACCCACTGATTATCGATCCAATGCCCAGTAACATAAGAGTACCCAAGGCCATGTTTACCAGCAGTCCATATATCGGAGGTAATTGAGACTGTCACACCCCAAATCCCGCGGGTCTGACAGCCTGCCGCGTGTATCTATCAGGCGTCACATATACACGCAAGGCAGTGGATCTTTTATATGCATTACCAATATCCTCATTTGCTTCAAGATCCGTGTAATGAACCTGAAAATAATCGGGAGAGGGGGGTGAGAATAAATTCTCAGTGCGAATTTGCCACAGTTCAGACTATTGGACTTGCAATCAAACTCTATATTCAAAAATGAAACCCAAACAATAAACAATGCAAACAGATACATATAATCATAAATAACAGAATGCCAATGCACGACAACAGTTAATTGAACCTGCAACACAGTTTACGGAATTTCCAAGATGAATTTCAAACACAACATATATATTTTGGCTTAACTCGATTCATAACTCAGTTCATTAGGGCTTGTAGCAATTACAGATGTTCTTTCGAGCTGAACCTTTGTCACACCCCGGAACAGGGGGGTCGTGCAGTCCCGCCGTGAATATATAATCTCCTATATACTCACAAGGCAAGTACGATGTAAACTTAACATAATAACGGTTTACAACCAATCCAACTTACCATTTAATTAGTCTGAAAATCATATTTATACAAATATGATTTATATACTTTTAAAATATACTCACAAATATATTTAAATCATGCAATTACTATTTAATTTAGGTTTAAAACAAATCCGATTCGATTCCAATTCAATTTGACTCTATTACTATTAAATAAACACTTCTGCATGACCTATTGCGGCCCGCAATAAAATGGTTGCGGTCCGCAAGGTCCATTCAGGTTTCACAAAGTGTCTGACTTGAATCATGCGGCCCGCAATAAAATGGTTGCGGCCCGCAAGGCCCATTCAGATTTCATTTTGCGCAGTACTTTGATTTTTATTCATTGATTGCGGCCCGCAACCTATCCTCTGCGGCCCGCAATGTATCCCAACGTTTCCAGTCTCTGCAAATCGCCTCTGCCTCCATTCATTGCGGCCCGCAATGAATTTATTGCGGCCCGCAATGACCTGGTTGGATTTTAATCTGCGAATTTCCCTCTGTCTACTTTCATTGCAGCCCGCAATAGGGTTATTGCGGCCCGCAATAAGGGTACTGTTTTTCATTCCTTTGCCCATTTTCGTGAAATTTCACCCCGTTTTCAAACCCGATCAAATCCCCGTATAATTAAACAATTATTCCCCACTCACTAGAGATTTTAATGACATTTAACATGCAATTTCAACATTTAAATCATAACAACCATTTAAAACATACCGTTAGGGTTTTATAACATAATACGGTTCGATAATAACCTATACATCAAAATAACCGACTACGGGTTCAACTACACATTCAAAATGGCATAAAAAGAGTTTGGCATAACCTATTAGCCCGGCCTATACTCACATGTCGAGCCCGAGTCCCACTTCACTCGCGTTTACCTGCACATATCAATTCAAAGGGGAAAAATTCCCCGAGGGGAGGGGGTGAGAAAACCTGTCATCCGTTTTCTCAGTGCGGAATTTAAAGGGCTACTGGATTTGTGAGAAATCCATCACCAGAACTAAATACACTAGAAAAAGGGTATCTATTTATTTATTCACCGTTAATAATAAATGCACATGTACCGGGAATAGATTCAAACGGATTTCAATTCACATCTCATCAATATCAATCAACGAATTTCCAGAAAGATTTGGTTTCACAGATATAATATATATAGGTCTGGTTATGAGGTACAGATATCAACTATCGATCACCTCCGGCTTAACAGTTCTATTGTTCTGGTTTCAAGTCATACAATCACATCAATTCATCACTTAAAATTTCACGGGCATATTCCGCGAATATGCAACAGAATATTACTTTTCTCAAAAAGAAATCACTGACACTTTCACTGAATCACTGAACCACAGTTCTACCTAAAATTACACTGCACTTCCCTTACCCAACCGGTACTGGGTTCACTAGGGCCATTCTCCAGATGCGCATAAGGGTCCTGGATGAAAGTCTAGTAGCTAGCTAGACTTTCCACTATGATACACTGTTCACTTCACACAATCAATCCAAGTCATACTGTGGTTCCACTCACTTATTCAAAACGACAGATCAACAATCGATAAACCGTACCAACATGAGAATCATAACAGTTATACAATTCAATTACACTAATATCACAATTAATGCAATGCGACAACAAATGCTTTCAATCAGAGATTCAACATGCTATGCACAGTTTATTTAAATCAAGCAATCAACATAAATATAATAATATGCACCGTTATTTAGTTCTACGAATAAACCCCAAAACAGATCCCATGAACCCCCCCACCTGGTTACGTAGGGCACGTAGAGGGTCCGCGATCTCGCGACTCGGTAAGCTCGTCAATCCCGCTAGCCGTGCTCGTTAGGATCTATACATAGGTCAATTTATTAAAGTCCGGCACTTTTACAATTTAAACCCTAATCAATTTTTGGGAAAATCCGTAAATTGGAAATTTGGTTGCACTTTGGAACACGGAATCAGTCAATTTACACTATAGAAACAACAAAGGCACGGAATAATCAGTTTGGTACGATTCTACGGGTTTTCACCGAAACCCTAAAAACACGGAATCGAGAAATGAGCGAGAAATAGAAAGGGGAATTACCAATGGAACGGATGGATGTACGAGATTTGAGCTCCTCTTCCTAAATCTC
Source organism: Carex rostrata (assembly GCF_964058835.1). Lineage (NCBI taxonomy): Eukaryota > Viridiplantae > Streptophyta > Magnoliopsida > Poales > Cyperaceae > Carex > Carex rostrata. The sequence goes on along the minus strand of NC_135945.1, from coordinate 877,387 downwards.
CGTTTTCGTGCAATACGGTCACCAGGGGGGTTTAGATCTCTCTCTCACTCTCTCGTTCTCGGTCTCTCTTGGCGGAAGCAAAGGAAAAGGGAGGGGGCGCAGGAAAAGAAAGGAAGGAGGGGAGAGGAGGGAATGACAAGGGCCCCCACTTGTAAGTGGTCCTTTTGCAAAATAAACCCTCCACTTGTTCGATATTGATTAAATGATTTATATAACACCTATTGCTCCTCTTTCTTAACACAATTAATCGTATAATTATTGTTCACCATCCACGTCACTAATTTCGAATATACGAATATATATATTATTCGATTTAACCACTTATTATTTTAATTAAATCTGAATTTTAAAAGTTCACAGTGTTACACTTATAGTTGCCTGGTATTGAACGAAACATGACACACCATATACGTGTCATGCTATACCATGATTTAGACGTGTGTCGAGAACATGAAGGAACACATGCCGTACTAACACGTTAAAATTTGTAGACTTGTGCTTCGAACGTGTATTGTGTTTTCACATCCGAAACACATCAAACGTGTCGTGTACCGTGTTTAGATGTGTCCGAAATACGTGCCGTGTCAACATATCAAAGTTTCTAGAGGAGCCATACCATATAGTACTGAACAGTCTAGTAAGTCAATAATAATTAAAAATCACTTGTCTTATGTCAAAAAGCAAATACAATTTAAACAAAAAAAATGAAATGAAATTTTAACGAAAGTTTTCAAATTGTTGGAATATTTTTCTGCATTATTTGACAAAATTCTGATACATAAAAATCCTGCTTCATTCCGATCAAGATCCGAACTGTAGTTCAATACCGTCAATTTGGAATGACGTCCTGTATTTTTATTTTTATTTTTTTAACCAAAAACTCGCTTAAATGCCTCAAAGCAGTCTCCGTCCAACAGGAATTAAACTCGTTTAAAACAATTAAAAGCCCCAAATTAAGTAGTCTCCGTCCAACAGGAAACTCATATATAAACCAATTTCTGCCCATTACCAGTTTATATCAATTTATTCAAATATTTCCACAAAAACAAAGTCATGATATATATTTCAGGACCACACTGCCCCCTTTGACGTAGACTCATTATAATACATCGTAATGGGTGGTCACAGTCACAGATAGGGATGTCAACGGGTACTATTAGGGTCGGGTGCGTGGAAGCATTTACATACTCGTACCCTTTACAAATTTTTCTTGTCTGTTTTCTACCCTGAAATGCTACGATTTATCCTACTTGTATCTTTTTCTTTTTCGTTATAGTTGTCGGATAACGAAACGGTAGTAGATAAATAATGGGTAATGCTACTATAATTATTATTATTTTATTTACTAAATCAAACATTTAAACCATAGAAGAAAAAATTGTCCGTTTCGAACAGAAATTGGCCGATCTGGGTCAGAATCGGGATGTACCAATCTGATTTCAGGCTGAGTTACACAGTAAGTGATTTTTCATCCAATTTCGACCGAAACAGTGATTTTTATCTGCAGTCAAATTTCAATCGAAATGATGCAATTCCAGTCAAATTTCGACCGAAATGGTCCAAGCCTTGGACAAAATGCGCAAATTCCATTCTCCGAAATTTTTTGCTTCCTGTGTAACTCGAACCAAGGAACTCTTGTAACTCCAATAACAAGTACGGAGTAGGCTTTACCCGTTTCCTTATCTGTTTAGATAACAAAAAAAAAATTACCTATATCCAATAAATTTATCAAATTTTATTTTTTTACCGGTACCCATCTTACCAAACACGGTACGGATCGGATAAAAATATAAAAGGGTGACATTGACACCCCTAATCACAGAATGTCCAAAGACAAATGACAGATGGAGAAGCAAGACTTAGCAAGCTTATCAAGATACGACTTATCGAACTGATTATTGGAGAGAGGGCATAAGAATAATCAAACAAAAAGCTAGCAATACTATTACAACTAAAATTTTGTTGAGAAATTTAGGGTCTGTTCGGAAATTACTGTTTACGTGGAAAAAAAAAAAAATTCAGTCAGACTGAATTTTTTTTTTCCCACATGAACAGTAAAAATCAGTTTAAAAATTTTGTATTCCTATTCCTATTCCTATATACACGTCAAACAAGTCCTTAATGTGTGAAGAGCAGGAAATAATTTCGTGGTAAAGTTTGGCACAAGAAACTCGTTTAAAAAAGCCCCAAAGCAATCTCCGTCCAACAGGAAACTCCTTTAAAAAAATTCTGCCCATTACACGTTTATATCAATTTATTCAAATATTTCCACGAAAACATAGTCTTCATATTTCAGGACCACACTGCCCTGTTTGACGTAGACTCACTATATATAATACATCGTAACAGGTGGTCACAGATGGGGATGTCAACGGGTACGATTAGAGTTGGGTGGAAATATTTTTGTATCCGTATCCGTTACAATTTTTTTTTTCCGTTTTCTACTCTTAACCACTACAATTTATCTTACTTGTATTATTCTCTTTTCAATTATGGTTGTCGGATAACGAAACGGTAGTAGATAAATAACGAGCAATGCTACTATAATTATTATTATTTTATTTACTAAATAAAACATTTAAACCATAGAAGCAAAAATCGGTCATTAAGGACCGGAATTGGCCGATCAGGATTGGAATCGAGCTGTACCGATCCGATTTCAGACCGAGTTACACAGTAGGTGATTTTTCATTCAATTTCGACCGAAACGATCTGATTCTAATCAAATATCAGCCAAAATGGTGCAATTCTAGTCAAATTTTGACCTAAACGGTCCAATCCATTCAAATTCTGGCAAAAATGAGCAAATACCACTCTCCAATTTTTTTGCTTCTTGTGTAACTCGAACCAAGAAACTATTGAACTCTTGTAACTCCAATAACAGGTACAAAGTAGGCTTTACCCACTCCCTTATCCGTTGATAACAATTTTTTTTTCTTATCCTTATCCGTATCCGTTAAGTTTACCAATTTTTTCTTTTTACCTGTACCCGTCTTACCGAATACTATACGGATCAGATAAACAGATAAAAGATAAAAGGTAACATTGACACCCCTAGTCATATAATGATTAAGGTCGAAACATAATTCCGATAGACAAATGATAGATGGAGAAGCAAGAGTTAGCAAGCTTATCAAGATACGACTTATCGGAGAACTAGCATTTGATCTAGTGACAAAAGTACATGGCCTCTATATGAGAGGTCATGAGTTCGAAATCTGGATGGGGGAAATTATTTGTTATAATAACAAAGGTATTAAATAGTTAGTGGCTTGACCTCTAACCTTTACTCAAAAAAAAAATAAAAAAATTACGACTTATCGAACTGATTAGTGAACTGATTATTGGACAAAGAGAAATTTAATGTGTAGAGAAGAGGAAATAATGTCGTGGTAAATTAAAGTTTGGCAATTTTTGGTATTCCTTGAGAACAGAGAAAAGTAATAATCACAAAGTTTCACCGTGAAGTAAAAAAAATGCAGTGTTGTTGTAGTTCTGTGGTCCATGCACTGTGCTAATAAAAAAACTGCTCTGTCAATACCTTTGCCCACCTCTTTCTGTTGTCCAAATTCCAAAAGTTTTTCAAAATTTCCCAGTTACAATACTTCAATTCGTAGACAGCCCTTGTTAAACAGAAACTCGTCAGGTTGGCATTACGCGAACCGGGTCCAAAGCAAGCGCAAATGGGACATGGGATCCAAATCTGCTCCTTTTCTATCCTTATTTTTTTTAGGTGGAGCACCCTCATTTTTTAATTGTTTTTTGCATTTGAATATATCTGAAATATTAATATCAAATATTTCAAGTATTTATTTCTCATCATGCAAGTGTAAAGATTACATGTGTTAGGTTTTGTACCTAGCAGATTCTATCGAAAAAAAATATTCTTCTTTTTTTGCAAAGGACACAGGATCATAGAAGGAAAAAATCAGAATCGGAATCGGTCATTTGACTATAGAATTAGAATTAGGTGAATCACTCGGAATCGGCTGAAACGGATCAGAAACATTGATTTTTTTTGCCATATGCATGTTTTGTACTAAACAAAATAAACAAAAAATGTTTAAAAAATAATTTATCAACAATTTCTGCTTAGATAAATAATTACACTCAATAACTCACTAATTCAATATAATACAAGTATTACAAATAAAATACCACACCCTTTCACTATCAGAAACTATATCTTGATGGCTGAATCACTTTATCATTGTCAGTATTATAATTTATAAATGAAAGGGGGACATTGACTTGATCAAAGTTATAGCTTTCCATCAGCTTTAACTAACTCCTATATAATTATTTTTAACAGCCCAAATTACATGCATTCGTGGGATGATTTGAAGACATGTACTAGAACTGGTTTCTAAGTTCCAATTTAGCTGCCGGATTCAAATTGAAGAATGAGGTCAACTTTGCTAGCATGTCTATCCAATTTATTAGGAAAGTGTAATTGTCTCACAAGGTACATTCTTCAAACTTCCTCAAAACTAACTTCCTGATACCACACTCTTTCTATCTTATACGGACCACTTTTTACAAAAATCACCAGCGATTTTACATCTTATAATAAGGACCACTTCTTACAAAAATCATCAGCGATTTTGCAACTAATGTGTGCAAGTATTGATAATTATATGCACCAGTATTAATATACACCATATCAAATATTTATATCTAACATATATACTTAGCATTTCTAAAAAAGCCTAGTCATATCAATTTTTTTCTTTTATCTTTCTCATCACCCATATATCATTTAGAGATATATATATATATATATATATATTTTTTAATCTTTATCTTCGTAGAATCTTGCCCATATATCTGACAATTTGTGAGAAATTTTGCAAATTTAAAAACACAAACGTTTTCTACGTATTTTTTTTCTTTCCAAATAAAATCCATGATGAATTATTTTCGAGTTTGTAATCGCGCAAATATTTATAACTCGTCATGCATGTGTAAATTGCTCATATATTAAATATTTGTATTTAACATATTCTATCAAATTTTAATTGTTATTCGATATGTTACTGGAATACGTCTAAAATTATTAATATCAAATATTTCAAGTATTTATTTCAAGTGTAAATATTATAGGTGTTACCTTGGTAGTGCATTTAACTTCCAAACATTTCTGATGTTGCTGCCAATGTGAGGTCATTCCTCCATTGCTCTTTAGAATTTTGGGGTATCTAAAAAGCAATGCCGGTAAGGGTCATTTGGATGAAAAACAATAATTATAATAATATTTGTGGCAATTTTGATGCTGGTCACATGAAAAAGCAAAAAACAAATATCGTAGTATGATGAAGTGTCGAAGCAAAATCTTGTGCCATAGCATCAATCGTAAGCGAATTAAGCAACTCCTATTGGACATGGGATTTAAAACTCAAGAACATATGAAAATGTATTACGACAACATCTCGACATGACACATAGAATCAAATCCTGTGTTTCATGAGTGAACAAAATATATAGAAGTGAATTGTCACTTTATTAGAGAAAATTTTCGAGCAAATGAAACATATATAAACACCATATTTTCACCAAAGACTTGAACCCAAATCAATTTAAGAAAATAACAAGCAAGGTAGGATTTTCCGATATATGTTTATAGTATTGGGTATCTGCCTCTGATAATTCGATTGATTGTGGCAACCAATTAACAGTCTTTCCAAAATCTGATGTGGATGACCATCCCCTTGTGGAATGACACTGACGTTTGCATAAAGCTCACCTATCTGCTTCAGGTTTGACCAAAAGCTTAATTATATGGCTGCTATTTCCCATAGTCTAACCGTTTTGGTGTGCAAAATGCATCAACTGCATCCACCTTGGTTTGTGAACCTGCATTTATTGTCAGATGATTTTGGCCAAGAATGCTTGGTTCAGTATCTGCACGTTTTTTATATCTAACCCTCCCATCTTTTTTGACCTAGTTACTAGCCCCATAAAACTAGGCACATGTATCTTGCATTCTGGTCCTTATGCTCATACCTGACAAACTTTCTTTTTCTCTGGTCCCATGCAACTAGGATTTACATCTTTCATATACAACCTAACATTGTTATTTATTAGTTTTTATTTTGTGTGGATCAGCAATTGACATTTAGTACGTATTACCGTTGGATCTGCGACCTAACTTTTCTATTCAGTATTTCGTGACCTTCTAGAAAGCTTCTGTCGATTTTAGCATCAACAGTGTGTGTATGATCTGATCACTTTTTTGGTTTTTCTTTTTAATTTTCTCTTTAACAAGATTCAACAAGGTTGAATCAATCTTTGTAAAATTTCTTTTATCGGGTTTGGTCTTAAAACCCAAAACCACCTTATGCCATTAATAAAACAAATAAGGACTTTCATTCTTATTTTTACTCAAAAAAAAAAAAACATAGTCAATTTTTTATTACTTAAAATAAGTCTTAGATAAATAAATGGGAAATTCCTCTAGTTGCATCTAAATTGTGAGTTTAGCTAATATAACATCAGTATTATTTCAGCCTATATAACACTAATTCTGAAACCTATCGAATTAATTTCAAACAGTGAATCTAAACCGTTCATTTATTTATGGAAAATTTAACTAACTCAATACTAACATTCATGCACGTTAATTGTATATAAAAATTGTAAATAAAAATCACTCATGTAGAATGTGAATAAGTCAATTTAACTTAAAACACGCATGTTGTAAAAAAATACAAAATTTAGTTATATTTTAAACATAAATTATTTGTTATTTTCAAATCAGATAACAAAATCAGTACATAATTACCATCTTCTATCGATTTGGAACAGTATTCTGCAATGGGAACCTTAATCCCTTTTGAAATTTGGCTAACTAACAAACTCTTCTTATATCAGTACCTTATGCTTAAGGTACTGATATAAGAAGAGTTTGTTACTTAGCCAAATTTCAAAAGGGGTAAGGTTCTCACAGCAGAATACTGGTTTAAACTGATAGAAGATAATTATTTTGTACCTGCTTTGTTATCTGATCTGAAAATACAAAATAATTCATTGTCAAAATTAAACTTACATTTTTTATTGTTTATGACATGCAGTTTTATATTCTATTAAGTGAGTTACCATCTGCTTGAGCATCATGAAGACAATTAAGTTTATCTCTTCTTTATCTTCTATCGAGTGAGTCACCTTATGCAAGATTCATTTTTATTTTTATATTTTTAACTTTCAGTTTCAAACATCCCTAATACTCATAGTAGATTATAGAGTATTGATCTCCAAAATTTGAATTTGCTGACTTTCTGCTATCGGTTCAAAGCAAGGTACCGATAGAATTAGCTTGAATTTGAAATATTTAAACCTTTCTACTACAAGCTTCTCTTCACTCTCTCTGAAGCTAATAATTTGAAACGGCGTCTCGTCATGACTACCCTCTCTCTCTACTTTAAATTTGAACCGATTTATGACTTAGAGCAACTCTTGATGCATAACTACACAAGTAATTACATCTTCAAATTGAGTGTGAGAGAGAGGACACTCAAACAGAGCCGAAATTTTTATTAATATCCAAAAAAAATATATTACATTTCACAAACTATTCAGATTTTCGCATTTTTCATGCCGAGACGTGTCGGTGACCGTATCAGGTCACAAAGGATTACATAAAGGTATCTGATACGTGTTGGACACGGGTACGAAGCCCAATTTGAAGTATCAGAGTAACATAGACTGCTACAAATAATCCAAATCAACATTTTTCATACGGGATTTTTTGCAGTTGTAAAATAACTTAATATATTTTTGTATATGTTATTGGAAAAAAATAAAAATATTTGGATTCTGAGTTATAAATCCCGGTACAAAATTCACTTCTAAGTAAATACATAAAATATTGTGATTCTTCTAGTACATTTAATTTCTAAAAAGTTATATCTACTTTTGAAAAAAAAATTAAGTTATTTAATGTTTATTCAAAAAGAATTCTCCAAATAGATACATTTTTTTTAGAAATTAAATGTACTAGAAGAATCATAATATTTTTTGTATTACCTAGAAGCGACTTTTAAACCGCGATCAATAACTCAAATTAAAATCATATTTTTTTTTCCAATAACTCATAAAGAAATATATTAATATTTCTTAAATCCGGCATTAAAAGTATTGATTCGGATTATTTGTAGCAGTCTATGTTACTCCGATACTTCAAATTGGGTATCGTACCCGTGTCCGACACGTATCGGATACCTTTATGTAATCCTTTGTAATTTGATACGGTCACGGACACGCCTATAAAACTCATGGATACAGATTTATGTAACAGATACGGCTGAGATGCGTTAGACACTCTGCACTGGAGTGTCCGTGCACCACACATGCACCAGCGGAAATTCCAATCCATGCACTCATAGACCTAAGTACTAAAATTGAAATTTTTTGCGCTTCTTGCACGTGAGAATCGAACGTACGGGCAAACCTTAGATTCGAGAAGTACTTTTTTACCACTGTACCAAATCAAATTTCTTGTTAAAATTAAGCATCTATGATATTTAATATATGACTGGGTTTTGCATCATCTTCAACCATATTTTTGATATTTAATTTATATAATATAAATGTTAAATTAATAATATAATAAAAATAATAAAAAATAATATATTTAATAGACGTATCGTATCTAGGATTTTTGAAAATTAGCATATCGTTGTATACGTATCGTATCCGATACGATACCCGTATCCGTATCCATGCAACATAGGTAGCAGTCTTTATAATAAATCAAATTATATAATATCCCATCTATTTTGAAAGAAATATATAAAATATTTCTAATATTTCAATACAAAAGATTAATAAATTATAAATATTTCTATTGAATTAAAAAAAATTAAAAAAATGGAAAAAAGTAAAAATTAGAGCGTTTTTATTTTTTTGCAGTTTGGAATTTCAAAACCGCAATTTTCTTTTTTTGTGGTAATTCAGTTTAAAACTGCAAAAAAAATATTACGGTTGGGATAGATTTAAAGAAAACACGAAAACCTGAATAGTTTCTAAAATTTAATATTTTGTTTGAATATTAATAAAAGTTTCGGCAAAGTGAGAGAGAGCGGAAGAAAATTTGCGGTGTGACAAATTGACGATTACGACTCGGCTGCTTTTTTTTTTTGGAAGAACAGGAACCTGTTTTTTTCCACATTCAACCGGTCAAATATTTTTATGCACGAATAGTTGGATATGGGAAAACAGGTTTCTTCTTTTTCAAAAGAAAAACATCAAATTTCATTTCCAAATTGGCAATAATTGTAATACGTTTAGTGCTTCCGGGTTATTAATTAACGAATTCGTATCATTGAATCGGACGGTCCTAAAATGAATTGGTGCGCATCTCAAAGCACAAATAATCATGCCCCCTTTGTCATCCTGATCGAATCTCGACTGGGAGGATACGGATCCTGGGAGGATACGGATCCAAATCTGAGCCGTCCGTTTCAATTGTGTTGAGTCAGGTACCTGGGAGGATACGGATCCGTTATTAACGCAGTCACGGTTGAAACATATATATCATACTGAGTGGCTTATTATATATTATATGATTTTTTTTATTTCAAATGGAGGAACCTGACAAAATTAGTGTCAATAAGATAAATGTAAAATGTAAAATGCATTGGTCGCCCCAACCACACTTATTAATAAAGATTCCATTGCTCTCATATCAATGCACGTTGAAATTGCTGCTTATTTCATTTTTTGTACAAGTACCGTTGGTACGTACCAATAATGATTTTTTTGGTACGAGTATCGGTAGCAATAATGATGGATCTGATTGGAACCAAAAAAACAGATGAGCACATTTAATTGAAAAGATTTGAATATATAAAGAGGAGGGATCAAATCACAATAATTTTTGAGTTACAACAAGTTATTATAACTATTTTTTACATTTTTAAAGTTCAAATTGTCAATTTAAACCGTTAGATATGATTTTTACAATAAAATGGGTTTGGAGACCAAATTTTACATTTTTTGAAATTTGTTTACTATTTATTAAGATGAGTCTAAAAACTAGTCAAATTCAGACTATTGAATTTTGTATCCATCTTAATAAATAGTAAAAAAATTTCAAAAAATATAAAATTTGGTCTCCAAGCACATTTTATTGTAGAGATCACATCTAACGGTTTGGATCGACGATTTGGACTTTGAAAATATAGAAAACGGTTGTGGTAACTTGTTGTAACTCAAAAATTGTTATAACTTGATCCCTCCTTATGTATAAATAAGAGTAAAACTAGGGTGTTCCTAAGTTGACTAAAGTATTTGGTGAGCTTAACTCTAAAATCTATTATATCGGTTTCAAACAACAAATCTAAGCCGTTGAAATCCATCTACTTCACAAGTGATGAATTTACATGCAAAGATTTTAAGTGTTCGAATTATTTTAGTATAAAGTAAAGCGGTCAAAATTAGAAGGTTTATAAATTAATTTTAGTGCATTTCATTTTTTTTAGCACTTTTTGACCGCTTGACTTTCAGCGGTCAAAATTAGAAGGTTTATAAATTAATTTGAAATTCTAAAAACTTTACATGTAAATTGGTTTCAACAGTTTAGATTTATTGTTTGAAGCTAATCTAATAGATTTTGGAGTTAAGGTCACCAAACACCTTGGTGAGCTTAAGAACACCCCAGTTCTACTCTATAAATAATATTGGCTGTGATTTATTGTGCAAAAGATTTAAAACTTTTCAACAAATAAACTAATATTTATTTTTTATGAAAAAAGTTGATGAAACATAACTTGATTAATTATATTCCAAATTTTACTTATTTTCTAAATATTTAAACTAAAATATCAGAAAAAAAAATCAATTAAAAAATCTTGATAAGTCTATTTTATAGATTTTTCATTATATTTGTATCACAAATAATAAAATAAACAGTTAAAACTTAGACCAGTATAACGATTTCTAACTTCACTGGCATTCTTTTATAACATAATATTGGGAATATGGGAATATGGGATTGATAAGCTTAAAAAAAAAAATAATGACATCTCCTTGATAATTGTTAATGGGTTTTTAATCAACCTCGGCCTACCTTGTTTAATTTGAACACATGAACAAATTTGGCTCGGCTCGATTTGAACACTTGAACTATTCAAGCAATTTCATTATTTTCCTATTAAGTATAATTTATTGTTTTTCTTTGAGTAAAAATATTCTCCAGTACACAATACATATTTAAATTTTGGCTAATAATTTTTTTTTTCCTTTTTTGTGCATTCATGTAACCATGTTTTGAGAGTAAAAGTTATTATTCATGTTTGCAACATTCTTCACTTTTTATAAAATTAGAGAAAAGTTAAAATGCACTATTGATTTTGTGTCTTCTAGAAAGGATATGGATTGATCAAATGGCTGGAGCATCACTTCAGGATTAATATCTCAGTCTCTTTTGTCTAGGCAATTTAATTTTCTGAGGTAAGTATCAGTCAGTTAGGCGTTACAACGACTGATGCATTAATGAATGATGACCTGATGATGGCTTTGCTTTCTTCTTTTGGTCAATAAAATATTTGGTCGACTTATTTGATTGGAAGCCAATTTGCTCCTTTTCTTGAGAAAAGGAGGACTCTCTTGTTCTCTAATCTGAACTGTTTAAAATTGATTAAATAACTTTAATTAATTTTTTTTATATCAATATAATTTATTAAAATAAATCAGATATAATTGAAGTCGTTTGATCAATTTTGAACGGTTCAGATTGAAGAATAAGAGAGTTATTTTTTTCTTAAGTAAAGGAGCAGAGTTCATTCCTATTTGATTGGGGTTACAGTTGTCTCATCTATGAATGGTCTGTGCCTCTGTCCCAACTACTATATGGACCCCTTCATTAAAAAGGGTCTGGATCTCCTAAAGTAACCCAATTTCTGGGTTTTGGATAATTGTCCTATTCAAATTCTTTGCTCGAGATTGCTTCGTGATTCAAAATCATTTTTTGGGATGCATGCATGCAATCCACTTCATATGGATTATCGCGGATTTGAATCAGACGGTCCAGATTTAAAACCCAATTTTTGGGTTACTTCGCTGGATCTGAGCTCCATTAAAAAGGGGTCTGGCTCCGAAGAATTTATATCCCTCTGAAGGTAGCTCACCCGTTTGAGTTTGAATTCGATCGGCCTGTTCGTTAAATATTGCCATTAATTTAAAGCATCTTGTGAATTTTTAGATAAGTTAAAAGTCAGGATGTCTCTGATTTAGATCGAAGGGACCAATAAAACCAATAACCCCAATTTTCTCACTAGTGGAAAATATGGAATCAGGATCGGTTATATACACATATCAGTATCGGAATCCAACCGATCCTGTTGAAGGCGATACTGATACTATCAGGATCGGTTTTATATTTTTTAAAGAACCGATCCAAATAGAAACTATTAGGATCGGTTTTTTAACAAAACCGATCTTAATAGTTGTTATCTAGATCGGTTTTTGACTAAGAACCGATCCAGATACGTACTATCAAGATCGGTTTTTATAAAAAAACCGATCCTGATACAAATTTTTTTTTTTCAAAAAAATTTCTGCAAAAAAAAAAAAAAAAAAAAAAAAAATCAGGGTCGGTTTTTAATAAAAAAACCGACCCTAATAGTATTAGGATCGGTTTTTTATTAAAAACCGACCTTGATTTTTTTTTTTTTTTTTTTTTTTTTTTTTTTTTTTTTTTTTTTTAAATTGTATCAGGATCGGTTTTATTGCTAAAAACCGATCCTGATAGTACTATCAAGATCGGTTTTTATATAAAAACCGATCTTGATATTTTTTTCGAATTTTTTTTTAATTAAAAATTACATATCAAGATCGGTTTTTATATAAAAACCGATCTTGATAGTATTTTCGATTTTTTTTTTTTAAATTACATATCTAGATCGGTTTTTGAATAAAAACCGATCTTGATACGTACTATCAAGATCGGTTTTTATATAAAACCGATCCTGATGTTTTATTGAGGCTAAAAAAAATATTTTTATTTATTTGACCAGCTTCCATATATATTTTGCTGGCCAGCATCCTAAATTTTTTTTTTTTGCACAGTAAGAAGCAATAATCAATTAAATATCATATACACATTCTAAATTAATTATCATACACATCTTAAACTATTACAAAAAATTCATGTACTTCATACAAAGTTTTGTGAAGCATTACATATTATAACAAGAAATTTAAATCCAAAAAAAAAATTAATTAACAAACATACAAGTGACTAATTGGGCTATTTCTTCAATTAACACACATTTATGCAATATACACAATTATGCAATTAATGTAAAGCACAACAATAAAAAAATCAATAATTACCTCTTTTGCAATCACATCACTTGAGATTAAAAAAAATCCTAAAAACAAAAACAAAGGTAACAATTAGATAGAAAAACATTTTCCAATAAAAAATACAAAAAAATGTGTTTTAAAAGTATAATAATGAGAAAATTAGATAAAGCTAATACCATGATAGTTGATCGGCCGGATGATTAAGTAACTTGAGAGAGATGTCCTCAAAACTGTAAAACAATATATAAACACCATTAATTCATTTTTGAAACAATAAAAAAAATAAAAAATTGGCACAATTGAGCCGGAGGTGCGAGATGCTCGGATTTGAGAGGAAGAGACGGAGAGAAAGATAGAGAGACACACGGAGGAGAGAGAGAGACGGAGACAGAGAGAGAGAGTACTGAGGATTTGAGAGGGAGATACGGAGACAGAGACAGAGACGCTAAATTGAAAATGAGAGGCGCGAAATGAAAATAAGAAGAACCCTAGCTAAGCTGGTTATATAGAAAGTTATCATTAGGATCGGTTGTTTATAAAGAACCGATCCTAATAGTATCAGGATCGGTTTTTTATTATAAAAAACCGATCCTGATACAATTTTTTTTTTTTCAAAAAAATTTCTGCAAAAAAAAAAAAAAAAAAAAAAAAAAAAAAAAAAAAAAATCAGGGTCGGTTTTTAATAAAAAACCGATCCTAATACTATTAGGATCGGTTTTTTATTAAAAACCGACCCTGATTTTTTTTTTTTTTTTTTTTTTTTTTTTTTTTTTTTTTTTGCGGAAATTTTTTTGAAAAAAAAAAATTGTATCAGGATCGGTTTTATTGCTAAAAACCGATCCTGATAGTATCTGGATCGGTTTTTAGCAATAAAACCGATCCAGATAGTTTTTTTCTTTTATTTGGAAAATCTTTTCATATGGTTATGTTTAAATAAATATAAAAAATTACATATTAGAAATATAAGTTAATTATTTAATAAAAATTTGATTTAATTTTCAAATGACTTGTGCATATAATATATTTTCTTTTCATATGGTTATGCATCAATGACTTGTGTCATATAATATATTTTATTTTCCATTTCAACACTTAAATAAAATGAAGGAAGGGGATTTTTTTTTTTCAGCTATATGTTTAATTTGATTATCTTTAGATATATATTGTGGTATATGTATAATTACAATAATAATTTATGGAAGAAACTTTCTTATTAAAACAACAGTTATCGGGTTAATAAATTAACAATGGCTATTTATATGATTTTTATGTAGGAGATTCTCTCTGATTTATAACAATTGACGACCAATGTCAAATTCATTAATTTCTATGTATATTTTGACCGGTTTGAAATGATCAGATTTGCAAAGACCAATATTGTTGCTCTTTATACTAGAATTGTTATTGGTCGTCAAAAGAACGACCAAAATGACTTTAAGATTCTCAAATATCATTAATAATAAGACAATAAACTTTTACATTTTTTTTAATTAATGTATATATATATATATATATATATGACAAATGATGTAAGCCTCATATACATATAGTGGTAAGTATAATATGAGTAAGGCTGGGGTGCTATGGATAGCATATAGGCCTCTATGCTACGGCTCAATATTCAAGTTTTTAAAATCCAAACGGTCGATCCGAACCGTTCATCTTATTCTCCATATTAATATCTGCTTGGAGACCAAATTTTATAATTTTCTGAATTTTTTTACTATTTATTAAGCCACTTTGAAAATCGCTAATCCAACGGTTTTACTGTTTTGTGCAGCCACCGTTGGATCAACAATTTTGTAAAATACTTAATAAATAGTAAACAATTTCATAAAAATGTAAAATTTGGTCTCCAAGCAGATATTAATATGGAGAATAAGATGAACGGTTCGGATCGACCGTTTGGATTTTAAAATATGAAATATTGAGCCGTAGCATAGAGGCCTCTATGCTATCCATAGCACCCAGCCTTACTCGTATAATATATATGGTTCATCTCTCATGAGTCATGATTATTAGATACATGCATTAATTTTGGATTGAGAAAAAAAAATGCACGCTTTCTAAAATTTCTATTAAATAATTAACTTATATTTCTAATATGTAATTTTTTATATTTATTTAAACATAACCATATGAAAAGATTTTCCAAATAAAAGAAAAAAACTATCTGGATCGGTTTTATTGCTAAAAACCGATCCAGATACTATCAGGATCGGTTTTATTGCTAAAAACCGATCCAGATACTATCAGGATCGGTTTTTAGCAATAAAACCGATCCTGATACAATTTTTTTTTTCAAAAAAATTTCTGCAAAAAAAAAAAAAAAAAAAAAAAAAAAAAAAAAAAAAAAAAATAGGGTCGGTTTTTAATAAAAAACTGACCCAGATTTTTTTTTTTTTTTTTGCAGAACCAATTTTGAAAAAAAAATTGTATCAGGATCGGTTTTATAAAAAAACCGATCCTGATAGTATCAGGATCAGTTGTTCTAAACAACCGATCCTAATAGTTTAACTATTAGGATCGGTTTTTTAGAACAACTGATCCTGATAGTATCAGGATCGGTTTTTTAGAACAACCGATCCTGATAGTTCACAAATTTGGATCGGTTGACTAAAAAACCCGATCTAACTAGTTTTTAGGATCGGTTTTGTTCAGAAAACCGATCCAGATAGGTATTAGTATCGGTTGTTTCATATAACCGATCCAGATAGGCCGATCCTGATTCATGTTTTTCCACTAGTGTGATCTGTTTCGAATACGGATACGGATATGAATTGGATACTAATCGAATATGGATACATGTTGGATATTATCAGATACGAATACGGATACAGATATAATTTGGATTTCTTAATTCTAGAAAGAGGAGGGTTAAAATGCACCCTCCCTTTGTGCTCCTAACGTGCACCCTTTCTTCATATCTTCATTTTCAAAGTTTAAATAGTCGATTCAAACCTTCCAACGTGTTATTCATATTAAAATGTACTTGGAGACCAAATTTTACATTTTTTGAAAATTTATTATTATTTTTTCAGAATTTTTTATTAAACTAAACAATAATAAAAAAATTCAGCAAAGTGATGATTTTCAAAAATTCTGAAAAAAATAGTAAAATTTTTTCAAAAAAATGTAAAATTTGGTCTCCATGCATATTTTAATATGAATAACACGTTTGGAAGGTTCGAATCAACTATTTGAACTTTGAAAATGAAAATATAAGAAAATGGTGCACATTAGGAGCACAAAGGGAAGGTGCATTTTAACCCCTCTCCTGTAAATATCTTGTGTTATATGTTCGTTCTGGATAGTACTTTTGGCGTTACAATGATTAATGAATGATTAATTCATTGGGCCCATATATTGCGGTTGGAACTTCATCTTTTGATTGTGCCCATTTTGTTGGGTAATGATTTTAACAGAGATGGTTTAGCTTCATGCAGCCCAAAAACCATATGTTGTTCAGTTTTGATTCTATAGTACGTGCCCTGCATGAAGTGAAAGCTACTCTGTTAAAATATTTGCCCATTTTGTTCTGGAGACCCAAGCCTGATTTAGAATGATTTTAGATCTAGCTATTTGTACAGATGAACATAAAAGCAGGTAAAAAATAGAATTGTTTCTCTTTAGGTAGCTTTCCAAAATAAAACTATAGCTATTATTAGTTGCAATATAAATTATCTCATTTTTTGATAATTTTTTTGCAATAAAACTATAGCTATTATTAGTCACTAGTCAGTTGTGTTTTTTTTTTTTTTTGGGCTTGTTTCATGCCCCTAGGCCGCATTGCATTCTTACATCAGCCAGTACATCTACTGTGAAAAAGAATTTGTTAAAAAACAACAGTAACACAAAATTACATAATACTTCCTATTTCTAAACCATCAAGTGTGCAGTGGCAGAATTGGGTAAGTGCATCTTTGGATGTCTCATCCTTCTATTCTACCTCGTTTTGTCAAAGAGTCTGCCAATGCATTTTGGTTCCTGTCCATTAGTCGGTTGGTTTTGCAAGTGATGTGGTGAGATTTTGCTGGTTAAATGCTAGCTTATAAGTTGTTACCATAGAAGGAAAAATCAGAATCAGAATCAGAATCGGTAACTGGACTGGTGAATCGGAATCGAATAAATCGGTCAGAATCGACTGAATCGAATCGAAAACTCAGATATTTTGGACAGAAGTTTGTTTTGTACTCGGTTTGATTTGAGATTTAGATTTAGACTTAATTTTAGCTTATTTAAAACTATAAGGTTTTGTTTGTGATTTTAGAAAACCGCCAAACGGGTTATTGGATTATAAAATAAAGAAAAGTATGATATATAAAAATAATAGTAATAATATTAAGCTATAAAAAAAATCAGATTTAAGAATTTCTTTATTGAGTGCATAAATTAGTATCTTTAATGGCCCAAGGCCCAAGCCCAAATGAAAAATATAATCCCTACATTTTCCCCACTGAAACTGACGAACAGTACCCTTAATCAGTGGCTCTGCCAGCGGACCCCACCTTCTCTTTAACCCTTCAGCTGAATAGGCCCCACTCAAGCTCTTCGTTTCCCTTGTTAAACCAGACAGGTGGGCCATTTCATTATGACGATGAGCCCTTCACAAATCACAATCCGGGGATAGGAGTAGGTCCGATGGGCATTGGACCTACTTTTAGGTTCAATTAGCTCTAACGTCATACGATTAGCATTATGATCTGTGCACACGGAAACTGATACAGACACGCACGGATTTTAATACATAGCGACGAATTCTGATGTAATCGAATGGTGTCTACACCCATTGAACCAAGGTAGGTCTGATGGTCATCTACTCTAAACACCACAATTCGATAATCCTTCTTCTCCAATTAGCATTTTGACCCAGTCAAAATTGCATATTTTGCCCCCAAATCAAATTTGAAGTCTTAGCACTTTGTTTTTTTGTGAAAATTCGCTCCAAATCGTGAATCAACGTTAAGATTCGCTTGATTCGGCCAATTTGAAACAGTTATTCGATGAAAAATCGCGCACTGGGGAACTTGGTCCAAAACCGAATCGCCGACGGTCAATTCTGATCCGACTCGACCGATTTCAGTCTGATTCAGCCGATTTTTCCTTCTATGCTTGTAACGTTAGAGAGATATACTCGTTGGCGTTACACAGATTGATGCATTAATGAATGATGACTTGAGCTTATTTGATTGGGGTCTGAGTTGTCTCATCTTTGAATGGTCTGTGGACCTGGTTTTTTCGGACTATTATGTGGGCCGCTTCATTAAAACAGGCCTGGCTCAGGCCTCAGCAGAATTTTAAAGCATCTTGTGAATTTTCGAATAAGTTAAAAGTCAGGAATGACTCTTGAATTTGATCGAACGGCCCAATAACACACCATATTGTTACTTAATTCAGAGGATATGGACTCGGCCCGACTGACGCTTTAAGATTTGTATATGAATTTGGAATGATTAGATCTACTTTATATTTTACTAAAACAATTTGACAGAGCAATTTATGCAGATGAACATGTACCTGCTTAAAAATTTAATTGTTTGGAGTCGGATTAGATAACTTTTTTTATTTTTATTTTTGGAAAATTCCCCGTAGGCCGTATTAGGTAGCTTTCCAATAAGAAATCTTAATAGTTATTAGAAGAATTTTCCAAAATAAGTTGGTAAATAAACTATCTCATTTTTTTCATAATCTTTTTGTAAAGAAAAGATTTCATCCCCAGTTTCCATTTTCCAAAATTTTCCCAAACGTTCCGGACGCCGTCCCAGCTGTTGCCAAATTTAAGGTTTAGGTGAATTTAAAATTCTTTAAAAATAAAAGTTAGTAAAAGAAGGGAACAAAAATCTAAATAAAAGATAGAAAATCAATGACACATCACCTCCTGTAACCCTCCATGCCACCAAAAGATACACCCCTTCCTGTAAGTCAAAGGTCATCCAAAAATACTGGCGGCCAGGGACGCAGCCCATAGAAGCGGCCCAAAATACTGGCCAATTTCTGTAGATGCGGCCACCAAAACAGTAGCCGCTTTGTCTAGATGCGGCCATGTCATTTTTATAATTTTGACGAAAAAATGGTGTTTTGGTTTTTTATTTTTTGAAGAATGGTATATTTAAAAATTTCGGGTAATGTTGGGAAGAGCTTGGGTTTAATTCCCACTAGCCACAATTTTTTCATTATAATTTTTAGCCCCCCATTAAGATTTTCTAGTTCCGTCCCTGAATTGTGACGTAACTAATCTTGAACGCTGAGTCATATATGCATTAATTACACCAAGGGTCTAGCTCACATTTCATTCAAAAATTTATTCAAAAACCGAATTCAAACTTGGAAACTCCAAGTAGCTTGAAAATCACTATTTTCGAATTAGTGTAAATTTTTTGAATCAAGTGATTTTTTACCTATCTAAAAATATAGTAAAAAGTTACAAATGTAGAATCTAATCGACAAGTACAATTTAATATAAAGATCATATTAAACGGTTCATATCGATTATTTGAACTTTGAAAATGAAGATATTGATCCATAATATAAATCAATCTGCGTTATGCATAATACCATAGCCTCACTTATTTTATAATATTAACAGAGTGAGGTTATGGTACTATGAATAGTGCATATTGATCTGTACTTTAGATCAATACCTTCATTTACAAAGTTCGAAAGAGTTGATATATATGAACCGTTAAACATGATCTCCATGAAAATGCTCTTAGAATTTTTTTACCTATCTAAAAAGATAATAAAAAATTTATATCAAAATGTAAATTTTGGTTAACAAGTATATTTCCGTATTGAGATCATGTTGAATGGTTCAGGTTAACTGTTTAGATTTTGAAAATAGAGATATTAATCTATAGTACGGACCAATCCGCACAATGCATAGTATGTACCAAAGTCTCACTCAATAATATATACACAATTTATTTTTACTTTTTTTAGGAAAATGTAAATTTTACTATTAACATCTGATATTAAAACAAATTCAGAAATATTGAGATGTTAAAGGAGATTACAACGGATATTATTTTAAAAGTGTTAATTTGTTACTGGGGTTAGCAAGTCAGATTTGATTTTTGAGAGTTTTGGTGATGGGCTTTAAATATATAACGAGAAGACGTCACAGGTGAGGCAACGACATTATGTTCTCCTTCTGTTGCAACTGTCATCTGTTTGAATTAACAAATTAAGTCAGGCATGACGCAGTGCAATCACAGATGTTGACTTGTAAAATAACTATTCATTGTTCCATCAATTTTTATTTGATTAATTAAGCCAAAATGTATGACGTCTAAGCTGAAGTAATTAATCATTCTCCAAATCTTTACACATATTTATATAGAATCCAGCTAGTATGATATTAGTGTCATATAACACTAACTTCAAAATTGATTGAATAAATTTCAAACGACTAATTTAAACCGTTCAAACCGATTTACTTTATGAGTGATGCATTTACATGCAATTTTAGTATCAAATTCAAGCAGTAAAAATGTTGTAAAATGAATGTATTAAAATTAACTTAAAAACTCACACGTAACATTGATTGAAATTGAAGGAGAGGAAGGGAATCGGATCTAATTAGGCGGACCCCTTAAGAAGGCGATTCTAAGGCGATTGGAAAATGAAGCAAGCTTCTGTTTCAACCGGAGATGGGTGGCATACTATTCTCACTCGCCGTCAACGTCAGGACTTGGCAAGAAGAAATAGAGGTGACTTCGAACATGCTCAACGGAGACCAAGACGGAACTGGTGGAAAAGAAATGGAGCTTTCTCAACGAGACAGCAAATGGCTCCCAGCTGTACAAACAGCTCCTCCCAAGGTAACATTTCTGTGAATAATGCATTGGGAAACAAAGTTGTTGGGAGACGCCATTATCGTCAGGTAAGTCAGCAGTACAATCAACGTCACGGTGCTCTCAACAGAGCCGACGCACCCCCATCTCTCAGCTCCTGGGGAAGAGTAGAGGGGTTATTCCCGTCCTTCTCACAACCCAAGCTGTCTCCTCTAATTAATGCTCCTACAAGCATTAATGGCATCCCACGCCTAAATTTCTCTACAAAACCCACCAAACCAAACAGCAACTACACAGCTTTAAACTCCATTAACTCCTCTCTTCCTAAATCCTGCATTAACTCACCTTCAGTTATGACAAGGAAACGCAACATTCCCAATCAACAGCCACCACATATTCACCTGAACCAAAATAGTAATGCAATAACTCACAACTCCCCATCCTACGCACACATTACCACCCCTCCCCAAAACATCCAAGTACCTACATACCCACCAACTGTCCAACGATACCAAAGCCCTCCATGGCAACATTATCTTGACCACAGTCCATGGCAATTCTCACACATCCAAAACCCATCTCCCCAATCTGTAACTCTGCAAAGCCAAGTGCAACTTCCTGTACCACCAGATCCGAACCATTACTTATGGAAGGGACGATGCTATAACTGTCTAAAATATGGACATGAACAAAATGAGTGCCGTGCTAGAGAGCGAGTTTGTGCTAAGTGTTGGTGCGCGGGACATGAGGCGAAAACGTGCATGCAACCTCCGGCTGCCAAGAGAATTTGCTTTGACCCGTTGCAACCAAGAGGAAATATGGGTGAGGCGCAGCTACCACCGAACCGGCCTCAATCGGTTTCAGTTTTCATCCCGGAGACTAACCTCATGAAGGTCGATGCGATCGAATTCAATCGAGCTATAGTGATTGATGCTCGTCTCAAGAATAATCATTCAACCGAAATCGTGCAATCGGTTCTCATGAATGTTTGTAAGTCAGATTTTCCTTTCCCTCTAACGCATATGTCGGGATCACAATATCTTTTATTGCTCCCTATGGGTTCTGACCGTCATAGGTTTCTTCTTAGCTATGACAAGCCATTGCAAGTCTTAGGGTATGTGTCCTACCCTTGGACCCCTGCCATAAACGGGTATCCTTTGAGATTAAAATATAAAGTTTGGATAGAATTGAAAAGGATGTCCCCCCAAGCATGGACAATAGATCATTTAATTGCGGGAGCTAGTTCGTTTGGCATTGTTCTTGAACATGCCTCGATGACAAAAGCCCCATCCTTGGAGAGCATGTTTGCTGTGGTAGCTCTTCCAGATCTCGGCAAGATCCCACACAACTTGCATTTATGGCTTAAAGGCATAATGCGAGAGGTAGAGGTAAGAGTCCTAAGTTGGTTGGAAGAACCAGTCCCTCTCATACCCCCAATAGACACAACACCCAAAGAGGAATTTTTTCAAAAGGTAAAGCTGGAGAACAAACAAACTGTAACTATTCAAAGGGATGACAATCAGGGCAGCAGTGTGCTGTCTATTGATTATGATACACTTCTCTCAGTTTGGATGAACCTAGGTGAAGGCAAGGAGAAAGAAAAATTAGAAAAAACCTTGAGGGCCTCACCCCAATTTGAGGCCATACAACAACAGAGGCTACAAGCAGCCATTAAACCAACACCTCAACAAATTCTACTGGAAGAGAAGAAAGGTAAGAGAATTTACGAAAATACCCCTATGGACATCTCCAGTCCTGTTGAGAAGGGAGATCATTCGGGTCCAGTCATTAATTACCGACCAGTGTACAATCAGCATGCCTCTGCCAACAAACCTGTTAGTACTCCAAAAGTGGGGGAACTTGTTCAAATTTCGAACCCAAAACAAAATTCCAATCTACTCCAGGGAATTAAAAGCATGGCAAACACGCTTGCCAACAGTCCACCTAAGCCCACCTATCATAGTCCATCTCCATTAACTGATAGAGCAATAGGCCTTATAAAATCTCTTCCCAATCCGAACACAGCACCTAAAAGCCCAATTCCAATTGACACCCCAATCAAATCTAAACCTGTGAGCCCGAAAAATACAACTCCTATATTAACCCAGCAGAGTTCCACCAATCAAAGCCCAGAAAACCTTCTCCAACCTAACCCGACAGCCCAAATCTCTGAACCCAACACCTTTGTAGCAGCAGCTATGCTAATGGAGTTAAATCCGAGACATGAAGTGAACCTCCAGCCCGAACTAGAACCAGAGGAAGTGTTCTCTGAACCCGACCCAAATGAGGAACCTATTGGAAATGAGGATATGCAAGAGGATGACTATCGTATCTATGAAGACTTTGAGGCAAACCATCAGGCGGATCTCAGTGCCTTAGACCAACAGAGCTCAATTGGCTATGGTGAGTCCCAGGTAATTGGGGAATATGCAACTCCAACGGCATCAGACTTGAATCTGCTCGAGTTTGAAGCAGCGTATGGAGAGCCTCAGGAACAAGAGGACCCCGCTCTGGCTGAAGCAGAGGCGGAACTACAGGCCGACGAGGCCTATGAGGCAGCACTAGCCGCGGCGCAGGCGGAAGACGAGCCACTGGTGGACACGGGCTATGCGGTAGGATGTGAGGAGGCGGAACAAGAGGAAGGGTACGAAGAGGATGGGTTGGTAGAGGGGGTTCAAGAACCGGATCTGGCAGACATACAGGCGGCAGAGCAATGGGCAATGGAGTTCTTAGCGAATCCCATGCAAGAGGAAGTGATAGATCCCCCCAATCCGCCATTTCAGACTGACAATCAATCTCTGCGCCGTAGTGCGCGAATTTCTGGTAAAGGTCACACAAAAAATTATTCACCAAAGAGATCAAGAAGGAAGAAGAAGCCTACACTCAAGTCGCCAATTTCTGAGGCTGATTTACTAAGGGCACTGCAGACAGAAACTTTACAGGCAGCACCACTGGATCAAGGTAAGTCTGATGCGATTGACCACTACTGTGGAATTGCTCATCTGGGGACTCTATTGCCTCACGGGGAGGGCCCGAGTGGTGCAACACAGATTGCTTTTGAGGGAAATGAGGAGGATTATGGTGAATCCATAATTGGTGACCTTGAGTTCAATAGTGAAGATGACAAATTCACCGATGAGGAGGAGTCGGGTGAAGGAGGCAACTAAGGCCTTTTATTTATTTTAGATAGTGAGCAGCATGTTTTTGTGACTTAACTGTTTAGATTTAGCTGGATACTATCATTTATTATTTCTGTGATGTTATTTACATTTGCGGTATGCAACTTTTGTGTAATCAATCCTTATGAATGATCAAGCTCTATATTTTAAATTTCCTTTGCGTATATTAAATTGGAATGTGCGTGGTCTTGGAGATGCACAAAAATGTGATGTCATAAAAGATATAGTTATAGATGCGAATCCGGATTTAATTACATATCAAGAGACTAAATGGAGTGAATGCTCGATATTTCGTGTGAGGCAAGTGTGCCCTGCGAAATTTAATCAATTTGAGGTGTTGAATGCGGAGGGAACAAAAGGGGGAATTTTGCTCGCGTGGAGCTCAAAATTCACTCTTTTGGATTCATATGTTTTCAATTTCACTGTTTCAGCCACACTCAAAATTAATAATTTTAAATTTATGTTTACTGCGGTATATGGACCGCAAGAGGATAGGAGAAAAATGGAGTTTATGAATGAAATCCGTAAGATTCGAGAACTGAATAATCTTCCATGGTTAATCACTGGTGACTTTAATCTCTATCGAGATTTAGAGGACACCACGGGTAGTATAAGAAATATGGGCTTGCTATCTGAATTTAATAATCTGATAGCTGACACAAATTTGTTAGATATTTCATTACAGGGCCGAATGTACACTTGGTCTAATAAAAGACCGCATCCAACATTTTCCAAGCTAGACCGGGTTCTCTTATCTTATCACTAGAACTCATTTGGTGCAACCCACTCGCTGCAAGATCTCCCAGCGAGTGCTTCTGATCATACACCACTTTTTCTCAACATAAAACCACATGCTAACCTGTGCAGGAAAAAATTCAAATTTGAAAATTTCTGGCTTAAACATCAGGAAGTGCATGGTGTAGTGGCAGCGGCATGGGCAACTACATCTCATTCACCAAATCCAGTTAGGGTCTTCCAGGAAAAGATTTTTACAGTACAAAGAGAATTACTCAGCTGGGCACGAAGAAAATTTTGCAAAAGAGACACCTTACTAAGAAGATCAAAGTGGGTGCTCAGACAATTGGATCGAGTAGAGGAACTCAGACACCTCAACACTATTGAATTTAGGCTTCGAATAAAAATAAGGGAACACATTTTCGGGCTAGCCCGTGACAAAGAGTTGAGATGGAAGCAGAGGTCTGGTAGTGCATGGCTAAAATCAGGCGACAATAATACAAAATATTTTCATGCGGTAGCAAATGGGAGGAAAAATGTAAATTCGATGGCTACAATACAGGATGGGAATGGAACAACAATCCCGGAGGCGATGCTACCGCAATACATTAAATCCCACTTCGCTAACCTACTGGTGAGAAGAGATTTACGTAGAAGACCCTTTAATCTGTCTGGAAAGGTAGGGCCAAATCACACACAAGAGTTACTGAGTCTGGACGATCAGATAACTGACATTGAAGTTCTAGCTGCAATAAATGAGATGCCGAGTGACAAGGCAAGTGGACCAGATGGGCTGCCGGTAGAATTTTACAAGGCATTCTGGAGTATAATACGAACAGATTTCATGAAAATGATATTGGATTTCCACAACTCAGACAGAAACCTTAAATCGATCAACAAGGCAACCATAACCCTCATCCCAAAGAAAAGAGCACCTATTACATTATCTGATTATCGCCCAATTAGTGTCATCAACACTGTGGTTAAAATCATAACAAAAGTCTTTGCTAATAGGCTACAGACACACCTTCCTTTGTTGGTAGCCCAAACCCAAACTGCTTTTGTTAAGGGCCGCTCAATGATGGAATCCTTTCTGGTGGCGCGTGAATTTTTAACCTTCTGTAAAACTCGAAAATTACCGGCAATCTTGTACAAGGTTGACTTTGAGAAAGCTTTTGACACGGTTGATTGGTGTTTTCTTACTAACTTGCTCATTGAGAGAGGGTTCCCGCCAAAATGGATAGGATCAACACTAGGCATCCTTCGCTCAGCAACCTCAGCAGTCAAGGTTAATGGAGCTTTAACTGAATCCTTCGGGCATGGTAGAGGCCTCAGACAAGGCGACCCGTTATCCCCAATGCTCTTCATCATAGTGGCGGATACACTGAATAGATTCATGCACAATGCGGAGCAAGCCATGCCGCCATATGTACACATACCTCCAAAAACCATTCAATTTGCGGATGATACGGTAATTATTGCAGAGGCTAATCCGATAACTCTGAAGGTCATCACACAAGTGCTCAAAGTGTATGAGGAACTCACGGGTCTGAAGATAAATAGAGCAAAGAGTGCATTTGTCCCGATCTCAATTCCCCCACACTTGAACCAAACTATCCAAAATATCCTTTCCTCTCCGGTAGAACAGCTCCCGATAACATACCTTGGCCTACCTCTATCAATCAAGAAATTAAGGATCATTGATTTCCAACCAATGATCCAAACAGTCCAAAGAAAGATGGAAGGATGGAAGTCTAATTTCCTGTCATATGGGGGTAGAGTCACTCTGGTAAAAGCAGTGTTATCGGCTATGCCAATCCATTTCATGCAAGCAACCAGGCTACCCAAAGGGACCATCAAGCAAATTGATAAAATGAGAAGGAGTTTCCTATGGAGAGGCAACGCACCTTGTAAAGGAATAAACTGTCTGGCTAATTGGGAAACAGTTTGCAATTTAAAATGCAATGGAGGAATGGGTATAATTGATCTTGATCGCCAGAATCAGGCACTCCTGACAAAGTGGCTGTGGAGATTGCAGCATGACGGTGATGGACTCTGGGCAACCACATTACGCCAATTGTATAGCATCACAGATTGTTCTCAACTGGTTGATAATACAAACTTATCTAGGTTCCTCAAAGAACTAGCACCACTCACACCCTTCTTCTTCGCCTCAGTGAAAATGGACTTAGCAACCCAGACACTACAATGGAGATGGACACCAACAAAAGCTTTCTCCTGTGCATCGGCATACAGGGTAATGCACGATTCAGGCGTCAGATCCGAACACCATCAAACCCTGTGGAAACTGAAAATCCCAACAAAGGTAAGAATATTCCTATGGTTGATGATCAATAACAAGATCTTAACTCAGGAGGTGCTAGAAATGAGAGGATGCGAGGTGACACAGGGATGTAAGTTGTGCAACAGTGATCAAAGCGAAACATGCGACCACCTGATGAGAACTTGTCCATATGCTATAAACTTCTGGAATGGTCTATATGCACAGCATAATCTACAAAGGGTTCTGGGTAACAGTTCAGCTGAAATCTGGAGTGAGGGCCGACAACAACTGAGGGGCCAAAGCAAACAATGTTGGGATGTGACATGGGCAGCTGGCTCATGGGCTCTATGGAAGGAAAGGAACAGGAGGACCTTCAGCCTCAAGAGTAAACCAGAGCATATTCTAATTAATGAAGCAGCAATTGATGTACATAACTGGGTGGTATTTAGTTAAATATAACAGGGAAAATAGAGAGCTAGGATTTATTGGGGCTTTTTTGATTTTATTGGCACAACTCTTTACCATGTGATAGCGGGGAAGGGAGGGAGGGTTTTTTACTTTACTGCATTTTTCATTTGGTTCATGTAATTCTATTGTACATACTTTTTTATATATCAACATATCTTAGTGGACTTTTCCACTAACCTTCAAAAAAAAAAAACATTGATTGAAATTAATAAAGGTTGACAAATGAAACTATCAAAATCATGCAATGTTGACAAATCTTTACAGCCCACACGTGGACAGAAAATTCATGCCAACATACGTCACTACAAACGTCAGCAAAAATAAATAAATATTTTGTATCTATTTATTTGGTTTCTTTAGCCATTACTCCATAGACCAGGTCCAGTGTAGTCCGTAGCCTAGCAATTAAAATCTCTAAACTCCTTAACTGGGCTAAATTGGCCCCACCAGGCAGCACTGCGTACAGACCATACCACACATGTACAGTTGTACTACTCAGTGTCAGCTTTACAAAAAATAAATTTTATATAAAATAAACAGTAAAAGTTCGGACCTTAATTTCATGGTAAACATTTGGTATATTAGTTGGAGCGTTAATTTGGTTATATATTCTTTTGCCCATTCAGTTATATGAAGTATAAAAATAAATATAATTTTTTTTTCTAATTAAGTGATAGTTTCCAACCCTTCAACTACCTTTCATAGTTTAATTAGGTTGAATTATAATTTGAATTAACAGTTTATATTTTTTGAAATTGTAATTTCTTGAAGGAAGCATTTTATTGTATTATCATTTTAAAAATCTCTCCATTATTAAATTATAAATATCATATAATTAATGATCACTATTACTCTTTGAACATCATGGACTTTTCCTCTGCTCCAAAATTTCTTTTTGCAATCCAATAAAAAAATCAGAATCTATTTGCATATTCTTGTTTTGTAACTAGACTAATATTCATACATGATTTATTGTGTACCAATTATTTCATTACTAAAATTTCCACAATTTTAAGTAAAATTTAAGACGATAAAAAACATACTCTATCTTAGTCATTTAATATTATATTTTCTAAAATTTATGTCATATAGTACAAAATCCTTACAATTAAAAACCTTCAACTAGCAAGCAAACAATTAATACAACCGTGCGCCAAGTGCATCATTGTTGAATTAATTATCCACCTAATAAGCTAAGCTGGAGACAAAAAAATGTTGTGCCGTGGCCGTAGCCACCTCTCCCTCGCTAGCTCCCCCTATAAATCCACTCTCAATCCCACTCAATTGCTACAACAACAACTAATACAAATTCCAACAAGAGACACTTTAATTCCTCCAAAGGTTTCAGTGTTTCACCATTCATTCAAGACATATATACATATAAACTAGCTTGTTATCTTCAATTTTAACATGGAACCACAGCTCCAAAACCAGCAGCATTTCCTGATCGTAACATACCCGGGACAGGGCCACATAAACCCGTCCCGTCACCTAGCTAGAAAGCTCGTGAATTCTACCGGGGCACGTGTCACACTTTCCACCGCCATCTCTGCCCATCGAAAAATGTTCACCTCCCTCTCCTCACTTGATGAAGAATATCACGACGGTCTCATTTATTACCTACCCTACTCAGACGGGTATGACGAAGGATTTAAGAAAGATGTGCATGATCATAACCAGTTCATGACCGATAGGGAGGTTATAGGATCGAGGACTCTTACAAGTGTGATCAATCGGCTAGCAAATGATGGTCGACCCGTCACATGTATTATTTATACATTTCTCATGTCGTGGGTCGCTGATGTAGCGAGGAATCATGATATCCCTTGCGCGCTCTACTGGATCCAGGCAGCTACTGTTCTGGCAGTATACTACCACTATTTTCATGGTTACAAGGATACAATTACTTGTCAAGCAAATGATCCTATGGCAATGGTGAAATTACCATGTTTGCCACCTCTTAAAATCAGAGATTTACCATCCTTCCTTACCATTACCAACAAAGACGATCCTTACTATGTAATACGTAATTATGTTAGTGATACATTTGCAACTCTTGAGAGAGGATTAGTTGCTGGCGAGAAGCCAAAAGTATGGGTTAACTCATTTGATGAACTAGAAGCCGATGCAATCAAATCGGTGGAGAAAGAGGTCGACCTGATGGGGATCGGACCGGTGCTCTCTTCTAAAGAAGGAACCGGTAAGAAATCAAAAGATTTATTCAATACAGACGATGACACTTACCTGAAATGGCTCGATACAAAACCCGAGAAATCCGTCATCTACATCTCCTTCGGCAGCATGTCCGTAATGAATAAGCACCAAATGGAGGAAATCTCGCATGTTTTAAAAGAGACAAAGCGGCTATTTCTTTGGGTGGTAAGAAAAGATAACCAAGAAGAAATCGGTAGCCAGCTGGAAGAATTGGTATCGGGGACAGATGGATTGGTGGTGGAGTGGTGCAATCAACTTGAAGTGTTGCGGCATCCTTCGGTTGGTTGTTTCGTGACACACTGCGGATGGAATTCAACGCTGGAAACCCTAGCATGTGGGGTACCAGCAGTAGGATTGCCACAATGGACCGATCAAGCGACAAATGCGAGGTTGATGGAAGAATGGGGGATTGGAGTGAGAGCAGAGATGAGAGAAGATGGGGTGATGGATGGGGAGGAGTTGAAGAGGTGTTTAGAGGCGGTGATGGGAGATAAGATTAGAGAGATGGCAGAGTTTTGGAAGGAGAGAGCTCAAGTGGCGGTGGCGGAAGGCGGGTCGTCGGAGAGGAATCTGCGAGCGCTTGTGGCGGGGAATGCAGATGAGAAATAGATGGCGGGGGAATTTTCATAATCAAGTGCTGTGTTTGTTTGTTTATTTTCTCTTTATGTTTTGGTTTAATGTCAGATAATTAATTACGCTGTGGAATTGCTTATTGCTAGGTGTTTGGTGTTATGTAGTGTGAAGGAAGCAGGTTATTTTTGTTACCAGAACAAGTTAATATTATTTTTGAATAAAAAAAGGTTAATACTATTTTGATAATACAAAAATTCATACGTAAGAAATATAGTATTTAGATGCTTTACTTCATTATTGTTTTTCGTTATTATATTATATAATTCAATGAGATGTGTCATTTCCTCCAAACTATATTACTGTACACCATAAATTCTGATGCAACACAAAACCGTACTAAACGTTACATCGTACTGAAAATCTTTTGTAGTAATTAATTTTGAATTTTTGATGCAGCACAAAAATCAGAAAATTATGTTTTGCCAAAATGTAACAATTAATTTTGTTAAAAATGTCTCATCAGCTTATAATTAATTTGTAATATTGATAAAAAGTTAAAATTATAAATTACTATTCTGATTAGAATTACAATTTATTATAGGAATGAAAATAATATCAAATAAATTGAAAAATTAGAAAGGAATTTTGAAATTATAAATATAGTAGTAGCGACATAATAATATAAACTATATTTTCTAATATATACATATATCTAGCTTTTGCAAATATTGAGAATGTACTGTTACTGATATTAAATGTTTCTATTATGTGGACTTTAAGCTGGAATCTTTATCCTTTAAAAAAAAAAATGTCCAATTTCACTTTCATTGTCGATTTAAAGAAAGCAAACCTCATTTGGTAACAATTGCTAGGATTACAGTGAAAAGTGACACCCCAGGACAGAGGTTATAATTTGCATCATAGGGTTTTTCTGGATAAGGGAAGTTAGCAATGATAGGTGGAGATGAGATCCGGGAAGATTTTGCATCTTCACCACGCTTCAAATTCCATCCACAAATTTTCCACCACCATCAAAAGTTCAAAACTAATTGATTTTCAGTTTTTGTCTTTAGTGTGGCCATGCGTTATATCATTATATGAGACAAGTGGAAAAAACAATTATATTTTAGCATCTAATTTGGTATCTAGTATCTAAAATTACTTCTTCTGTTGGTTCAATTTCCTCTTCTTCTTTTTTTATTTTTTTATTTCACAAATTAACCTTATCTAAGTGAACAATTTTTTTTTTTTTTGAAGAATTGACAGCGACTGCCAATTTTATTTATTGAATAAAGTATAGTACTTACAGCATCCTCCAAGAGGACAGTGAATCTTGATTTAATTGATCCACCCCACCCCTCAATAATTAAACTATACAGTCAACCACAGTGCCTAGCCCACATCCTACCCACTTCTATTGCTTTTACTGCTATAATCTCCTAAGTGAACAATTTTTAATTCATAATAATTCTGCACGTGACTCTTACTTTGCATTAATAAAAAAACGGCCCAATCAATGTGTACCCCAAAATACACTACTTTAAAATTTTCATAAGAACCAATGAACGACACAAGGTCGAAGCGATCGGCAACATATGGAATACCAACCTAAGGCAGCCATTGTTTGTTCTTGTTTCTAATCTGGTGCTATCTCTTTTCCTTCCAGTTGAACCAAGTTGCTATTTATATTTATTTAAGAAAAATTAGAAAAATATATACTTCGGATTTGAAAAATAAAAAATTATATATTACCCTAAATTTTTTCTTCAAAATATGCTTCTATTTTAATATTTTTTTTAATTATTAAAATTAATATTCAAAATAACTATAAAATTATGTCTTATTCTAAATATGTTGTATCATCTTACTTGAGAGTTTGGACTCTGCTCCTGCTAAAATATTATGTACGAATCACGACATTTTGCTTCGCATTTTGCCAAGAATGATTATAGTTTCTGTTTTTCCAAACCGAATCATATTTAGTTAGTGAAGTTAGTGAGTATAATTCATAATTATTTCAGAAGTAAAATATTATTTTGGGTAAGGTTAAAATATATCATTGATTTATTCTTAATATGTTCTATATTTTTATCTCTGTTTTCAAAGTCTGAACAGTCAATTCTAACCACTCAACATGATCTCCATATTAAAATGTACTTGAGACCAAATTTATATTTTTTTGAGTTTTTTTTTACTATTTGTTTAGATAGGTTCAAAATCCCTGTTTTGGATGGTCCAGAGCTTGCTAGGAGGGGTTCTATATTATTGTTGTTTGGAACTTGGAAGGTTCCTAAAATTAAGTGCTTCATTGAAAGGTTGTGGGCTACCAAAATTATATGGGGATGGGGATAATGGGAGAATTTAGGCAAAATATTGGTTGCTTTTAGTTGAACATGACTATGCATGCAAACCATCCCTTGCTATAGAAAGAAGAGCATCTAATTAAGTTTGTCTCTGCATATTGATCCACCATGCACCCAATCCAAAAAAGTTCCATGCCATGGAAATACAAGCAAGGGAGCCTGCATTAGCTCTTGAGATTGAAGCCAAGGACCACTACCCAAATGATGCTCCACTTCCAATCTTCGTTAAGGTCTTTAATTTCTTCCTTTTCTCTCTCTCTCTCTCTCAAACACAAACACAGACAATCGGTCATTAAAAACACTCACCAGGATTACTTCTCTTGTCACATTTTTTTTTATTAACTTTTAACAAGTGATCTAGTCATGACAATTGTGTTTTTGAGTTCAACAACAATGATAGTATCAATATTAGAAACATGAGGTTAAGGCAATAAAGACATCCATGTTATTGCCTACTACTTTGAAAAGACAACAAGGAAATTTAATTCCTGAACATCTCACTTAATTCCAAATGTTAACTACTTCAACAAGAAAATTATTTACTCGCCATGGCCAATTGGCCATCACCTCAAACTGAAACATATCAGCATTGGAGAGTTCACCTTTTTCTTTTTCTCATTTTGACATTTTAATTCACCATATATATATATCAAAATTATGCACTAACAATGATTGGATTCTTTTTTAGATTCAGTTTAATATATTAAGTATATCGTGTTTTTTAATACTAGAAAATGGAATATTTCGTTAACCAGTGTTATTTATACTTTGCTTCCTAAACTGAATATATTCCCAACCTGAAACAGCAACCGCACAGGGTGAGTGTCAACTCTCTCCTTTCTATTGATTTCACTTCTATACCTCTCACCAGATCAAATCTTCTATTTCCTGCCCATCCTATCCTGTTCCAGCCTCCATGGAGGAGCCTGATCGGTTGACAGGGGCAAGGTCTTGAGTTTCAAGTTTCAACAGTTTTCAAGTTGGTAGCATTTGATCAATTTTAGCAACTCCATAATGTGAGATTGCAGTTATGCACCATTAATAGTACTTTTTTTAAATATTTATTTTGCATTTCAGTCACTTGGTGGAGCTTATTCCCGTAGAATTGGATATGAGATTTTGTTACCGCAAATAAGTACCTGGATCAAATTGCTCAAAGGTATATCTATATTTTGGAAAATTGACATTTTTTTTGTTTTTTTTTGTACGTATGTGTGGCATATAAGACGTCCAAATAGTAAACTGAGAACTTTATAGGTCATGAATAAAACTAGATTTTTTTTGTTTTGTTTTATTACAGAATAGTACATAATTTTCTCTGATCTACTTTATGATCGATAAAACCACCTTTGTTTTTGTTTTTTGAATAAACTGGGAATATTTTAAGGTGATTCTACTTCCTTCGATGGTGCAATGCTATTTTTCAATTCTAGACTCTAGTACAAAGCAATTTTATATGCATTTCTCCAACTTGATTCTTTATGTACTTATAGGTTAAGAGGTCCTCATAGGGCTGTTAATGACATCCATTTATCTGTTTACCGACCGTATCATATCCAATAAGACAGGTAGAGGTAAGGATTTTTTCATTTAACTTATTAGGTACGCCTAGGAATAAAGTTTTTTCCATTAGCTTAATGGATAAGGATACAAATAAAAACTATATTGTACCTGTTTTCAATGAGGTAGTTATAAAAACTAGACTTATTATTATCCGCTCGATTTTCTGAAACTTCTATATATTCAATAAAAATATATTGCAAGCATTTGTACTTTTACAGTGTATATATATATGAGGTTGGCTAATCTACTTACATAAGCATATGAGGGTATATGTTTATAAGTCATTTTTTCGTTTTCAAAATCCAAAAAGTCGATCTGAACCGTTAGATGTGATCTCTATATTGAAATGTGTCTGGAGACCAAATTTTATATTTTTCTGAATTTTTTTACTATTTATTAAGCCAGTTTGAAAATCGCTGATCCAACGGTAGCTTAACAAAATAGTAAAATCAGAAGCCACCGTTGGATCAGCGATTTTCAAAGTGGCTTAATAAATAGTAAAAAATTCAGAAAAATGTAAAATTTGATCTCCAAGCACATTTCAATATAGAGATCACATCTAACGGTTCAAATCGACTTTTTGGATTTTGAAAACGAAAAAATGACTTATCAGCATATACCCTCGTATGCTTATGTAAGTAGAGTAGCCAACCTCATATATATATATATGGAATATGCTAGCATGCTATGCATAGCATAGAGCCCCTCCATGCAACGCCTTGGATTTCGACTTTTCAAAATCCTAACGGTCGATCCGAACCGTCCATCTTGTTCTCCATATTAATATGTGTTTGGGACCAAATTTTATATTTTTTGGAATTTTTTTACTATTTCTTTAGATTTATTGAAAATCGCTGTTTTTTTATGGTCCAGATTTGTTGAAAACAGTGATTTTCAATAAATCTAAAGAAATAGTAAAAAAATTCCAAAAAATGTAAAATTTGGTCCCCAAACACATATTAATATGGAGAACAAGATGAATGGTTCGGATCGACCATTAGGATTTTGAAAAGTCGAAATCCAAAGCGTTGCATGGAGAGGCTCTATGCTATGCATAGCATGCTAGCATATTCCTATATATATACTAGTAATCGTGCCCGTGCACAGCAACGGGAGCAAATCATGCATCTTCACTTAAATAGTTAACTGCAGAGGATGAGTGGAGTACTTACTCGGGGTGGCAAAACAACAAACCAAGTGTTGGCATAACAGCAACACATACACTTGCATAGAAATAAATTCACCCAAATTCATGCAAGTCAAAACTTTTGGGATGGAGCATAAAAAGAAAAAAAATGATAGTTACTATCATCTTAAAAAAAACTAATACAGATTTTCGCAAATCCCAAACAGAATCAAAACAAAATGCTTCTGAGCTTTGTGCAATATAGATCCAAAATATAACTTGAAGAAGCTGCAACAGCTCTCTTCTTTGGTGCTGCCTCCGCTCCTGTAACATTTCAATGAAAAATCACTTTATTTTCTATTTCAAAAACTGATAACCTGTCACCTAAGTGCAAAAGCTTTTACAAAATACACGGGGAGACATAAGAACAAAAAATATGATTAAGATGGAATAATCTTATCAAATTAAATTTGCTTAAGAAATTTAAGTGCTTTATCAAATTCAATTCGGAAAATTTTCTGGGACAATTCTAATAACTATATTGCTTCATTAGGGCAACCTCACATTTTGCCAACTGGATCCCACTTTTTATAAAAACTTGTACATGTGACAATTAATTAAATTAATATTAAGTCTAAAATAAAATGACTTGGAATTTGGGTTCATATTGACAAGATGAATTGCCCCAGATTTGTTAATGCAAACTCTGAAAAATATTTTGGCTTCAATTCACTTCAGTTTCAGCTTAAACGAAGACCACTTTACAGCGGCAATAACTTGGTCAAGTCTTCATGTACTTGATTATGCACAATTTACAAAACCTCAATGAAAAAATATGGAGTTTACCTTCTCTGAAGTTACTCTTGAATCTCCTAGGCAAATGACGAAGGTATCTCATCCTTCCCGTGCCAGTTGTCTTCCTCCTGATTGCCTTCACACTCCAATTATCTGCACAATGAATTAAATTAGCTTCAAATAAATGCAAAAATCTTAGAAGAAGGCCAATCAGATGGGTGAAAACCTTAATTTCAAGTGCACATTATTTTCAAGGACAATGTACAAGATATTCAATCTTCTAAAACATAGTGGTAACTTTTGCAAATAATACAAAAGATATTAAGTTGCAATTCAGTAAGTAGGGGTGTTTAAGTTTGCAAAATTAAAATAGAATACACGAAATCAAACTACTGTACCAGCCAAAGCCAAAGGACCAGTGATCCTCTCCAGTTACACCATATATATCTATGTTTCAAATTATTTATTGTTGTGAAGACATGGAGATTATCTTATTCAAAATAATTACAGATATAGACACACCAGGTTCAGGTGCCAGTACCTATTGACTGTATCTTACCATGTTCTTTTGGTTTATTAATACCTTCTTGGCTTCGATGTCAGTAGCTATTGACTGTTTCTTACCTTCTTTGGTGCTGCCTCCGCTCCTGTAACATTTCAATGAAAAATCACTTTATTTTCTATTTCAAAAACTGATAACCTGTCAATTCGGAAAAAAAGAAAAGAAAAAATCAACAAAAAGATTACCTGTACAGATCCAATCTAGGCTTTCTTGAGAGAAAACTGAGAAGCCTCCTTGATTTCCTGATCGCAAGGCAGAGGGATTGTTTCTTCTTTGAACGATCTGACTGTGCTGCGCCTCTAAATTTCCTCTTCCGAATCTAGGGTTTCCTCTTCCGATCTGACAAGTGAGAGGAGGTTCGGGCATGGGGTTCGTGAGAGAGAAAGAGAGGGGTCAGGCTGGAGGTGGCGGCGAGGTATGTGAAATTGCGTGAGGAAGAGAGAAAGAGAGGGTTAGGTCGGGACTGGGAGAGGAAGAGAAGGCCGGGGCTGGGGCTGGGGAGAAAAGTTTCGCTGGCGAGAAAGAAAGAGAGGGTCGGGGCTGGAGAGAGAAATTTCGCTGGTGAAGAGATGGAGCGTCAGGAATTGTTTTAGGTTTTTAGGGATCTTATGTGGCGCGAACAGTGGGGTCTTAAGTGTTGAAGAGTAAAATTTAGAAAATTCTGCTGTATCTGATCTGAAAATTGAATGGCTGATATTAATTCTGAAAATTTAACTTTTAATCACAACCCTTGCAGGATCTAGACATTAAGCTCATTAATAAGGTAGGGAGATATATATAGAGGAGGGTTCAAATGCACCCAAATTTTTGTGCACCCAAATGCACCTCTTCTTTCAAATCTTTTTTCTTTGTTTTCAACGTCCGAATAGTTAATCTGAACCGTTAGATGCGATCTATATATTAAGATGTGATTGGAGATAAAATTTTACATTTTTTGGAATTTTTTTACTATTTCTTAAGCCACTTTGAAAATCGCTGATTTTACATTTTCTGAACCATTGGATCAGCGATTTTCAAAGTGGCCTAATAAATAGTAAAACAATTCCAAAAAATGTAAAATTTGGTCTCCAAGTACATCTTAATATATAAATCACATATATATATATAGTGCATTTGGGTGCAAAAAATTTTGGGTGCAAAAAATTTTGTGATTGACTATTCGGACTTTGAAAACGGAGAAAAAGAATACGGTGCATTTGGGTGCAAAAAATTTTGGGTGCATTTGAACCCTCCTCATATATATATATATATATATATATATGTGCAAGGCTACCATACATTGCAATGCATATGTATCTTTGTACATTGGACTATAAATCAACGGATTCAAAATTCAAATAATCGATCCAAACCGTTCATCTTGTTCTCCATATTAATATGTGTTTCGAGACCAAATTTTACAGTTTTTGGAAATTTTTTACTATTTTTTTAGATTTATTAAAAATCGTTATTTTTCAGACAAATCTGCACCATAAAAAACATTGATTTTCGACCTAAGTGCTTACGGGGTCATATTTTAGTATTTGATGTTCAAACAACAAATCCAAACCGTTAGATATTTAATCTATATTAAAATGTGCTTGGAGACCAAATTTTACATTTTTTGGAATTTTTTTTCTATTTATTAAGCTGGTTTGAAAACCGATGTTTTTATTAAATTTCTGCAGCATTGAAAACAACGGTTTTCAAACCAGCTTAATAAATAGTAAAAAAATTCCAAAAAATGTAAAATTTGGTCTCCAAGCACATTTTAATATAGATTGAACATCTAACGGGTTGGATTTGTTGTTTGAATATCAAATACTAAAATATGACCTCGTAAGCACTTAGGTCGAAGTGCTACCGGTAGCAATTTAGCCATATTATATATATATATATATATATATATGAGGAGGGATCAACTTACAACATTTTAAAGTTGGAACATTTTACAACAATTTAGTTTTGCCATTTTTAAAGTCCAAATAGCCGATCCAAACCGTCCAACAGTAATCTATACTAAAATGTGTTTGATGATCAAATTTTAAATTTTTTTGAATTTTTTTACTATTTATTAAGTATTTACAAAACTTTTATTTTTCAGTAGTCCATAATTATCTAAAAGCAGTAGTTTTGTAAAATACATAATAGATAGTAAAAAAATTAAAAAAACAAGTAAAATTTGATCATCAAGAACATTTTAATATAGATTACATGTTGAACTATTTAGATTGATTGTTTGGACTTTAAAAATCACAAAACTAAATTGTTGTAAGATGTTGTAACTTTCAAATGTTGTAAGTGGATCCCTCCTCTATATATATATAGAGTTAGGCTGGGGTGCTATGGATAGCATAATGGTCTCTATGCTACGGCTCAATATTCGAGTTTTCAAAATCCAAACGGTCGATCCGAACCGTTCATCTTATTTTCCATATTAATATCTGCTTGGAGACCAAATTTTACATTTTTCTGAATTTTTTTACTATTTATTAAGTATTTTACAAAATTGTTGATCCAACGGTGGCTGCACAAAACAGTAAAACCGTTGGATTAGCGATTTTCAAAGTGGCTTAATAAATAGTAAAAAAATTCAGAAAATTATAAAATTTGGTCTCCAAGCAGATATTAATATGGAGAATAAGATGAACGGTTCGGATCGACCGTTTGGATTTTGAAAACTCGAATATTGAGCCGTAGCATAGAGGCCAGTATGCTATCCATAGCACCCCAGCCTAACTCTATATATATATATATATATATATATATATATATATATAAGAGTAAATTAATAAGAGTAAATTACTAAAAGTACGTTTGCATTTCATCTTATTTGGAGATTTAAACAATGCTTATATATATGTACAACCAAATGATTGGGACGCAAACGAAAGTTACGTCTTAAACTGAAATTTATAATGTAGCTCGTCCAAAAACTGAAATAAAGGATATCAATTGGAAAACATATCTGACGATATTTTTTTTTTTGATTAAAAGGCCTAGGCCCAGCTTTATTAAGAAACCAAGTTAAGTTACAAACAGCAACTGTTTTCCTTCTACATCAGCATCAGCGCATCACCTATTAGCAGAATATGACATACTATAGCAAAAAGGACATTAACTAGTGTTGGCATACTCCACATACAATTTAACAAAAGGTAATATGTTTTAAAGCCCATTTTGGATCTTCTAGCAATTACTGCAAGGAACTAAACTAACGTCTACAGCCCTATCCCTGGCATCCATCGGGGTATCACAAAACACAAAATTTTGTTCTCCAAGGTCATTCTTCAAGGGGTGGCTGGTCCCTCTGGGGGTCTGGTGGTTGATAAGGGAACAGTTGATCGTCTCGAGGCAGCCATACTCGAAGTGGAATAGCCTCTATTGCATCCTCATCTGGCATCCAATCTTGTGCTTGCTCCTTACGATTACCTAACTTGATAAAGTAATGATTAATTACCTTACTAATCTTTCGAATCATTGTCTAATCTAATATTCTTTATTTTTCACTTCATACATACTTAAAAAAGTTATAAATTCTTTAATTTTAAATTCAAACACATATTTAATTTGGGAGCCCATCAGAGCCGGTCCTGAAGATTTTGGGGCCCGGGGCGGGAGAAATATTTGAACCCTTTATGTAAATATTTTTTTTATTAAAATGAACATGTCTTACAACTTTAGTTGCTATTTTACTTTTAGAACGAACATGTTTTACAACTTTACAAAAAAATAAAACACTTTATTTAAATATTTTGAGTAAACCAACCATTTTCTATCAATAAGTTCTTTATTTCTTAATTTTTGATGGGAGAAACTTCTATTGTACTTATCCTTAGAAAAATTAATATCATAATCTCTAATAGAATCATTCTCAACAAGCAAATATCTTAGTTTTGAATCTAAACCATCCCACACTCTAGTAAAGACTTAAGAGGAATCAACAGTACTCATGCGAATTCCTTGCTAGAAGCCACAATGTGCTGGCTGACCTTCTGGCAAGAAAAGGAACCAAAGAGGGTTGGGATATCATAGCATACACTTATCCCCTGTTTAATTTTGATTTATAGAAGTTTTTGGTTTTTTCCTTTTGGATGTTTTCTAGGTTTTAGTTTTAAATTTTTACTACTATAGAGGTTTTTTAAGATTTCAATTAAAGGAAGGGGGAAAGGGTAAAATGACATGCGACCTTAATGGTTCTTGTCTGTCAGTATAAGATGGAGAGTCTTTTACTACGAGTCTACGAAACACTCTTATGTAATCCAGTTTGTTGAATGGAATGCCTACGGGCTTTAAATTGCAAAAAAAAAAAAAATGCCTTTTCTGTTCCTTCTCGTTTGTCATGTCATAAAGAATGAAGAAATGCCTTTTTTGTTTGGCCCACGACAAAAATAAATTGTAAAGTTCAGCCCAAAATGGCTTTTTTGTTTGCATCAAGTCCAGCCCATAATAATTTAACATATACAAGTTTTTCTTTTATATTTGAGGGCCCTGTTGGATTTTGGGACCCAGGGCCGTCGCCCTGGGTACCCTGGGTCAGGGCCGGGCCTGGAGCCCATAACAGATGAGGTGCGTCTCTTGTAGTATTCTTTAAAATATGAAATCGATTAGGATATATGTTATATTTTTATATTATTTAGCATTGGTGATACTTGGAGTGTACTCTTGATAATGTGAAAATATCTCTAAACTATATATGTTGAGGTATTGCTGCCAACAACAACCTTCAGGGTGCAAAGTGACAAAGATAGGCAGAGTGTATTTGATGATCTGGAAAGAAGTTCCCCAGGTCGGAGAGCTATAATTTTCGTGGAAAGTGGATCAAAATTCTAGAAGGCAGTCAATGTCCAATGTCATAGATGTAGTTAGAAACCCTCTCTACGATGTAAATAATATACTACCAAAATTGGAGTTATCGGACATAACACCAGATTTGGAGTTACGTTTGAAGAACGAAGAACTCCTCCTCTTAAAAGCATTTCCAGCTCTTGGTGAGCTCGCAGAATTTTCTCAAATGATCAACTTCTTATTAGAGGTAATCGACCTACTACACGAACCCATCGAAATGATATGCAAATTATGTAAAGAAAGTTCTCTGGCTGTTCTCCTTATAGGTAGTCTCCTTTCGATCAAACAACCCGACCAATACACATGGGGAAAGGTTTGTAAAGGTCTTGCGAAGTTGGTAAAAGATGATTATTTTCATTCTAAAACACACAGACGCATTTTATTCTACTGCATTGATGATTTATCTTCACATCTCCAATCGTGCTTTTATTTTTCAGCATTCTACCCTATAGGTTCTGAGATTCCTGCAACCCGTCTAACTAAGATATGGATTGCTGAGGGAGAAACTCTAGAGGATACTGCAAATAAGTATCTGGAAGAATTTGTTCAAAGGTATTTTTATATTTTTTTAGATATATTTTGGCATTCAGTCTTATAATTTATGCGTGCCTATTAGTTCCAAAGTTATTCCTTTGGGGGATATATGAGATCACATTTACTAATAGAATAACTGCCACTTCAAACGTTAGCTCATAATTCAATGAAGTCATCAATAAAACTGAATTTATTTATTTTTATTAAAGGTTGGAGGTCAACAGGATTTTCCCTTCCGGCATTCGGACCTAAAACTGAATTTTGTTTGTTTGCTAAAAAATAAAGATTAGAAGGCCTACTTGATCAATTAAAGTACCTTTTTTGTTTGTTTGTTAGGTAAACTCAGAATTAAGGTGTGTTGAAAATTAATGAATCGTAGATATAGAAGAAATGATTTATAATCTTTCTTTTACTAATAGAGGAGTACAAGGGAAATGGTTACAAGTATTTATTTTCTTTCCCGTATGCATCTTACAAGAAATTCTATAGCCATTGAGTTTCTATTTGCACCTATTGTAAGAGTTTACAACGTACATATATCTAGAATATTCATCCTTAAGTTTACAAGGTATCTTTACAATATCCATAGTTTTTCAAGAAACTTCTAGAATGTTCTTACATAGGTTTAGTTAGTGTAATCTAGAATTGTACGTCTCTATGCATTTCCTAAATATACAAACTAGTATATTATAGAGTAATCTAGTGAATTGAAGGAATTAGTATAGAGCATCAATAAAGAAGACTAATGACGGTTCACAATTGGGTTTCGATTCAGTTTTATATATTCATTTCTGCAAAATTTGACTGACCTTTATTTCTTAAAGATAAAAAATGTCCTCTTGTTCATTTAGAAACTTTGTTCTTTTTTATAAATATGTAATTGTTGTTTGCAGGTCTTTGGTTTGGGTCTCCAGGAGATCATCCTCAGGCACAATCAAATATTTTCAAGTACCTCGTGTTATTCATGAATTTGTCCAAGTAACATGTGATACCGAGTTTTTACATGTCAATCCAACTAATGATAACGGCATGAATCGTGTAGTAATCCTTCCTGATAACAACAATCAATACAGAGAGGTTAAAATTGACCATTTACGTTGTTTTATAGCTTCTGATTTGGATAGAGATGTACTAGGAACATGTCCGTACCTGAGAGTATTGGAATTGAGAAACTCCACAATCCGAGACACCATTTTAACAAAATTATATTACCTACAACATCTGGGCTTGAGGGGTAATAACATAAGTACGCTTCCTGAAAATATAAATAACATGAAATATCTTCAAACTCTAGATGTTAGAGATACAAAAGTATAAACCCTACCTGAATCTCTATGGAACATCTTAAGACTCCGCCATGTTTATACCAATCCTAGTCCTCAAATTCAAGGCCTACCCCCAACAGCAAATTTACCGAATCTACAAACCTTGAAAACTGTTGTGGTTCCGAAGTCATGGCTCAAAACCTTTCCATATTCTATGACCAATCTTCGAAAGTTAGCACTTTCAAATATGGACAACCCAACCTGCAAACCTAATCCATATTGGGAATCTATTGCTAAAATGTTGAGTCGCTTGGTTAATCTCCACTCAATGAGAATTACAGGCGACATTGTACCGGCAGAATTTTCCGATACGAGGGCATTTCCAAACCTCGATACAGTGAAGTCTATTAAATTAGAGGGAAAGTGGAATTACTTCAAACTCACCATAGACAATAATGGATTTCCACCAAATCTTACAAAACTCATCCTAGCCAAATCTGGTTTGAAGGAAGACCCCATGCCCAGGCTAGAAAGACTACAAGCACTGAAATATCTAAGCTTAAAAGATGGAGCATACATGGGAAGAAAATGGTTTGCTCCACAAATGAGTTTCCACAGTTGCATTTCTTAGAAATTTCCGAATTGAAGAACTTGGAGATTTGGGAGGCGAATCCAATGGCTATGCCACAACTTACCAAACTGCGTCTTGTTAAATGTTGCAAGCTCGAGAACATTCCCAATTTGGAGCATATTACTGATAAAGATATAGTTAATTGAAATGCAGCTTTCACTCTCTTCTTTTATTTTATTCG
The DNA here is from genome assembly GCF_964058835.1 of Carex rostrata. Classification (NCBI taxonomy): domain Eukaryota; kingdom Viridiplantae; phylum Streptophyta; class Magnoliopsida; order Poales; family Cyperaceae; genus Carex; species Carex rostrata. The sequence goes on along the minus strand of NC_135945.1, from coordinate 832,989 downwards.
CCTTTCTTTGTTTTTTTTTTGGGTGGATTTGTGTGCCTTGTTGTTTATGTTCCTATTTTTGTGTGTGTTGTTATTTATGGACCAGTGTGTTAATTATATTGTATTTGGTATTACTTTTGAGTAAATTAAGTGGTTTAATTGTACGTAATTGGTATTCTCAATAAATCAAACGATATATTTACTGTTTTATTTATTTTTATCATGCATGTTGTATTTAGATTCTAGAATGGTCATGATTTATAATTAGCATAGTAACAAAATTTACATATAATTCATATATAATAGTTTATGATTTATTAGTTTTATGCACGTAGATATGAACAAATTAAACAAGTTCCAGAATCATCCTTAAACTTTTTACATAATGAAATGTTTTAGAAAGAGATGATGAAAAGAATTTGTGTATATTGATCTCTGCTCTATTACATGGCTGTACATATATAGGCTATTTGTGAATATAGCCGTTATACAATTTCCTAATATGTTGGATTCTGAGTGTTGCCTAATTACAAGGATTTGATTTGCTAGGTACCTAATTTAGCTCTAGCAGCTGTAATAGAATGCTAGCTGATCTATTTCCTAAACAGGCCTATGATGATCTTCTGAGGCCTAATGTTTATTTCTCAACACTCCCCCTCAAGTTAGGTTCGAATATATTTATAGAACCTAACTTGAGCAAAATTCTTTGAAAATTCCCTTTATCTAAAGCTTTGGTGAATATATCCGCTAGTTGGTCGTGGCTTCTCACAAATGGGGTCTCTATTTCTCCAGCTTGAACTTTTTCTCATATGAAGTGACAGTCCACTTCGATATGCTTAGTTCTTTCATGAAACACAGGATTTGATGCTATATGTCGTGCAGCTTGATTATCACAATACATTGGTATTGGCCCTTCGCATAAGATTTTCATGTCACGTAGCAACTGCTTGAGCCATACTAGCTCACTTGCCGTAGATGCCATTGCTCTATATTCAGCCTCTGCACTGGACCTTGCAATCACATTCTGCTTCTTGCTTTTCCAAGTCACGAGATTCCCACCTACAAATGTGCAGTATCCTGTGGTTGATTTTCGATCAAAGTTTCCAGCCCAATCTGCATCAGAGTAGGCGAGAATATTATTAGTATTATTTTTCTTCATCCATAACCCTTGTCCAGGAGACCCCTTTAGATACTTAACAATTCGGTTTACTGCTTCAAGATGAGTGGTTCTTGGAGCATGCATAAATTGACTCACCGTACCAACAGCAAAAGCTATGTCTGGTCTAGTAACAGTTAAGTAGATTAGCTTTCCAACTAATCTTTGGTACTGTCCTATATCCTTTAAAGGTTCACCACTCTCTGGTTCAAGTTTATTGTTGGCATCCATAGGGGTATTTGCAGGTTTTATACCAAGTTTACCTGTCTCCTTTAATAGGTCAAGGGTGTATTTTCTTTGAGAAAGAAACAAACCTTTACTTGAGTGAGCAATTTCAATACCTAGAAAATACTTAAGTTTTCCTAAGTCTTTAATATCAAATTTTTCTTTGAGATAATTTTTTACATTGTTGATTTCTTTCTCATTATTACCTGTGATAATTATATCATCTACATACACAAGAACAATGGTTGTTGTGTTATTTGAATGTTTAACAAACATTGAAGAATCTGCTGTGCTTTTATCAAAATGAAGAAATAAAAGAGAGTGGCTGAGTTTTGCATACCAGGCTCGAGGAGATTGCTTCAGTCCGTAAATTGATTTATTCAACTTGCAAACAGTGTTATGATCAATTCCATTTTTATATCCAGGTGGTAGGATACACTTCTTCTTCTAAATTACCTTGAAGAAATGCATTCTTCACATCCATTTGTGACAAATTCCATCCCGAATTTACAGCAACCGATAGTAATGTTCTAACAGTGTTCATTTTTGCAACAGGGGCAAAAGTTTCCTGATAATCTATACCATAGGTTTGTGTGAAACCTTTTGCAACCAATCTGACTTTATATCGTTCGATGGTTCCATCACTATTATATTTAATTTTATACACCCATTTGCATCCTACTGGTTTTTTTCCATTTGGTAATGGCATAATAGTCCAAGTATTATTTTTTTCAAGAGCTTGAAGCTCTTCTGCCATTGCTTTGGACCAGGTTGGATTATTATTTGCTTCTTCAAAATGGTTTGGTTCGGTTTCTTTAGAAATGGAGGTCAAGAAAACCTTATGGTCAGCGGAAATATTATTATAAGAAACATAATCTTGAATTGGATAACTTACATTATATGTAACAAAATCACGTAACCTTGATGGTGGTTGTCTTGACCGAGTTGACCTTCTTCTAGGATTTGCATTTTCTTGATCTTCTCCCCCTAGATGCAAATCTTCTTCATTTGCATTTTCCTGATTTGCATTTTCTTGAACTTCTCCCTCCAACTGCAAATCTTCTTGATTTTCTCCCTCCAAATGTAGCTCCTCTACATCCGAATGGTTATGTGTTTTTGTACCTTCAAAAAATGTTAATTCTGGGAGAATATTTTCATTTCTAGATTGACTTGTAGAATTTTCTTCGTTTTTATAGAAGGGTTCTTTTTCAAAGAAGGACACATTTCTAGAAATGTATAATTTATTATTATTAGGATCATAACACTTATATCCCTTTTTTTGTGATGAATATCCAATAAACATGGTTTTTATGGAATTTTTACCTAACTTATCTAGTCTTTTGATATATACAAAACATGTACATCCAAATACACGAAGATGATCTAAGTTCATTTTTCTTTTGTTTAAAATTTCTAGTGGACTTTTATTATTTAAAACTGAACTAGGCAATCTATTAATAAGGTATATAGCAGTGAGAATAGCATCTGACCAAAAAATCTTTGGAACATTTGATTGAAAAAGAAGAGACCTAGTAACTTCTAATATGTGACGATTTTTTCTTTCTGAAATCCCATTTTGTTCGGGTGTATTAATACATGTTGTTTGGTGTAAAATTCCTTTTTGTTTTAAAAAATCCGAAAAATTCCTATTAATATATTATGTTCCATTATCAGACCTAAGTATTTTAATTTTTGTGTCATATTGATTTTCAACCAAATTTGTGAATTCTTGAAACATAGAAAAAACTTCACTTTTATATTGAAGGAGATAAATCCAAGTAGTACGTGAAAAATCATCAATAAATGTAACAAAATATTTAAAACCATTATAAGTTAGGTCTACAGGTGCAGGTCCCCAAACATCAGAGTGTATAAGTTCAAATATTTTTGAGGTTCTACTATTAGATAATGGAAAAGGCAGTCTTGTTTTTTTGGACAATCGACAAATATCACAGTTGCTAGAATCTAAATTAGAGAAAGAAAATAACTTATTCAAAACTTTATCTGAAGGATGTCCAATCCTCCAGTGCCACAGTTTATTTTGTTCTACATTATTAGCAATAAATGCTTTATTTGGAATATTTAAAATATAAAGCCCATTTTCTAAATGACCTTCACCAATCGTCATCCGAGTTGATTTGTCCTGAAATATCACAGCTTCAGATGAGAAAATAACATCACAATTTAGTTCTTTAGTAATTTTGCTTACAGAAATTAAATTAGAGTTAAAGATTGGTAAATGCAATATATTTGAGATATTTTTTGACAATAGTTTGGTATTTCCTATATTTTTAATAGGTACTTTGGCACCATTTGCAACAATAACACTTTGATTATTTTTGGTTTGTTCTATACAAGTCAAAAGATTAATATTTCCTGTCATATGGTCAGTTGCGCCAGAATCGATAATCCAATTATTATTTTTGTATGAATTTAAACATAGTTTTGATGCGATACCTGTGAATTTACCTTGCTGTCCAAATGAAGCTTTAATCTGGGCCAAGACTTGATCCAATTGCTGTTGGGAAAGGAGAGAGTTGGGCTGGCCTGCTTCGGACCCGCCAGAGGTTACTGGACCCGAACCCGTTTTAGAGTCGGACCCGCTAGCACAGATGAAGCCCCTTCTATCTGAATCACGCGATCTGTCTCTCTCCCTCCCTCTTTCTCCTTTATCGACGCCGCCAGCACCCTTGTCACCTTTCCACCACTTCGGCCGGAGGTGTGGGTGGAGGAACCAGCACTGGCTGCGGTCGTGACCTTCTTTCTTGCAATGGTCGCACCTGGCCGCCGTGTTGTGTGCTCCCCGCATCTCGCCTCTAGGGTTAGGTTTTCGGGTTTGGTTTTGATGGCTGGACAGAAAGGCGTGGTTCTCCACCTTATCGCCGGATTGTGTGTCTGAGTTCATTGCTGACCTCCTTGATTCCTCTTGCTCTAACAGTGACACAATTTCCTCAAGAGGAGGAAGGGAGAACCCGAGAAGAATTTGTTGCCGGACCTGCTCAAAGCTTGGATCCAGGTTTGCAAGAAATTGAAAAATTCGGTCTTGCTCTTTTCTTTCTCGGATTTTGTCAGCCTCTGTTACCTCAGGTTGGTGGATGTCTAATTCATCCCATTGTTTTTGTATTTCTCCAAAGAACTGAGTAATTGGTTTCTGGTTTTGTTTGTTTTGGATGATATCTTGTTTGATTTGAAATATGTGTGCAAAGTTGTTTTGTTTACCAAACCTTTGTCTGATTTTTTGCCACATTTGTGCTGAGGTATCCAAGTACACAAATTGTTCACTAAGTTTGGGTTCTATGGAATTCAAGATTGAGGTCATGATATTACTGTCAAATTTTTCCCATGCCTCTGAATTTGCAGATGGTTTCTTTTTATCACCCGTGACATACCCATATGCACCTCTACCTTTGAGAGCTATTGTTGCTGCTCTAGCCCATGGTAGATAATTTTTGCCATTGAGAATAATACCTGTTAATTTTGTTGTGGTATTGTCTTCCATCGAGGCTGACCCGTGTTCTGCCATTGTTGCCTCTGGTAACTTCTATCAGTTTTGAGTTTTTTCTGAGTTGTGGTTATGTACCAGTTACTGGTACCGGATTCTCTGCTCTGATACCATGAAATGTTTTAGAAAGAGATGATGAAAAGAATTTGTGTATATTGATCTCTGCTCTATTACATGGCTGTACATATATAGGCTATTTGTGAATATAGCCGTTATACAATTTCCTAATATGTTGGATTCTGAGTGTTGCCTAATTACAAGGATTTGATTTGCTAGGTACCTAATTTAGCTCTAGCAGCTGTAATAGAATGCTAGCTGATCTATTTCCTAAACAGGCCTATGATGATCTTCTGAGGCCTAATGTTTATTTCTCAACACATAACGTTGTGTTTCTATTTAAAATCTTTAATATATCTATTTATTTATACAATTTATTTTCAGATCACAAATTAACTAGTTGCTATGCTCGTGTTGGAACACATAATTTGTTTCCTCTGGTTTATCATTAATTTGTCACTGACGGAGCGCTCGCTCTATCTCTCTCTCTCTCTACTCCTCGATTCTCTGTCAGACTCTCATAGTCTCGCTCCAAATATGGGGAACTCTTTTATTTTTTGTAATTAAAAAAAAATGATTTTTCGTTAATTTGTTGCACAGAAAATACAAGTATCGATTCATAGACTTGCTTCTTCATGTGGTGCATTGTTTTTAATTGTAAAAATATCGATAACACGTCCATACTTTGTACAATCATTTTAAAAAACGAAAACAGGAGGACCGAACGAATTTGGTCTACCCATGGGTACTTAATCTTTGTTCAATCCCTTTGTTTTTGGATTTTCTGTGATCTAGTGTATACAGTGAGGTAAGGGGGGATCAAATCTATATGGTTCGGTAACATAGGAAGGACCAATTCAAACCATAATTTCGGTAATTACTTTTTTGTAAAGAAACATTAATCAATCTCTTTTATTCATCACTTTTTATGTCATAACAAATTCATATTATAGTTAAATACAATGACGATATTAAATTTTGTATACTTATGTTTTTGGTGAATTGACTGATACTGGTGTAATTAATTTTTATGAGATAATTCAAATTTTTTCTACATGTTTCTTTTAATTATTTGTTCTCTCAGACTTTGTTAAAAAAATTTATAATATTTTAAAAATCTTTTACATTCTTCATATGTAGGAGCATTTTTGGCATGCTAGTAAAATGACAACTTTGGAGGATTCTATCATTAATTAGTTCGGTGGGAGTTATGAATGTGCTTCAATTTTTTTTCTACAAATTAATGTTTAAAAAAAATTAAAGATCTAAAACTAAATCCTATAACCATATCATCCTAAAAACCTCCAAACTAGAAAATCCTATAAATTAAGATATAGACAGATTGTCAGTTGCAGGAACCTTACGACGGAGAGCGCTCGATCAATGTTGTTGAGGTGGCGGGCGATGAGTGCTATTATCAAGACGGAGTAGCGGCGGAGAAAGCGAGCTACTTAGAACACTTCTGTGTTGTTGGATATATATATTTTGAAACCCTAGTTCCCCCTTTAATTGTAATGCCATCGGCTACGTAGTGATGGTTAGTAGTCTCATCGATGACGGTATGTGGATAAATACGGTGGATATATAAATGCAAAGAGTACGCGTGTATTTATTAATATAGCAATGTCGGATTCAACTCATCTCCGATACCATAGAGGATGGGCCTCATTTACGGTTTGAGATTAATCTCATTGCTTTGGAATTCAGACTAGCAGTATTATTGGGCTTTGTGAGTCGTGCCAAGTTAGAAAGAATGGTCTAGATCCATTAATTGTAAAATATTCCCTTGTGTAGTATTGAAGAGGATGTAAATTCGAGTTAATCCACATAAATTCAAGCAACATTTACTTGTTAATTTGTGTAACTGTGTAATTAATCCACATAAAAGCTAACGAGTTGCGCATGCAATTAATATTGGTAAACAATATATGAGGAGGGAACCACTTACAATTAACATTTGTTGATGCATGTTTCTTATAAATTGATATTTCTGAGGCAATAGGTAAATAATTATAAACAAATGTTAATTGTAAGTGGATCCCTCCTTATATGAACATGTTTCGTTGATATTTCTTATAAATTGATATTCCGTAGTGATTTGCCAATTATAACATTGGAGTTCACTAATTCAATACGAGAAACTTGACAACACCGATCGAATTGTACATGCAAGTAACATTCACTAATTTATCAAAATGTGCAATTAATCCGCATAAAAATTACTTAGTTGTGCATGCAATGGGTAAACAACATATATATATGTATGAATCATAAAGATTGTGTGAAGATTATATATTATGTGAACATGTTTTGTTGATATTTCGTAGTGATTTGCCAATTCTATTGGAGTTTACCATTTGTAATTCAACACGTGGAGCTTGATGACACCGATCGAATTGTACATGCAAGCAACATTCACTAGTTTATCTAATTGTGCAATTAATTCACATAAAAGTTACCATGTGCATGCAACATAAACATTCAAATAAACATCGATATATAGAATTCATCTTCTTATTTACAATTACAACACATCATATATATGCAACAATTTCTTTTGATTTGACTAATTAATTAACTATATTTTATTAGACACTAAATTTATAAGATCATTATCAATTATCTTGGTTAGGTTAAAGAAATGGGTCAAACTAACTTTCAACTAATGAAACATGTTTTGAATAATAAATCATGTTTTCATTCCAAGTCTTCGGCAGTGTCGTAATGAACATGTGACAATTAATTAATCGATATAAAAGTTACCATGTGCATGCAACATAAACACTCAAATAAATATCCATAAAATTCATCTCCTTATTTACAATTAATTTTTGTCATTGAACAAAGTATTTGTTAGCTTTGAGAACTTTATTGCTTCTTCTTGAGCCATTTTCTTTTGCTGAAATTTGTTGCAATTTTTTTTTTTTTTTTCGGTCACAGAATTTTTCGCTTTGATACCATGTTATTTTGTAAGATGAGAAGAGAGAATAAGAAAATAACTTATTATTTCAATCTTATTTATAGCTTTACATGGGTATCTATTTATAAAGAAATAAAAAAAAAAACTAGCTGTTGACTATTCCCTCTTCTATTTAATTACAAACATTATTTCCTAGTTTACTAATTACAAGACACTATTCCCAAAAAACTAACCGTTACAAATAAATTTGAAAGTAGCCGTTTATGTTAACAGTTATAGTCTTTTTTTTTTTCTTAATTGACAAACACATGTTTAAACACATATTTAAATAGGGAGCGCAAACTGTACAGATGATGCATGTGTCCTCACCCATAACAGATGAGAGGTACGTCTCTTGTAGTTTTCTTTCAACATATGAAATCGACTAGGATATATAGTTTGTATTTTTATATTATTTTGCATTGGTGACACAAAATTTCTTCCTATAAAAACAAATTCGATACTACGTTTTCATCTATATAAAATATAACGGTTTAAATAACATATAGCGAATATTTAATTAAAGGTTGAGAAAAGAGTATGTCATATTGATAAATAACTAATTAAATTGTTTTGATAATAACAACAACAAATCCGATGATTGTTAGAATAAAATGTTCTTCATAATTTAGATAAATTGTGTATAAAATTCAATTCAATTTACAAATCATTAGTCTTCAACAGGTAGCTAGAAAAATATATGAATGAGTAGAGGTTTTCAAATTACAGAAAAAATAATGCATGTTATCAAGGATAGCAAAAGAGAGGGAGGGAGGGAGTTTCATGTTTTAACAGTCTCATCGCTCTGGGTTTCACTTTTTTCTCCATGTTGAGGAATTATCTAGCTATTTATAGGGTTTCTAAGGTCTGGGGTTTCAAGGGTCAGTCTTCAAGTTGGTAGCATTTGATAAATTTTAACAAGGATATATAGCAAGAGCAATGGAGGGAGGGATGGAGGGACTTATTTTATTGATAATAAAAAAAGTGGTGTTTCGTTGACTAATTGTCTCGATTCCCATTTCTCATCATCTCTTGCTCATCACTCATTATCTAATACCCAATGAGGGGATAATTAATTTCTAGAGATGACACTTTAAAGATTAAACTTCAAATAAGACTAAAAGTGGGGATTTATTATAATTTAATTCTGTGTTAAAATACTATTTAGTTACTTTTTGTCTGTTTCCAATCCATTCTATTTTCTCTTTGAAGCAAACAAATTAATCATATGCAAACTGAATGAAACCAAAACAATACTGTAATGATGATTAGTAGGTAGCGATACGGGCATATTAATTTTGGAGAAATGACACTAAAATATTAAATTTCAACTAAAGACGTAATAGATATTCATTTTAATTGAAGCCTGCGATTTTAGACTTTAAATTTATTATTTACTTTTTTCCATTTTGAATTCAAATATATATGTTTTCTTATTGAAATAAGGTTATTTGTAAATATTATAGCATCTTATTTATAATTTTTTACAAATTGTTAGTGACTTAATTGATATATAATCAATGGTTTTAAATTATATTAAATATATATACAACCTACCAAAATTATGGATAGCATTTTATTTTTATTTTTATTTTTTTACTTTATAAAAAAAATGGATAACATTTTAGTTAAGAATCATTGAATATTTGTCAACATTATCAACACAATTTAAATATCAATACACCTTATTTATTTGTAACTAATGTTAAATTTGTTGAATATTTAGACTCTACAACTTACAAAATAATGGTTTAAATTTAATCACATATGGTATGAACCGATAATGTATGTAATTGTGTTATATATTATTTAAATCTTTATATTTAGTGGTAGATGAAAATCAATTTTTTTTAGAAGAAATTTTAAGTCATACCAATGGAAGATAATATAAAAAACATATATAGCACCTCTTCTGTCGATGGGTAAGAGACCAATGCATGTGAAGCACGCATTGGGGTGAGAGAGAGAGAGAGAGATATTAATGTCACGCGAAGCATGCATTTGAGAGATACAGAAAGGTGTATATCAGAACTCCTATAATAGCACGTTGATATAAAGAGGACTGAATGGTGTATCTGTCCAGAGGCGATCTCAACCTCCCATCCAGTAAATCTAACAGTTATAAACTATTGTGTTGAATATGAGATTTTATACATATTTTTTATGTATCCATGTGTGTATAAGTCTACAGTTAGTTATACATTAACTCGCCACATAGAAAACTACACAGAAATTGTATCTTTTTGCACGCGTTTTTTCCGCTCCGACTTTTTTCTTTTCTTCTTTCCTTCCCTAAACCGACTCGCCTTTTCTTCTCTCCTTTCCCTAATGACCTGCTCCCCAACGCATTCAGACACATATTTTCTTTTTATTTTTAACTTCCCCACGCCCACTCTTTTCTTGGCTTCCTCTTTGCCTCTCTTTGCCTCTCTATGCCTCCCGACGCGAACCCTAGCTCCCCGCCTCTCCTCTCCGTGCCCAGAAGTGTTAACCCTAGCGCTCATCTCCCGTTTCTCCTCGCTCCTCGATTCCACCTGTTAAACCCTACAGTAAACCACACCTTCCCTTCCTCCCTTCCTCTCCCCGACTCTCAAATGGAAAAAAAAAAAGAAAGATAAATGAAAAAGGTGACGTGGCCAATGACAGCGACGGCCAATAACACCTTGCCTTCCTCACTCTCCCCGAGGATTTGGGTTTGTCCAGTTGTAAGTTTGACACTTTTTGTCATCCTTAATCACTTTAAATTATATTGCATACTTGTTGTACAAGTATGTGTTTTCTCCGCGAATTCATCCTTTTTTTATTTCGTTGATGTTTTCTTAAACTGTTGGCATCGTTGTTGTTAATTTCGTGTTTTATCTTTTGATGGAAGATCTGGATATGGAGGGTGATGGATTTGAGTACTCAGAAAAAGAACCTGAAGAGCAGGATGTTGACATTGTGAACCAATATTACAACTCGAAAGGTATATCTATCTATTTTCTCTGTGAATTTTTAGTATTTTTTGTTCATTATTCTGTTCTAATTTGTATGAACTCGCAAAAGCTGGGGTATTTTCTAGCTTATGCTTGCAAATGCCTTGGTTAAATCAGGCTATTTCCTAGGGATATAGAATTCAGAAAAAATATATGCCCAATTAGTTGCGAGGCAACTATGTCACTGTGATAGCAGTATGCAGTATTTCTTGTATTAGCATCCCTGTAGCGAATTGGACTAATAAAGCGTTGTTGATTCATAACAAATAGGGAAAGTATCTGTTGATAGCAGTATGCAGTATGAAATGCAGGGTTCATAACATTGACTAGGGATCATTAAATTGACACTTTTGATAACAGTTATCAAATTAAAGCCAAAAAGAACTTTACAAATTGAAAATTTAGATATTTTTGCTATTAAAGTTAAGCAATAAAACCTTTTGCTTCTAACTAGAAATATTTTATACCAACTTTTTTGCATTCTTATTGCAGATTCTGGGATTGATTGTTTTTTAGTGACACTGTCAGTTGTCGATACTGATTGAGAAGTCGGAGTTTGAGTCGGTACTATAAAAATGCTGAGAAGAACCTTCAATTCATCTAATCTCTTGTGCGAGACATCCTCATGACCAAAACCACGCACTACCTTTTTGTGTATGGCACCGCCATGGCCATGAAGATTAAGTTGTTGTTGCTCTCAGGGGTCTCAGCTCTAACGATTCTCTGGTCAATGTATGTACTTTCTTTGGTATCAATCAGTCCACTGTTTCTCAGGTACGCAATCAAATTGTACATTCTTTGTGCCATTTACTTTTTTTTTTAATTCTTCTGTGTGGTACATGGGAAGTTAATTCTTGGGGGGGTGGTGGGGAGTTCCTACTGACGTTTACCTTTAGGTTGATACAGCACCTGAGAGAATTAGTGTCTGTTGAACAATTTTGATACGATTCAGAAACAAAAAGTAACCCCCTCCCCTGTTGCAGTGTGACCATGTGGATTAAATTGTCAGTTACTTGCATATGGGATTTTAGGTTTAGTGTTCTGGAACTGCAATATGGATCAGCAATTATCTGAAGATCTTTTTTATGGAATTAGCAATTATCTGAAGTTCTGTGAGATAGCTGGCTGTTATTTACTCCTATAGGTATACATGAATTAATGGTTTTTTTTCTCTTTTTCAGCGGTGTTCAGTACTCGACTTTTGTTGAATGCAGGAGACTAAGCTTAGAAATGTCACTATTATGCTCCCCTTTCATGTATGGGGACTACTGGACTACATCACCGGAGAGCTGACCCCGAAACTGCTCTCTTGTGGATAATTTTATTTGGTTTCCATGAATTTAGGGTTGTTTTGTTTGGTACATTTTGTTTTACCGGTACAACTGATGATTTTGGCTTGGGTGGGTTTTATAAACTTCTCTCTTGTGATTGTGTTAAATCAGAATTTAAAATTATTAGGCGGATAGTGTTAAATTGTGAACAGGTCAGAATTTGTTCTACTGGTACAATCAGAATTTTGAAAATTGCTTGTGATTCTCTAATGATTGTGTTAAATCATAATTTTTATAAACTGCTCTCTTGTGATTTTCTGATGATTTTGTTTTACTGGTACAATTGATGTGTTAAATCAGAATTTACTGGCATGGGTACTGATTGTGTTGGATTGTATAAATTGATGCGTTGGTGATTGGGTGAAGCATTAGATAACATCTAACGAACCACACACATTTGCAACACAAGGCTATGTGGGGCTTCAAGCCCCGGTTTCTTCCGCTTATTTTGTAAAACAGGGAACTCAGCTACTGTGCCATATATTGTTGTCCATAATACCCTTTTGGCTCATGCTGCTACCTCAAACATGCACAGGAAGAAATATAAGATAATGTTTGCTTCATGCATTTTATTTTACTGCTGGCGTTCTTTATTCAGAATCAAGATTATTATCGGATACACTTACCTATGGTTATTAATTATTTGATAAAATTAGTTGGGTCTAACATTTATTTGGGTTTTTATCCAATCACAGTGAGAATCTGTCTTTTTCTTCTACTTATTATGGATTGACGCTTGGTTGATTTTGTCCTTTCAATACTTAGATTTAGCTGTTATTGACAAGATTATTATCAAATACACTTACCTGTGGTTAGTATTTGACTACAGTTTTATAGACAAAGTTTAACCAAGATTATTCAAAGTTCTACAAGTTTAACTTGATAAAATAAGTATAGAAGAAAGTAAAAGAAAAGGGTATATAATTACGTATCACCAAAACAAGTAAAAGAAAAGGATACATATTTTCCCCTCTAAATTTGTAATATCATATTTACCCTTCTAGATATCAAAAACTCACCAAATTTACCCAATTTATTGCATTTTCTTTTAAAATTTTCTAAATTTATAAAGTACACATCCTTTGTTAAAAAAACAGCACATATGTGAAGTAATTAACAAAGCACCTATAATCAAACATCTTTTTAATTTCCACGGCAACGCGTGGCCGGCACTTAACTAGTATGTATAAATTAATGTCTTTGTTTCTCAACGCTCTTATTATATTACTGCCTCCACTCTGGAAGTAGGGCCCTTGAGGAAATGTTTAGTTTGACCAGGAATGGATGTCCTTTGGCATACATGAGGGGATGTGTCTTCTTAGGGATGTGTTTAGTGTGACCAGAAATGTTTAGTTTATCCACCATTGTAACGATTTATTTATCAAAGGCACGCAGCAATAATCACTACTACAGAACTGCAGACTTTATCGGGTAAAAACTACATGTGCTAACAGATTTTTTACATTTGAGAATTTTAGAGTATTGAGGTTCTACAGTTTACATTTGAGAATTTTACAATATTGAGATTCTACAGTTTACATTTGATAATTTTACAGTATTAAAGTTCTATAGTTTGCATATGTATGTTTTACAGTATGTGTAGTGTTAATTTACATTGTATAGATGCATATATATTAATAATTGAATAAAAAAAAATTAAAACTAATTTTAATTTTGGGAAAAAAAATTGATTCAAAAAATATTTGGATTCAAGAAAATTAACGTTGATGCAAAAAAAATTAATTTTGAATAATTTCCATGGTTATATTGAAAAAAACTGCAAGTTTGAGAAGTGGTCCGGTTTTAAAATGTTATAATTGATTATTGATTAACGAGACATTAATTAGTTAAAACTTTTATTTAGATCGAAACTACCAATTTTTGTCTCTACCATTTTATAAAAGAAAATTTCGGAATTATCAGCGCCTCGGAAATATTTAGTACCTCTAAAACTAAGATATAAGTATTTGGATGACAAGATATTAATACTTGAAACTAAGATAGTAATACTTTAATGTGTAACTTGTTATGATTATCCCTTTTCAGTCTTCCAATTGTACTCGCGTCAACCTTCCTCTATTGCAGTAGTGGGGACCCTGTATCAACGTATCAACCTTAACCGATCATCACTGCGTTAACCTTCCTCTAACTTAAATAGTTGACCAGATAGGTATAAATATTTGCAATACTTGATATTAATACTTTCAGACGTCAGTAATTGTCATATGTAAACTATACTTGTAAGTATATGTATAAATACTTGTACGTTAAGGTATATATATTTTTGTGATGAAGAGCTTGAAATTATATTATCATCGATCTCATTTAAAGGAGAAAATTGCGTAGAAGATGTTCGTTGTTTTAGATTCGCAAAATTACTCACACATCGTTCAAATATGAATGACATTCAACAGAGAAAAATACTCACCTCTAAAAATGTTTATGGTCTCCGAGGTAGTTTGATTGGTCCTTCAAAGATAATTGTAGTGCGAGTTTGTTTGAGAGATTTAGTTGGGAAGAGAATCAGCAGATTCTGATTCACTTCTTTAATTTTTATTCATTTCTTATTCGATTCAACAGATTCTTACCGATTTTTCCTTCTATGGTCAAATTTATTCAAAAGCTAGCCCAGCCGACAGTCTGTCAATGATAGTGCTTATCATTTAATAATTCATAATTAATTAATTATATGTTACAGGTTGGCAAATATTTCACCGAGTCGCTTATATAAACAGATAACTGGTACCTTGGCTTCTCCATATATTCAGTATATAGCACATATATACAAATGGAGATGACGATAATAAGAAACTCATGCCTAGCTTACATCAGTAGTTTCGCTCTCAAGTGTATTGTGAACCTAGACATCTCCGGGCGCATTAAAGTGTACGGCCAACCCATGCCTTTGCATGAACTCGCTCGTTCCATACCGATCCCACCAGAGAAGGACTCAATACTTGGCCGCATCATGGCACTTCTTGTTCACCAAGGAATCTTTGCGCAATCCGAAGCTGGCTACCTGCTCACCCCCATCTCAGAGCTCCTTCTCGTTGAGGGCTCCAACATGGGCATCTACGTGCATATGTTAACACAGGTAGACTTCCTCCAAAGTTGGGAACGTCTCAGCGAAGTGTTAACAGATACTGGTACATGCACCCTGTTTGAGAAAACATTTGGCGGGAAACAGTTGTGGGAGTTATCGAAGGAAGAACCCGGCATTGGTAATACTAAATACTATATATGAGGATCACTCTCTTTCTCTCTTTCTCTCTCTATGACTGTATATATTTGTAATACTAAATACAAAGAAATCGATCTGGAACCGAACTGAACAGCTTTTCAACAACTTCGCTTTCTTCAAGTTTCGCGCCAAGTGATCGGATCTCACCAACCAAAGCAGTCAACTTCATCGAATACTCATTTACGGTTTCTGAATCTTGCATATGCACCTTGTACAATTGTCGTTTCAGTACTTGTACACGTGCCTTCTTGACACGATCTTCGCCAATTCGCATCTCCCTGAGTGCGTCCCAAGCCTCCTTTGCCGTCTGCTTCTCCGCGATTGCCATCATCACGTCATCTGGCACGGCTTGAGAAATGGCTACCATGGCGCCTTGATCTTTGTCGTCGTCTGTGTCTTCACCTTCGATCACTGACCATACTCCTAGCGAACGCAAGATTATCTTCATCTTGACAGCCCATATGCCGTAGTTCGTTTCGCTTAACGTTGGATAATGAATCGGGATTGAGGCTCCTCTTGCCGTCGGCTTGACCACTGCAAGTGTCTTTGATTGATCTCCTGTATCACCGGCCATTTCTTTTTCAACACGGCTCTGATACCAAATGTTGGTTCTTCTTACGGCCAGTAACACAATCACACAGAAAAGAAACAATGCAACTTAGAACAGAGGAGATTTGTGATGCTTAACTTGCTGCATCATTTTCTGGTTTTCTTATATATATAGAAACACATACAAAATCATAACTGCTATATGAAAGGTTACATCCACTAAATAAAAAAACTGGAATCTAAATAACTGCTCACTAAAAATAACCTCTACTCTATTCTTAGCCATCCGCTAGGATTACTCTGACAGCACACTTTTATCTAAAACAGAAAACTTAAACTCTGCTAGAATTAAAACAAAACATAAACAAACTGAAACATAACAACAAGATTAATTCTATCATTTGCTACCTAATTAATTAATAATTACATTGGAAATTTGAAATGTCCAAACTAGGTAACTTTTTCAACGAGGCAATGACAAGCCAGACCAAGCCGTTAATGAGAGGCTTATTTGCGATCTACCCACATATATTTGATGGCTTACATAGTCTGGTGGACGTCGGTGGGGGCACCGGAGCTGCAGTGAAAATTATTTCTGAAGCCTTTCCCGGATTGAGATGCATTGTATTTGACCTTCCGCATGTAGTTGCAGAGGTATCAAAAAATGACTCCTTTGATGTGGTTGGGGGAGATATGTTTGAAAAGATACCTCCAGCTGATGCAATTTTTATCAAGGTCTCTGCATATTCAACCTCAAGCTCGAGCTAAATTCACCATTATTATTAATATTTCTTATAATAATTGTTTAATTTTGATAAATTAACCATGAAAATTTGATGTTCTTGTTTATGCAGAAGACACTCTATTATATATACAAATTGAAATAATTAATTAATTACCTTTTTCCAACATGTTTCTCAGAATATTCTTCATGACTGGAGCGACGAGGACTGTGTTCGGATACTAAAGCGATGCAAAGAAGCAATTGAATCCAGAAAACATAATGCTGGGAAGGTCATTGTGGTGGACATCATCATAGATTTAGAGAGTGATGACCCAAAAGAAGTGGAGACTAGTCTTTTGTTCGACATTGACATGATGTGTTGCTTTGGGTCGAAGGAACGTTACAAGAAGGAATGGCATGATATCATACTGGCATCAGGATATTCTGATTACAAGATATATCCTGCTAGGGTGGGTACTGATGCTGTTATTGAACTCTATCCATGAATTTCTGTTATAATAAAGAAGACCAGTGGTGGGAGAGGATAATAAAACGATGTTTTATTTCATGCAGTTTTCAAATTAAGTTTAAAGTTATTTCCCATGTATTTATTTTCAATAAAGCTTCAATTACAGCAACTTTGCATCAATTGGCTCTTAATTGCAAGCCTTTGAACAGAGTTTGGTCTGCTTATAAACTTAACTAATAATAATTATTAATTTTTGGTGTTTAATTAGAAAAAGAAATATGACTGGTACAAAAGTATTACAAAAGCTCACTCATCCGAAGTTCTTCAATGTTTTCTCCATGAATTCACAAAACCAGTGCCGTCGCATTCTTTGTTGGCCAGGCGCTGCCACCACTATCCCCACACTTGTATATGGTGATAGAACTGCGAGCCCTACAACGCTGCAGATCGCACAGCCTCCTCGTTATCGATCACTGGAGTTCAACCCACAGCAGCACAAAACCCTTTCTCGTTTCTTTTCCTTGATTCCCTTGATTTTCCCAGGGTTTAACTGAAGATGAAGGGAACTTTTCAATTTTTTTACTCGGGATAACAACAACATATCAACACATCGAAGACGTTTAAATTTGCCATAGATAACAGTTCATTATCCATTGCTAATTGCCACGTAGTAAAGGTATATCTATCACAAACGGTTAGTAACTGTTTGTCATGAATACATCCTTCACCAACAGTTCATTACATAAAACCGATGGTTAATGATGTATTTTGTATTAGAATTCACAAAGAATTCATTTTCCGTTCCTTCTATAATGAACCGTTGATTAAATTTTTATTCACTAAAAAAGTTTATTTTGTATTAGATCGTTGGTGAAGGATGTATTCACGAACTGAATATGTCAACACCGACTGTTTTGCTTAATGAACCGTTGGTGAATATGTCATCACCAAATGTTTTCTTTGTGAACAGTTGGTGATCTAGGTTTAATTCTTGCTGGGCTCGGTTTAATTTTTTGCCATCTGTTGGCCGTTGCAGCTAACTCTTAATAGCCAACTTCGACTACTTCCCATGCATTTTGTGCATTGAGCAACGCATGCATCTGAATACTCCAATTGTCGTTATTCGACTTGATGAGTCGTGGCAATGGTATCAGCCCAACTACTATGTGGGGCCATAGTTATCTCATCTTTTTTTAATGGTCTGTGGACCTGATTTCTCCCAACTACTATGTCGACCCCTTCATTAAAAACGGGTCTGGCTCAGAAGAATTTATATCACTCTGAAGGTAGCTCACCCGTTTGACTTTGAATTCGGCCTGTTCATTAAATATTGCCATTGATTTAAAGCATCTTGTCAATTTTTAGATAAGTTAAAGGTCAGGAATTAATGTCTTTGATTTAGATCGAAGGGCCCAATAAAACCAGGATATCCGTATTTTTTTTTTTTAGAATACAGATACAGATCGGATATTAATCGAATACGGATATGAATCGGATATTAATTGGATACAGATACATGTTGGATATTATTAGATCCGAATATGGATACGGATATAATTCGGATTTTTAATTCTAAAAATATATATAATTAACTTGTTATGTAGTTTCAAAACATATATCTATTTAACTAAAATTCATCCCAACATGACAATATTTTAATCAATATATACCAAGAAAAAATCATTTTGTCTAGACATATGTAATTCTAAAAATTAAATTAAGAATTAATATCGCACGACCTGGAATTAAATAATAATTGAAACTAATATCTAAATTTAAAATAAAATCAAATTAGACCCGTTTGAATCCCAAAAATTCTTAATAATTTGCGTCTCTTATTTAGATAATATCATGTTAATGCCTATACTATATACATAACAGTAAATTGAATTAAGAAAAGAATACGAATAATTATCCGAATTCATATCCATTTTTCAGACTAAAATTGAATCCGAATCAGTATCCACATATTATGTATCTGTATTCATATTCGTATCCGACAATCCGAATGCAAAAAATTTGGATTGATTTTCTACGTGAAGCTTTTCTTGAATATTAGTTGAATGTTGAATGATTACAATATATGGATGTAAAATTTCGGGTAAAAAAATTCGGATTGATTTTCTACGTGATGTTTTTCTTGAATATTAATTTGTTGAATGTTGAATTCGGAATGATTATAAAATATTAAAATATGGATGTTTTTCTTGAATATTAATTTGTTGAATGTTGAATGATTGTAATTGTATATGGATGTAATATTTCGAGTAACGGGTTGGTTTCCTACATGAAGTTTTCCATGCTATATATATTAAATTTTGTACAACAGTTCTCCAAATTTTATTAATTCTACTTGTAAAATGTTGGTATGTCTAAAATATCCTGTGTTATATACCTTCGTTCTGAAGAGTACTTTTGGCGTTAAAATGGTTAATGAATGATTAATTCATTGGGTCCATTGCGTTTGGAACTTCATCTTTTGATTGGGCCCATTTTGTTCCTCATTTTGATCTGTAGAACCCAAAGAACATCTTTTAAATTTGAATCTGAACCGTTCATTAAATATTGGGACGTGATATGAGTACCCGCACTCTCATCCCCCCCATTACCCCCCAATTTTATTTGTTTAATCTCATCCACATTTCTCATGATCTATAAAGAATTTTGCGAATCTATAACCACGAACGTCTTCTACGCAATTTTATCTTTCAAATGAGATCCATAATAACATAATTTCGAACTCGTTATCACACAAGTATTTATACCTCGTCATTTAAGTATTTATACCTAGTATTTTGCACATATGACACTGCTGACATTTAAAAGTATTAATATCAAGTATTATAAGTATTTATACCTATGCACGGAAGTATTTATACCTATGTGGTCAACTATTTTTGTTAGAGAAAAGTTGACGCAGGAACGATTAGGGAAATGTGATGCGATGATGCGGGATCCACGATTAGGGATAAAATACTTACAAGTATAGGTATAAATACTTGCACAATGAGGTATAAATACTTGTGTGACGATGAATCCGAAAGTACGTCATTATGGACCTCATTTGAAAGATAAAATTGCGTAGAATACATTCATAGTTTTAGATTCGCAAAATTCATCATAGAACATGAGAAATGTAAAAGATATTGAAAAAAAAATCTCACCTCTAAAAACGTGTATAATTCTTCTCCCATGTAGTTTGAGTGGTCCCTCTATATAGTTATATCAAGTTAGACATGCAAATATTAATATCTCAATTTGCAAGTATTAATTTATTATCTTCCAAGTATTTATACCCATGAATTTAATTAAACTTGAAAGATCACAGTGTTGTGAATAAATTTAATTAAACTAGTTAGTTAAGTTAGTTTATGGGAAGTTAAAATATGTTTAAGAGATAGGGGTACAATGCGGGTACTGAGTGTGGGGATTGAAATAATTATTCTTAAATATTAGCACGAATATTAAAAGTGTATCATAAATTCTTTAATGGATCCAAATTGATTTTGGTTTGAATAAAATGATTCCAATCTAAATTCACTATTTCCGTTACTCGGCCAATCACTCGATCAAACGCGACCACCCTAGGCTTTAAGATTTGTATATGATTTAGAATGATTTTAGATCTAGAAATTTGTACAGATGAACATAAAAGCGGGTATAAAATACAATTGTGTGAGTCGCTTTCCAAAATAAAACTATATCTATTATTAGTTACAATATATATTAGGATTATGATAATTGTCCCCCCACTTTTATTCTTCTATTTATGTTCGCACTTAACTTTCATAACTATTTTAGAAACCACAAAAGTTCCAACACTGATTTTTTTTTTCTAAAGTATTAATCTCAATGTACAGAAGTATTTATATCTAAGAACATAAGTATTTACTAGTAATCATGCCCGTGCATAGCAACGGGAGCAAATTATGTAGTAGAAAACATTAAGCTCCTTAATAAGGAGGAGAGATAATTTAAATCAAATTTGTAGAGAAAAATAGTTAAATATTATATTTATCTACAAGATAACACATGTGAACTCTAGTGTAGTGGTGAGAATTTTGGCACCAACAAAACCCAACTGGGTTCGAATCCCGCCTTCAGCAGAAAAAAAGAAAAAGGATGCGCTGTGCACTGGCTTGGTCCGCAAGTGCCGTGCGTGGTTCAGAGGCGCGGTCTACGGGCACTGGGATCATATGTGGTGCGACCAATGCATACTTTGAAAATTTTATTTATGTGCGATCTGGAAATTCAACGGTTGAGCATCATTTGAAAAAAAAACAGTAAATCAAGACCCTTGCAGGATCTAGACATTAATCTCCTTAATAAAGAGGAGAGATACATGTATGATGAATTATTTTTACATAAATAATTATCTCCAACCAAATCTCAAATTACATGGAGGACCATACACGTTTTTAGAGGTGAATTTTTTTCTTCATTCAATCTCGTCGACAATTCTAGCAATCTATAAGAAATTTTTACAAATCTAAAACCACGAACATCTTCTACATAATTTTTTATTTCAAATGAGATTCATGATGACATACTTTCGGACTCGTTATCAGACAAGTATTTATACTTCATCATGCAAGTATTTACACCTATACTTAAAAGTATTTTTATATATGACACTGACTGACATATGAAAGTATTAATATCAAGTATTACAAGTATTTATACCTATACACTAGAGTATTTATACCTATGTAAAAAATACTTGAATAATCACCTCGTATACGTTTATCGTGATAAATATTTTTTTGTATGAATAAATAATTAATGGGGGTCCATAGTACAACCTCTAATTTTAGAAATGGACCCTCTAATTTTAGAAATATTTAAATAATTAGTAGAGATCAAAGTACAATATTTAAATAATTATCACTTTTCTTATTTAACGTGGACCCTCTAATTTTAGAAATATTTAAATACTCCGCGGGGGGGATTTTTTAATCTGGGGCGCGGATAAAATCCGCGGGGGGGATTTATTAATCCGGAGCGCGGATAAAATCCGCGGGGGGGATTTATTAATCCGGAGCGCGGATAAAATCCGCGGGGGGGTATTTTTATAAATATGGCGAAAACCTGGGCATTTTAATTTAATTTATTTATTAAATGGGTATTTTTAAAAAAATCGGCCCCTTTATCATCCTGAATCTCAATTGTGTTGAGTCAGGTACCTGGGAGGATACGGATCCGTTATTAACGCAGTCACGGTTGAAACATATATATCATATTAATTGAGTGGCTTATTATATATTATATGATTTTTTTTATTTAAAATGGAGGAACCTGACAAAATTAATGTCAATAAGATAAATATAAAATGTAAAATGCATTGGTCGCCGCAACCACACTTATTAATAAAGATTCCATTGCTCTGATATCAATGCACGTTGAAATTGCTGCTTATTTCATTTTTTGTACAAGTACCGTTGGTACGTACCAATAATGATTTTTTTGGTACGAGTAGCGGTAGCAATAATGATGGGTCTGATTGGAACCAAAAAACAGATGAGAACATTTAATATAAAAGATTTGTATTAAGGGTACGGTGGCATGGGTTGTATATAGGGGTGCAAACGGATCGGTTATTATTCGTTCGGATTCGGATCCGCATCCAATTTTTTGTGCATACGGATATTCGGATACGGATATTCGGGTACGGATAATTTGCGGATACGGATACAGATATGATTTCAATTTTTAAAAGCGGATACGGATATGAATATGGATAATATCCGTATCCATAATTTTTAAATTAACGTATATTCGTGTACTGAATGCCTAGTTTCGGCTTGAAGTTATGTTTTAATCAAACCAGTCTTTTTATTTAAAATACATTGCCAATTATATTTATGTTTTACAAGCATCAATTTATTAATCAAACTAAAATTTAGTAAAATTAAAAAAATTACTTAACCAGTATATTCTGGCTTGGAGTTATTTAGGTCCTTTTACGTTGACCAGTATATTTAGCTCCTTAGAATTATATATGTTTAGAGAGAATATCTTTTGTGTTGGTATATTTTGATTCGAATTATAGTTATGTTGGTGAATTTTAGTTAATTGGATATGATCGGTGAATTAATGAATTTTAATTATGGCTATATATATTTTGTAATGGCATAACATATGTATTTTGAATTAAGAATCCGAATTATATCCATATTTGTATTCGTAACAAAAAAATATTTGATCTGTATCCGTTTAATATCCAATCCGTATCCGTATCCGATTAATATTCGATCCGTATCTGTATCCGAAAAAAATACGGAAACGGATATGGTTTTATCATTATCCGATCCGTATCCGATCCGTTTGCACCCCTAGTTGTATAGAGGACTACGGTGCTACGGCTTAATATTTGAGTTTTGAAAATCCTAACGGTTGATCCGAACCGTTCATCTTGTTCTTCATATTAATATGTGTTTGGAGACCAAATTTTACCATTTTTGGAAATTTTTTACTATTTTTTTAGATAGGTAGAAAATCAAATATCTGAATGGTGCAGAATTTTTTAAATCAAGTGATTTTCTACCTATCTAAAAAAATAGTAAAAAATTTCCAAAAAATATAAAATTTGGTCTTCAAACACATATATATTAATATGGAGAACAAGATGAACGGTTCGGATCGACCGTTATGATTTTGAAAACTCGAATATTGAGCCATAGCACCGTAGCCCTCTATTCAACCCATAGCACCGTAGCCTTACTCTATATAAATAAGAGTAAAACTAGAGTGTTCTTAAGTTCACCAAAGTGTTTGGTGAACTTAACTCTAAAATCTATTATATCGGTTTCAAACGACAAATCTAAGCCGTTGAAATCCATTTACTTCACAAAGTGATGAATTTACATACAAAGATTTTAAGTGTTCAAATTATTTTAGTATAAAGTCAAGCGGTCAAATATAGAGGGTTTATAAATTAATTTTAGTGCATTCATTTTTTTAGCACTTTTTGACCACTTGACTTTATATAAAATTAATTCGAAATTCTAAAAACTTTACATGTAAATTCATCACTTGTGAAGTAAATTGGTTTCAATAGTTTAGATTTATTGTTTGAAACTAATCTAATAGGTTTTGGAGTTAAGCTCACCAAACACCTTAGTGAGCTTAAGAACACCCCAGTTCTACTCTATAAATAATATTGGCTGTGATTTATTGTGCAAAAGATTTAAAACTTTTCAACAAATAAACTAATATTTATTTTTTATGAAAAAAGTTGATGAAACATAACTTGATTAATTATATTCCAAATTTTACTTATTTTCTAAATATTTAAACTAAAATATCAGAAAAAAAATCAATTAAAAAATCTTGATAAGTCTATTTGATAGATTTTTCATTATATTTGTATCACAAATAATAAAATAAACAGTTAAAACTTAGACCAGTATAACGATTTCTAACTTCACTGTCATTCTTTTATAACATAATATGGGAATATGGCATTGATAAGCTTAAAAAAAAAACAATAATGACATCTCCTTGATAATTGTTAATTAATGGGTTTTTAATCAACCTCGGCCTACCTTGTTTAATTTGAACACATCAACTTCGGCTCGGCTCGATTTGAACACTTGAACTATTCAAGCAATTTCATTATTTTCCTATTAAGTATAATTTATTGTTTTTCTTTGAGTAAAAATATTCTCCAGTACACAATACATATTTAAATTTTGGCTAATAATTTTTTTTTCCTTTTTTGTGCATTAATGTAACCATGTTTTGAGAGTAAACGTTATTATTCATGTTTGCAACATTCTTCACTTTTTATACAATTAGAGAAGAGTTAAAATGCACCATTAATTTTGTGTTTTCTAGAAAGGATATGGATTGATCAAATGGCTGGAGCATCACTTCAGGATTAATATCTCAGACTCTTTTGTCTAGGCAATTAATTTTCTGAGGTAAGTATCAGTCACTTAGGTGTTACAACGACTGATGCATTAATGAATGATGACTTGATGATGGCTTCACTAGTGGAAAAACAGGAATCAGGATCGGTTATATACACATATCAGTATCGGAATCCAACCGATCCTGATGAAGGCGATACTGATACTATCAGGATCGGTTTTATATTTTTCAAGAACCGATCCAAATAGAAACTATTAGGATCGGTTTTTTAATAAAACCGATGTTAATAGTTGTTATCTAGATCGGTTTTTGACTAAGAACCGATCCCGATACGTACTATCAAGATCGGTTTTTATATAAGAACCGATCTTGATAGTATTTTCGAATTTTTTTTTTTAAATTACATAACAACCGATCCTGATACGTACTATCAAGATCGGTTTTATATTAAAACCGATCTTGATTGTATTTCAGATCATAATTCCAAAAAAAAAAAAAAAAACTTTTAGGATCGGTTTTTATTTAAAAACCGATCTTAAAAGTTTTTTTTTTTTTTTTTTTTTTTTTTTTTAATTATGATCTGATAAAAAAAAAAAACTTTTAGGATCGGTTTTTATTTAAAAACCGATCCTAAAAGTTTTTTTTTAATTTTTAGAATTAGGATCGGTTCTTTTAAACAACCGATCCTAATATTTGTAATCTGGATCGGTTGTTTAAAATAACCGATCCTGATATTTTATTGAAGCTAAAAAAAATATTTTTATTTATTTGACCAGCTTCCATATATATTTTGCTGGCCAGCATCCTAAATTTTTTTTTGTTGCACAGTAAGAAGCAATAATCAATTAAATATCATATACACATTCTAAATTAATTATCATACACATCTTAAACTATTACAAAAAATTCATGTACTTCATAAAAAGTTTTGTGAAGCATTACATGTTATAACAAGAAATTTAAATCAAAAAAAAAATTAATTAACAAACATACAATTGACTAATTGGGCTATTTCTTCAATTAACACACATTTATACAATATACACATTTATGCAATTAATGTAAAGCACAACAATAAAAAAATCAATAATTACCTCTTTTGCAATCACATCACTTGAGATTAAAAAAGACCCTAAAAACAAAAACAAAGGTAACAATTAGATGGAAAAACATTTTCCAATAAAAAATACAAAAAAATGTGTTTTAAAAGTATAATAATGAGAAAATTAGATAAAGCTAATACCATGATAGTTGATCGGCCGGATGATTAAGTAACTTGAGAGAGATGTCCTCAAAACTGTAAAATAATATACAAACACCATTAATTAATTTTTGAAACAATAAAAAAAATTAAAAACTGGCACAATTGAGCCGGAGGTGCGAGAGGCTCGGATTTGAGAGGAAGAGACGGAGAGAAAGAGAGAGAGAGACACGGAGGAGAGGGAGAGACGGAGACAGAGAGAGAGAGACAGCGTACTGAGGAATTGAGAGGGAGATACGGAGACAGAGACAGAGACGCTAAATTGAAAATGAGAGGCGCGAAATGAAAATAAGAAGAACCCTAGCTAAGCTGGTTATATAGGAAGTTATCATTAGGATCGGTTGTTTATAAAGAACCGATCCTAATAGTATCAGGATCGGTTTTTATAAAAAACCCGATCCTGATACTAATTTTTTTGAAAAAAAATAGTATCAGGATCGGTTTTTTATTATAAAAAACCGATCCTGATACAATTTTTTTTTCAAAATTGGTTCTGCAAAAAAAAAAAAAAAAAAAAAAAAAAAATCAGGGTCGGTTTTTTATAAAAAACCGATCCTCATAGTATCAGGATCGGTTTTTTATAAAAAACCGACCCTGATTTTTTTTTTTTTTTTTTTGCAGAACCAATTTTGAAAAAAAAATTGTATCAGGATCGGTTTTATTGCTAAAAACCGATCCTGATAGTATCTGGATCGGTTTTTAGCAATAAAACCGATCCAGATAGTTTTTTTCTTTTATTTGGAAAATCTTTTCATATGGTTATGTTTAAATAAATATAAAAAATTACATATTAGAAATATAAGTTAATTATTTAATAGAAATTTTATTTAATTTTCAAATTCTACTTAAATAATATTAAACAGCAGATAGGTACTATTTGACATTGATATTTCATTAATGTAATTTTGATGAAAATTAATGTAATTTATATTATTAAAATTTATGTGATAATATAATTAATTATTTGACATTGATATTTCATTTTGAAGTCATTTTGACTATTGAATTTTTTTATACAATCATGCATGATGCATCAATGACTTGTGCCATATAATAATATACATAGGACTTGAACCCTTGTTGTGTGGGGTTGTGAAGGAACGAATACGAACATTAGCATTTGGTCGATCGGAACCGTTAAAATGAAAGAATGTCATATTAATTTCACCATTATAAAATTTGATACAAGTCGGGATTCATTTACTACTTCATCAAAGCAAAACAATATAGAAACATCGCACGGCCGTAAATAGTTTACGTTGGATCTTAATATTATTTAAGTAGAATTTGAAAATTAAATAAAATTTCTATTAAATAATTAACTTATATTTCTAATATGTAATTTTTTATATTTATTTAAACATAACCATATGAAAAGATTTTCCAAATAAAAGAAAAAAACTATCTCGATCGGTTTTATTGCTACAAACCGATCCAGATACTATCAGGATCGTTTTTATTGCTAAAAAGCGATCCTGGTACAATTTTTTTTTTCAAAATTGGTTCTGCAAAAAAAAAAAAAAAAAAAAAAAATCAGGGTTGGTTTTTTATAAAAAACCGATCCTAATAGTATCAGAATCGGTTTTTTATAAAAAACCGACCCTGATTTTTTTTTTTTTTTTTTTTTTTTTGCAGAACCGATTTTGAAAAAAAAAATTGTATCAGGATCAGTTGTTATAAAAAACCGATGCTAATAGTATAACTATTAGGATCGGTTGTTTAGAACAACTGATCCTGATAGTTCACAAATTAGGATCGGTTGACTAAAAAATCCGATCTAACTAGTTTTTAGGATCTGTTTTGTTCAGAAAACCGATCCAGATAGGTATTAGTATCGGTTGTTTCATATAACCGATCCAGATAGGCCGATCCTGATTCATGTTTTTCCACTAGTGCTTTGCTTTCTTCTTTTGGTCAATAAAATCTTTGGTCGACTTATTTGATTGGAAGCCAATTTGCTCCTTTCTTGAGAAAAGGACTCTCTTGTTCTCCAATCTGAACTGTTTAAAATTAATTAAATAACTTCAATTAATTTTTTTTATATCAATATAATTTATTAAAACAAATCAGATGTAATCGAAGCCGTTTGATCAATTTTGAACGGTTTAGATTGAAGAATAGGAGAGTCATTTTTTTCTTAAGTAAAGGAGCAGAGTTCATTCCTATTTGATTGGGGTTACAGATGTCTCATCTTTGAAAGGTCTGTGTCTCTGTGGACCTGGTTTTTCCCAACTACTATATGGACCCCTTCATTAAAAAGGGTCTGGATCTCCTAAAGTGACCCAATTTCTGGGTTTTGGATAATTGTCCGATTCAAATTCTTTGCTCGAGATTGCTTCGTGATTCAAAATCATTTTTTGGAATGTATGCAATCCACTTCAGATGGATTATTGTGGATTTGAATCAGACGGTCCAGATTTAAAACCCAATTTTTTAGTTACTTCGCTGGATCTGAGCTCCATTAAAAAGGGGTCTGTCTCCGAAGAATTTATATCCCTCTGAAGGTAGCTCACCCGTTTTAGTTTGAATTCGATCGGCCTGTTCGTTAAATATTGCCATTAATTTAAAGCATCTTGTGAATTTTTAGATAAGTTAAAAGTCAGGATGTCTCTGATTTAGATCGAAGGGACCAATAAAACCAATAACCCCAATTTTTATTTTTTTGAATACGGATACGGATATGAATTGGATATTAATCGAATATGGATACATATTGGATATTATCAGATACGAATACGGATACAGATATAATTTGGATTTCTTAATTCTAGAAAGAGGAGAGTTAAAATGCACCCTCTCTTTTGTGCTCTTAACGTGCACCCTCTCTTCATATCTTCATTTTTAAAGTTCAAATAGTCGATTCGAACCTTCCAACGTGTTATTTATATTAAAATGTGCTTGGAGACCAAATTTTACATTTTTTGAAATTTTTTTACTATTTTTGAAGATTTTTTTATTAAAGTAAACAATAATAAAAAAAATTCAGCAAAGTGATGATTTTCAAAAATTCTAAAAAAAACAGTAAAAAATTTCCAAAAAAATGTAAAATTTGGTCTACATGCATATTTTAATATGAAGAACACGTTGGAAGGTTCGAATCAACTATTTGAACTTTAAAAATGAAAATATAAGAAAAAAGTGCACGTTAGGAGCACAAAGGGAGGGTGCATTTTAACCCTCCTCCTATAAATATCTTGTGTTATATCTTCGTTCTGGAGAGTACTTTTGGCGTTACAATGATTAATGAATGATTAATGAATGATTAATTCATTGGGCCCATTGCGGTTGGAACTTCATCTTTTGATTGTGCCCATTTTGTTGGGTAATGATTTTAACAGAGATGTTTTAGCTTCATGCAGCGCAAAAACCTTATGTTATTCAGTTTTGGTTCTATAGTAGGTGCCCTGCATGAAGTGAAAACTAGTCTGTTAAAATATTTGCCCATTTTGTTCCCCATGCATTTTGTTCTGTAAACCCAAGCCTAATTTATTTCACCCAAAGAACTTCATCTTTTATATAAGTTTGAATCTGAACCGTTCAGTAAATATTAGCACGAATATTAAAAGTGTATCATAAATTCTTTAATAGATCCAAATTGATTTTGATTTGAATAAAATTATTCGATTATTCTAAATTCACTATTTTTGTTACTCGGCCAATTAATCACGCGGTCAAACGACACCGCCATAGGTTTTAAGATTTGTATATGAATTAGAAGGATTTTAGATCTAGCAATTTGTACAGATGAACATAAAAGCAGGTATAAAATAGAATTGTTTCTCTTTAGGTAGCTTTCCAAAATAAAACTATAGCTATTATTAGTTGCAATATAAATTATCTCATTTTTTGATACTTTTTTTTTGTAAAAATATTTGGTAAATTATACACTTGTTTTACAATGGTCCGTTTCCAAATAACCAAGCTAAAACAATTTGCACGATTAGAATTTTGTATAATTCCTATTGGGATTCTATAGATGACCCATATTAAAAAAAACCTTTCAAAAATTAGTGCAAATCAGGTCCATCACTGTTTGATTGCAGGGGTTTTGTGAGCTTAAACTCATTAATTACTATTATTATAATATTGTTACATATCAAAATAAAATAATTTTTTTTTCTTCCTTTGCTATTATTACTAAAATGATTTTTTTTTTAAAATATCATCCCGTATATACATACTAAATAAGTAAATATTTATTGTATGGTGCATTTTATTATGAACAATTATTGTATATCTATCTATTTTCTCTGTGAATTTTTAGTATTTTTTGTTCATTATTCTGTTCTAATTTGTATGAACTCGCAAAAGCTGGGGTATTTTCTAGCTTATGCTTGCAAATGCCTTGGTTAAATCAGGCTATTTCCTAGGGATATAGAATTCAGAAAAAATATATGCCCAATTAGTTGCGAGGCAACTATGTCACTGTGATAGCAGTATGCAGTATTTCTTGTATTAGCATCCCTGTAGCGAATTGGACTAATAAAGCGTTGTTGATTCATAACAAATAGGGAAAGTATCTGTTGATAGCAGTATGCAGTATGAAATGCAGGGTTCATAACATTGACTAGGGATCATTAAATTGACACTTTTGATAACAGTTATCAAATTAAAGCCAAAAAGAACTTTACAAATTGAAAATTTAGATATTTTTGCTATTAAAGTTAAGCAATAAAACCTTTTGCTTCTAACTAGAAATATTTTATACCAACTTTTTTGCATTCTTATTGCAGATTCTGGGATTGATTGTTTTTTAGTGACACTGTCAGTTGTCGATACTGATTGAGAAGTCGGAGTTTGAGTCGGTACTATAAAAATGCTGAGAAGAACCTTCAATTCATCTAATCTCTTGTGCGAGACATCCTCATGACCAAAACCACGCACTACCTTTTTGTGTATGGCACCGCCATGGCCATGAAGATTAAGTTGTTGTTGCTCTCAGGGGTCTCAGCTCTAACGATTCTCTGGTCAATGTATGTACTTTCTTTGGTATCAATCAGTCCACTGTTTCTCAGGTACGCAATCAAATTGTACATTCTTTGTGCCATTTACTTTTTTTTTTAATTCTTCTGTGTGGTACATGGGAAGTTAATTCTTGGGGGGGTGGTGGGGAGTTCCTGCTGACGTTTACCTTTAGGTTGATACAGCACCTGAGAGAATTAGTGTCTGTTGAACAATTTTGATACGATTCAGAAACAAAAAGTAACCCCCTCCCCTGTTGCAGTGTGACCATGTGGATTAAATTGTCAGTTACTTGCATATGGGATTTTAGGTTTAGTGTTCTGGAACTGCAATATGGATCAGCAATTATCTGAAGATCTTTTTTATGGAATTAGCAATTATCTGAAGTTCTGTGAGATAGCTGGCTGTTATTTACTCCTATAGGTATACATGAATTAATGGTTTTTTTTCTCTTTTTCAGCGGTGTTTAGTACTCGACTTTTGTTGAATGCAGGAGACTAAGCTTAGAAATGTCACTATTATGCTCCCCTTTCATGTATGGGGACTACTGGACTACATCACCGGAGAGCTGACCCCGAAACTGCTCTCTTGTGGATAATTTTATTTGGTTTCCATGAATTTAGGGTTGTTTTGTTTGGTACATTTTGTTTTACCGGTACAACTGATGATTTTGGCTTGGGTGGGTTTTATAAACTTCTCTCTTGTGATTGTGTTAAATCAGAATTTAAAATTATTAGGCGGATAGTGTTAAATTGTGAACAGGTCAGAATTTGTTCTACTGGTACAATCAGAATTTTGAAAATTGCTTGTGATTCTCTAATGATTGTGTTAAATCATAATTTTTATAAACTGCTCTCTTGTGATTTTCTGATGATTTTGTTTTACTGGTACAATTGATGTGTTAAATCAGAATTTACTGGCATGGGTACTGATTGTGTTGGATTGTATAAATTGATGCGTTGGTGATTGGGTGAAGCATTAGATAACATCTAACGAACCACACACATTTGCAACACAAGGCTATGTGGGGCTTCAAGCCCCGGTTTCTTCCGCTTATTTTGTAAAACAGGGAACTCAGCTACTGTGCCATATATTGTTGTCCATAATACCCTTTTGGCTCATGCTGCTACCTCAAACATGCACAGGAAGAAATATAAGATAATGTTTGCTTCATGCATTTTATTTTACTGCTGGCGTTCTTTATTCAGAATCAAGATTATTATCGGATACACTTACCTATGGTTATTAATTATTTGATAAAATTAGTTGGGTCTAACATTTATTTGGGTTTTTATCCAATCACAGTGAGAATCTGTCTTTTTCTTCTACTTATTATGGATTGACGCTTGGTTGATTTTGTCCTTTCAATACTTAGATTTAGCTGTTATTGACAAGATTATTATCAAATACACTTACCTGTGGTTAGTATTTGACTACAGTTTTATAGACAAAGTTTAACCAAGATTATTCAAAGTTCTACAAGTTTAACTTGATAAAATAAGTATAGAAGAAAGTAAAAGAAAAGGGTATATAATTACGTATCACCAAAACAAGTAAAAGAAAAGGATACATATTTTCCCCTCTAAATT
This sequence comes from Carex rostrata, assembly GCF_964058835.1. Taxonomy (NCBI): domain Eukaryota; kingdom Viridiplantae; phylum Streptophyta; class Magnoliopsida; order Poales; family Cyperaceae; genus Carex; species Carex rostrata. The sequence continues at coordinate 800,138 of NC_135945.1, read as the reverse complement.
TGTAATATCATATTTACCCTTCTAGATATCAAAAACTCACCAAATTTACCCAATTTATTGCATTTTCTTTTAAAATTTTCTAAATTTATAAAGTACACATCCTTTGTTAAAAAAACAGCACATATGTGAAGTAATTAACAAAGCACCTATAATCAAACATCTTTTTAATTTCCACGGCAACGCGTGGCCGGCACTTAACTAGTATGTATAAATTAATGTCTTTGTTTCTCAACGCTCTTATTATATTACTGCCTCCACTCTGGAAGTAGGGCCCTTGAGGAAATGTTTAGTTTGACCAGGAATGGATGTCCTTTGGCATACATGAGGGGATGTGTCTTCTTAGGGATGTGTTTAGTGTGACCAGAAATGTTTAGTTTATCCACCATTGTAACGATTTATTTATCAAAGGCACGCAGCAATAATCACTACTACAGAACTGCAGACTTTATCGGGTAAAAACTACATGTGCTAACAGATTTTTTACATTTGAGAATTTTAGAGTATTGAGGTTCTACAGTTTACATTTGAGAATTTTACAATATTGAGATTCTACAGTTTACATTTGATAATTTTACAGTATTAAAGTTCTATAGTTTGCATATGTATGTTTTACAGTATGTGTAGTGTTAATTTACATTGTATAGATGCATATATATTAATAATTGAATAAAAAAAATTAAAACTAATTTTAATTTTGGGAAAAAAAATTGATTCAAAAAATATTTGGATTCAAGAAAATTAACGTTGATGCAAAAAAAATTAATTTTGAATAATTTCCATGGTTATATTGAAAAAAACTGCAAGTTTGAGAAGTGGTCCGGTTTTAAAATGTTATAATTGATTATTGATTAACGAGACATTAATTAGTTAAAACTTTTATTTAGATCGAAACTACCAATTTTTGTCTCTACCATTTTATAAAAGAAAATTTCGGAATTATCAGCGCCTCGGAAATATTTAGTACCTCTAAAACTAAGATATAAGTATTTGGATGATAAGATATTAATACTTGAAACTAAGATAGTAATACTTTAATGTGTAACTTGTTATGATTATCCCTTTTCAGTCTTCCAATCGTACTCGCGTCAACTTTCCTCTATTGCAGTAGTGGGGACCCTGTATCAACGTATCAACCTTAACCGATCATCACTGCGTTAACCTTCCTCTAACTTAAATAGTTGACCACATAGGTATAAATATTTGCAATACTTGATATTAATACTTTCAGACGTCAGTAATTGTCATATGTAAACTATACTTGTAAGTATATGTATAAATACTTGTACGTTAAGGTATATATATTTTTGTGATGAAGAGCTTGAAATTATATTATCATCGATCTCATTTAAAAGAGAAAATTGCGTAGAAGATGTTCGTTGTTTTAGATTCGCAAAATTACTCACACATCGTTCAAATATGAATGACATTCAACAGAGAAAAATACTCACCTCTAAAAATGTTTATGGTCTCCGAGGTAGTTTGATTGGTCCTTCAAAGATAATTGTAGTGCGAGTTTGTTTGAGAGATTTAGTTGGGAAGAGAATCAGCAGATTCTGATTCACTTCCTTAATTTTTATTCATTTCTTATTCGATTCAACAGATTCTTACCGATTTTTCCTTCTATGGTCAAATTTATTCAAAAGCTAGCCCAGCCGACAGTCTGTCAATGATAGTGCTTATCATTTAATAATTCATAATTAATTAATTATATGTTACAGGTTGGCAAATATTTCACCGAGTCGCTTATATAAACAGATAACTGGTACCTTGGCTTCTCCATATATTCAGTATATAGCACATATATACAAATGGAGATGACGATAATAAGAAACTCATGCCTAGCTTACATCAGTAGTTTCGCTCTCAAGTGTATTGTGAACCTATCTCCGGGCGCATTAAAGTGTACGGCCAACCCATGCCTTTGCATGAACTCGCTCGTTCCATACCGATCCCACCAGAGAAGGACTCAATGCTTGGCCGCATCATGGCACTTCTTGTTCACCAAGGAATCTTTGCGCAATCCGAAGCAGGCTACCTGCTCACCCCCATCTCAGAGCTCCTTCTCGTTGAGGGCTCCAACATGGGCATCTACGTGCATATGTTAACACAGGTAGACTTCCTCCAAAGTTGGGAACGTCTCAGCGAAGTGTTAACAGATACTGGTACATGCACCCTGTTTGAGAAAACATTTGGCGGGAAACAGTTGTGGGAGTTATCGAAGGAAGAACCCGGCATTGGTAATACTAAATACTATATATGAGGATCACTCTCTTTCTCTCTTTCTCTCTTTCTCTCTCTATGACTGTATATATTTGTGAATTTGCTACCTAATTAATTAATAATTACATTGGAAATTTGAAATGTCCAAACTAGGTAACTTTTTCAACGAGGCAATGACAAGCCAGACCAAGCCGTTAATGAGAGGCTTATTTGCGATCTACCCACATATATTTGATGGCTTACATAGTCTGGTAGACGTCGGTGGGGGCACCGGAGCTGCAGTGAAAATTATTTCCGAAGCCTTTCCCGGATTGAGATGCATTGTATTTGACCTTCCACATGTAGTTGCAGAGGTATCAAAAAATGACTCCTTTGATGTGGTTGGGGGAGATATGTTTGAAAAGATACCTCCCGCTGATGCAATTTTTATCAAGGTCTCTGCATATTCAACCTCATGCTCGAGCTAAATTCACCATTATTATTAATATTTCTTATAATAATTGTTTAATTTTGATAAATTAACCATGAAAATTTGATGTTCTTGTTTATGCAGAAGACACTCTATTATATATACAAATTGAATTAATTAATTAATTACCTTTTTCCAACATGTTTCTCAGAATATTCTTCATGACTGGAGCGACGAGGACTGTGTTCGGATACTAAAGCGATGCAAAGAAGCAATTGAATCCAGAAAACATAATGCTGGGAAGGTCATTGTGGTGGACATCATCATAGATTTAGAGAGTGATGACCCAAAAGAAGTGGAGACTAGTCTTTTGTTCGACATTGACATGATGTGTTGCTTTGGGTCGAAGGAACGTTACAAGAAGGAATGGCATGATATCATACTGGCATCAGGATATTCTGATTACAAGATATATCCTGCTAGGGTGGGTACTGATGCTGTTATTGAACTCTATCCATGAATTTCTGTTATAATAAAGAAGACCAGTGGTGGGAGAGGATAATAAAACGATGTTTTATTTCATGCAGTTTTCAAATTAAGTTTAAAGTTATTTCCCATGTATTTATTTTCAATAAAGCTTCAATTACAGCAACTTTGCATCAATTGGCTCTTAATTGCAAGCCTTTGAACAGAGTTTGGTCTGCTTATAAACTTAACTAATAATAATTATTAATTTTTGGTGTTTAATTAGAAAAAGAAATATGACTGGTACAAAAGTATTACAAAAGCTCACTCATCCGAAGTTCTTCAATGTTTTCTCCATGAATTCACAAAACCAGTGCCGTCGCATTCTTTGTTGGCCAGGCGCTGCCACCACTATCCCCACACTTGTATATGGTGATAGAACTGCGAGCCCTACAACGCTGCAGATCGCACAGCCTCCTCGTTATCGATCACTGGAGTTCAACCCACAGCAGCACAAAACCCTTTCTCGTTTCTTTTCCTTGATTCCCTTGATTTTCCCAGGGTTTAACTGAAGATGAAGGGAACTTTTCAATTTTTTTACTCGGGATAACAACAACATATCAACACATCGAAGACGTTTAAATTTGCCATAGATAACAGTTCATTATCCATTGCTAATTGCCACGTAGTAAAGGTATATCTATCACAAACGGTTAGTAACTGTTTGTCATGAATACATCCTTCACCAACAGTTCATTACATAAAACCGATGGTTAATGATGTATTTTGTATTAGAATTCACAAAGAATTCATTTTCCGTTCCTTCTATAATGAACCGTTGATTAAATTTTTATTCACTAAAAAAGTTTATTTTGTATTAGATCGTTGGTGAAGGATGTATTCACGAACTGAATATGTCAACACCGACTGTTTTGCTTAATGAACCGTTGGTGAATATGTCATCACCAAATGTTTTCTTTGTGAACAGTTGGTGATCTAGGTTTAATTCTTGCTGGGCTCGGTTTAATTTTTTGCCATCTGTTGGCCGTTGCAGCTAACTCTTAATAGCCAACTTCGACTACTTCCCATGCATTTTGTGCATTGAGCAACGCATGCATCTGAATACTCCAATTGTCGTTATTCGACTTGATGAGTCGTGGCAATGGTATCAGCCCAACTACTATGTGGGGCCATAGTTATCTCATCTTTTTTTAATGGTCTGTGGACCTGATTTCTCCCAACTACTATGTCGACCCCTTCATTAAAAACGGGTCTGGCTCAGAAGAATTTATATCACTCTGAAGGTAGCTCACCCGTTTGACTTTGAATTCGGCCTGTTCATTAAATATTGCCATTGATTTAAAGCATCTTGTCAATTTTTAGATAAGTTAAAGGTCAGGAATTAATGTCTTTGATTTAGATCGAAGGGCCCAATAAAACCAGGATATCCGTATTTTTTTTTTTTAGAATACAGATACAGATCGGATATTAATCGAATACGGATATGAATCGGATATTAATTGGATACAGATACATGTTGGATATTATTAGATCCGAATATGGATACGGATATAATTCGGATTTTTAATTCTAAAAATATATATAATTAACTTGTTATGTAGTTTCAAAACATATATCTATTTAACTAAAATTCATCCCAACATGACAATATTTTAATCAATATATACCAAGAAAAAATCATTTTGTCTAGACATATGTAATTCTAAAAATTAAATTAAGAATTAATATCGCACGACCTGGAATTAAATAATAATTGAAACTAATATCTAAATTTAAAATAAAATCAAATTAGACCCGTTTGAATCCCAAAAATTCTTAATAATTTGCGTCTCTTATTTAGATAATATCATGTTAATGCCTATACTATATACAGAACAGTAAATTGAATTAAGAAAAGAATACGAATAATTATCCGAATTCATATCCATTTTTCAGACTAAAATTGAATCCGAATCAGTATCCACATATTATGTATCTGTATTCATATTCGTATCCGACAATCCGAATGCAAAAAATTTGGATTGATTTTCTACGTGAAGCTTTTCTTGAATATTAGTTGAATGTTGAATGATTATAATATATGGATGTAAAATTTCGGGTAAAAAAATTCGGATTGATTTTCTACGTGATGTTTTTCTTGAATATTAATTTGTTGAATGTTGAATTCGGAATGATTATAAAATATTAAAATATGGATGTTTTTCTTGAATATTAATTTGTTGAATGTTGAATGATTGTAATTGTATATGGATGTAATATTTCGAGTAACGGGTTGGTTTCCTACATGAAGTTTTCCATGCTATATATATTAAATTTTGTACAACAGTTCTCCAAATTTTATTAATTCTACTTGTAAAATGTTGGTATGTCTAAAATATCCTGTGTTATATACCTTCGTTCTGAAGAGTACTTTTGGCGTTAAAATGGTTAATGAATGATTAATTCATTGGGTCCATTGCGTTTGGAACTTCATCTTTTGATTGGGCCCATTTTGTTCCTCATTTTGATCTGTAGAACCCAAAGAACATCTTTTAAATTTGAATCTGAACCGTTCATTAAATATTGGGACGTGATATGAGTACCCGCACTCTCATCCCCCCCATTACCCCCCAATTTTATTTGTTTAATCTCATCCACATTTCTCATGATCTATAAAGAATTTTGCGAATCTATAACCACGAACGTCTTCTACGCAATTTTATCTTTCAAATGAGATCCATAATAACATAATTTCGAACTCGTTATCACACAAGTATTTATACCTCGTCATTTAAGTATTTATACCTAGTATTTTGCACATATGACACTGCTGACATTTAAAAGTATTAATATCAAGTATTATAAGTATTTATACCTATGCACGGAAGTATTTATACCTATGTGGTCAACTATTTTTGTTAGAGAAAAGTTGACGCAGGAACGATTAGGGAAATGTGATGCGATGATGCGGGATCCACGATTAGGGATAAAATACTTACAAGTATAGGTATAAATACTTGCACAATGAGGTATAAATACTTGTGTGACGATAAATCCGAAAGTACGTCATTATGGACCTCATTTGAAAGATAAAATTGCGTAGAATACATTCATAGTTTTAGATTCGCAAAATTCATCATAGAACATGAGAAATGTAAAAGATATTGAAAAAAAAATCTCACCTCTAAAAACGTGTATAATTCTTCTCCCATGTAGTTTGAGTGGTCCCTCTATATAGTTATATCAAGTTAGACATGCAAATATTAATATCTCAATTTGCAAGTATTAATTTATTATCTTCCAAGTATTTATACCCATGAATTTAATTAAACTTGAAAGATCACAGTGTTGTGAATAAATTTAATTAAACTAGTTAGTTAAGTTAGTTTATGGGAAGTTAAAATATGTTTAAGAGATAGGGGTACAATGCGGGTACTGAGTGTGGGGATTGAAATAATTATTCTTAAATATTAGCACGAATATTAAAAGTGTATCATAAATTCTTTAATGGATCCAAATTGATTTTGGTTTGAATAAAATGATTCCAATCTAAATTCACTATTTCCGTTACTCGGCCAATCACTCGATCAAACGCGACCACCCTAGGCTTTAAGATTTGTATATGATTTAGAATGATTTTAGATCTAGAAATTTGTACAGATGAACATAAAAGCGGGTATAAAATACAATTGTGTGAGTCGCTTTCCAAAATAAAACTATATCTATTATTAGTTACAATATATATTAGGATTATGATAATTGTCCCCCCACTTTTATTCTTCTATTTATGTTCGCACTTAACTTTCATAACTATTTTAGAAACCACAAAAGTTCCAACACTGATTTTTTTTTTCTAAAGTATTAATCTCAATGTACAGAAGTATTTATATCTAAGAACATAAGTATTTACTAGTAATCATGCCCGTGCATAGCAACGGGAGCAAATTATGTAGTAGAAAACATTAAGCTCCTTAATAAGGAGGAGAGATAATTTAAATCAAATTTGTAGAGAAAAATAGTTAAATATTATATTTATCTACAAGATAACACATGTGAACTCTAGTGTAGTGGTGAGAATTTTGGCACCAACAAAACCCAACTGGGTTCGAATCCCGCCTTCAGCAGAAAAAAAGAAAAAGGATGCGCTGTGCACTGGCTTGGTCCGCAAGTGCCGTGCGTGGTTCAGAGGCGCGGTCTACGGGCACTGGGATCATATGTGGTGCGACCAATGCATACTTTGAAAATTTTATTTATGTGCGATCTGGAAATTCAACGGTTGAGCATCATTTGAAAAAAAAACAGTAAATCAAGACCCTTGCAGGATCTAGACATTAATCTCCTTAATAAAGAGGAGAGATACATGTATGATGAATTATTTTTACATAAATAATTATCTCCAACCAAATCTCAAATTACATGGAGGACCATACACGTTTTTAGAGGTGAATTTTTTTCTTCATTCAATCTCGTCGACAATTCTAGCAATCTATAAGAAATTTTTACAAATCTAAAACCACGAACATCTTCTACATAATTTTTTATTTCAAATGAGATTCATGATGACATACTTTCGGACTCGTTATCAGACAAGTATTTATACTTCATCATGCAAGTATTTACACCTATACTTAAAAGTATTTTTATATATGACACTGACTGACATATGAAAGTATTAATATCAAGTATTACAAGTATTTATACCTATACACTAGAGTATTTATACCTATGTAAAAAATACTTGAATAATCACCTCGTATACGTTTATCGTGATAAATATTTTTTTGTATGAATAAATAATTAATGGGGGTCCATAGTACAACCTCTAATTTTAGAAATGGACCCTCTAATTTTAGAAATATTTAAATAATTAGTAGAGATCAAAGTACAATATTTAAATAATTATCACTTTTCTTATTTAACGTGGACCCTCTAATTTTAGAAATATTTAAATACTCCGCGGGGGGGATTTTTTAATCTGGGGCGCGGATAAAATCCGCGGGGGGGATTTATTAATCCGGAGCGCGGATAAAATCCGCGGGGGGGATTTATTAATCCGGAGCGCGGATAAAATCCGCGGGGGGGTATTTTTATAAATCTGGCGAAAACCTGGGCATTTTAATTTAATTTATTTATTAAATGGGTATTTTTAAAAAAATCGGCCCCTTTATCATCCTGAATCTCAATTGTGTTGAGTCAGGTACCTGGGAGGATACGGATCCGTTATTAACGCAGTCACGGTTGAAACATATATATCATATTAATTGAGTGGCTTATTATATATTATATGATTTTTTTTATTTAAAATGGAGGAACCTGACAAAATTAATGTCAATAAGATAAATGTAAAATGTAAAATGCATTGGTCGCCGCAACCACACTTATTAATAAAGATTCCATTGCTCTGATATCAATGCACGTTGAAATTGCTGCTTATTTCATTTTTTGTACAAGTACCGTTGGTACGTACCAATAATGATTTTTTTGGTACGAGTAGCGGTAGCAATAATGATGGGTCTGATTGGAACCAAAAAACAGATGAGAACATTTAATATAAAAGATTTGTATTAAGGGTACGGTGGCATGGGTTGTATATAGGGGTGCAAACGGATCGGTTATTATTCGTTCGGATTCGGATCCGCATCCAATTTTTTGTGCATACGGATATTCGGATACGGATATTCGGGTACGGATAATTTGCGGATACGGATACAGATATGATTTCAATTTTTAAAAGCGGATACGGATATGAATATGGATAATATCCGTATCCATAATTTTTAAATTAACGTATATTCGTGTACTGAATGCCTAGTTTCGGCTTGAAGTTATGTTTTAATCAAACCAGTCTTTTTATTTAAAATACATTGCCAATTATATTTATGTTTTACAAGCATCAATTTATTAATCAAACTAAAATTTAGTAAAATTAAAAAAATTACTTAACCAGTATATTCTGGCTTGGAGTTATTTAGGTCCTTTTACGTTGACCAGTATATTTAGCTCCTTAGAATTATATATGTTTAGAGAGAATATCTTTTGTGTTGGTATATTTTGATTCGAATTATAGTTATGTTGGTGAATTTTAGTTAATTGGATATGATCGGTGAATTAATGAATTTTAATTATGGCTATATATATTTTGTAATGGCATAACATATGTATTTTGAATTAAGAATCCGAATTATATCCATATTTGTATTCGTAACAAAAAAATATTTGATCTGTATCCGTTTAATATCCAATCCGTATCCGTATCCGATTAATATTCGATCCGTATCTGTATCCGAAAAAAATACGGAAACGGATATGGTTTTATCATTATCCGATCCGTATCCGATCTGTTTGCACCCCTAGTTGTATAGAGGACTACGGTGCTACGGCTTAATATTTGAGTTTTGAAAATCCTAACGGTTGATCCGAACCGTTCATCTTGTTCTTCATATTAATATGTGTTTGGAGACCAAATTTTACCATTTTTGGAAATTTTTTACTATTTTTTTAGATAGGTAGAAAATCAAATATCTGAATGGTGCAGAATTTTTTAAATCAAGTGATTTTCTACCTATCTAAAAAAATAGTAAAAAATTTCCAAAAAATATAAAATTTGGTCTTCAAACACATATATATTAATATGGAGAACAAGATGAACGGTTCGGATCGACCATTATGATTTTGAAAACTCGAATATTGAGCCATAGCACCGTAGCCCTCTATTCAACCCATAGCACCGTAGCCTTACTCTATATAAATAAGAGTAAAACTAGAGTGTTCTTAAGTTCACCAAAGTGTTTGGTGAACTTACTCTAAAATCTATTATATCGGTTTCAAACGACAAATCTAAGCCGTTGAAATCCATTTACTTCACAAAGTGATGAATTTACATACAAAGATTTTAAGTGTTCAAATTATTTTAGTATAAAGTCAAGCGGTCAAATATAGAGGGTTTATAAATTAATTTTAGTGCATTCATTTTTTTAGCACTTTTTGACCACTTGACTTTATATAAAATTAATTCGAAATTCTAAAAACTTTACATGTAAATTCATCACTTGTGAAGTAAATTGGTTTCAATAGTTTAGATTTATTGTTTGAAACTAATCTAATAGGTTTTGGAGTTAAGCTCACCAAACACCTTAGTGAGCTTAAGAACACCCCAGTTCTACTCTATAAATAATATTGGCTGTGATTTATTGTGGAAAAGATTTAAAACTTTTCAACAAATAAACTGATATTTATTTTTTATGAAAAAAGTTGATGAAACATAACTTGATTAATTATATTCCAAATTTTACTTATTTTCTAAATATTTAAACTAAAATATCAGAAAAAAATCAATTAAAAAATCTTGATAAGTCTATTTGATAGATTTTTCATTATATTTGTATCACAAATAATAAAATAAACAGTTAAAACTTAGACCAGTATAACGATTTCTAACTTCACTGTCATTCTTTTATAACATAATATGGGAATATGGCATTGATAAGCTTAAAAAAAAAAACAATAATGACATCTCCTTAATAATTGTTAATTAATGGGTTTTTAATCAACCTCGGCCTACCTTGTTTAATTTGAACACATCAACTTCGGCTCGGCTCGATTTGAACACTTGAACTATTCAAGCAATTTCATTATTTTCCTATTAAGTATAATTTATTGTTTTTCTTTGAGTAAAAATATTCTCCAGTACACAATACATATTTAAATTTTGGCTAATAATTTTTTTTTCCTTTTTTGTGCATTAATGTAACCATGTTTTGAGAGTAAACGTTATTATTCATGTTTGCAACATTCTTCACTTTTTATACAATTAGAGAAGAGTTAAAATGCACCATTAATTTTGTGTCTAGGCAATTAATTTTCTGAGGTAAGTATCAGTCACTTAGGTGTTACAACGACTGATGCATTAATGAATGATGACTTGATGATGGCTTCACTAGTGGAAAAACAGGAATCAGGATCGGTTATATACACATATCAGTATCGGAATCCAACCGATCCTGATGAAGGCGATACTGATACTATCAGGATCGGTTTTATATTTTTCAAGAACCGATCCAAATAGAAACTATTAGGATCGGTTTTTTAATAAACCGATCTTAATAGTTGTTATCTAGATCGGTTTTTGACTAAGAACCGATCCCGATACGTACTATCAAGATCGGTTTTTATATAAGAACCGATCCAAATAGAAACTATTAGGATCGGTTTTTTAATAAACCGATCTTAATAGTTGTTATCTAGATCGGTTTTTGACTAAGAACCGATCCCGATACGTACTATCAAGATCGGTTTTTATATAAGAACCGATCTTGATAGTATTTTCGAATTTTTTTTTTAAATTACATAACAACCGATCCTGATACGTACTATCAAGATCGGTTTTATATTAAAACCGATCTTGATTGTATTTCAGATCATAATTCCAAAAAAAAAAAAAAAAACTTTTAGGATCGGTTTTTATTTAAAAACCGACCTTAAAAGTTTTTTTTTTTTTTTTTTTTTTTTTTTTTTTTTTTTAATTATGATCTGATAAAAAAAAAAACTTTTAGGATCGGTTTTTATTTAAAAACCGATCCTAAAAGTTTTTTTTTTTTTTTAGAATTAGGATCGGTTCTTTTAAACAACCGATCCTAATAGTAGTAATCTGGATCGGTTGTTTAAAATAACCGATCCTGATATTTTATTGAAGCTAAAAAAAATATTTTTATTTATTTGACCAGCTTCCATATATATTTTGCTGGCCAGCATCCTAAATTTTTTTTTGTTGCACAGTAAGAAGCAATTATCAATTAAATATCATATACACATTCTAAATTAATTATCATACACATCTTAAACTATTACAAAAAATTCATGTACTTCATAAAAAGTTTTGTGAAGCATTACATGTTATAACAAGAAATTTAAATCCAAAAAAAAATTAATTAACAAACATACAATTGACTAATTGGGCTATTTCTTCAATTAACACACATTTATACAATATACACATTTATGCAATTAATGTAAAGCACAACAATAAAAAAATCAATAATTACCTCTTTTGCAATCACATCACTTGAGATTAAAAAAGACCATAAAAACAAAAACAAAGGTAACAATTAGATGGAAAAACATTTTCCAATAAAAAATACAAAAAAATGTGTTTTAAAAGTATAATAATGAGAAAATTAGATAAAGCTAATACCATGATAGTTGATCGGCCGGATGATTAAGTAACTTGAGAGAGATGTCCTCAAAACTGTAAAATAATATACAAACACCATTAATTAATTTTTGAAACAATAAAAAAAATTAAAAACTGGCACAATTGAGCCGGAGGTGCGAGAGGCTCGGATTTGAGAGGAAGAGACGGAGAGAAAGAGAGAGAGAGACACGGAGGAGAGGGAGAGACGGAGACAGAGAGAGAGAGACAGCGTACTGAGGATTTGAGAGGGAGATACGGAGACAGAGACAGAGATGCTAAATTGAAAATGAGAGGCGCGAAATGAAAATAAGAAGAACCCTAGCTAAGCTGGTTATATAGGAAGTTATCATTAGGATCGGTTGTTTATAAAGAACCGATCCTAATAGTATCAGGATCGGTTTTTATAAAAAACCCGATCCTGATACTAATTTTTTTGAAAAAAAATAGTATCAGGATCGGTTTTTTATTATAAAAAACCGATCCTGATACAATTTTTTTTTCAAAATTGGTTCTGCAAAAAAAACAAAAAAAAAAAAAAAAAAAAAATCAGGGTCGGTTTTTTATAAAAAACCGATCCTAATAGTATCAGGATCGGTTTTTTATAAAAAACCGACCCTGATTTTTTTTTTTTTTTTTTTTGCAGAACCAATTTTGAAAAAAAAATTGTATCAGGATCGGTTTTATTGCTAAAAACCGATCCTGATAGTATCTGGATCGGTTTTTAGCAATAAAACCGATCCAAATAGTTTTTTTCTTTTATTTGGAAAATCTTTTCATATGGTTATGTTTAAATAAATATAAAAAATTACATATTAGAAATATAAGTTAATTATTTAATAGAAATTTAATTTAATTTTCAAATTCTACTTAAATAATATTAAACAGCAGATAGGTACTATTTGACATTGATATTTCATTAATGTAATTTTGATGAAAATTAATGTAATTTATATTATTAAAATTTATGTGATAATATAATTAATTATTTGACATTGATATTTCATTTTGAAGTCATTTTGAAGTCATTTTGACTATTGAATTTTTTTATACAATCATGCATGATGCATCAATGACTTGTGCCATATAATAATATACATAGGACTTGAACCCTTGTTGTGTGGGGTTGTGAAGGAACGAATACGAACATTAGCATTTGGTCGATCGGAACCGTTAAAATGAAAGAATGTCATATTAATTTCACCATTATAAAATTTGATACAATTCGGGATTCATTTACTACTTCATCAAAGCAAAACAATATAGAAACAACGCACGGCCGTAAATAGTTTACGTTGGATCTTAATATTATTTAAGTAGAATTTGAAAATTAAATAAAATTTCTATTAAATAATTAACTTATATTTCTAATATGTAATTTTTTATATTTATTTAAACATAACCATATGAAAAGATTTTCCAAATAAAAGAAAAAAACTATCTGGATCGGTTTTATTGCTACAAACCGATCCAGATACTATCAGGATCGGTTTTATTGCTAAAAACCGATCCTGATACAATTTTTTTTTTCAAAATTGGTTCTGCAAAAAAAAAAAAAAAAAAAAAAAATCAGGGTTGGTTTTTTATAAAAAACCGATCCTAATAGTATCAGGATCGGTTTTTTATAAAAAACCGACCCTGATTTTTTTTTTTTTTTTTTTTTTTGCAGAACCGATTTTGAAAAAAAAAATTGTATCAGGATCAGTTGTTATAAAAAACCGATGCTAATAGTATAACTATTAGGATCGGTTGTTTAGAACAACTGATCCTGATAGTTCACAAATTAGGATCGGTTGACTAAAAAACCCGATCTAACTAGTTTTTAGGATCGGTTTTGTTCAGAAAACCGATCCAGATAGGTATTAGTATCGGTTGTTTCATATAACCGATCCAGATAGGCCGATCCTGATTCATGTTTTTCCACTAGTGCTTTGCTTTCTTCTTTTGGTCAATAAAATCTTTGGTCGACTTATTTGATTGGAAGCCAATTTGCTCCTTTCTTGAGAAAAGGACTCTCTTGTTCTCCAATCTGAACTGTTTAAAATTAATTAAATAACTTCAATTAATTTTTTTTATATCAATATAATTTATTAAAACAAATCAGATGTAATCGAAGCCGTTTGATCAATTTTGAACGGTTTAGATTGAAGAATAGGAGAGTCATTTTTTTCTTAAGTAAAGGAGCAGAGTTCATTCCTATTTGATTGGGGTTACAGATGTCTCATCTTTGAATGGTCTGTGTCTCTGTGGACCTGGTTTTTCCCAACTACTATATGGACCCCTTCATTAAAAAGGGTCTGGATCTCCTAAAGTAACCCAATTTCTGGGTTTTGGATAATTGTCCGATTCAAATTCTTTGCTCGAGATTGCTTCGTGATTCAAAATCATTTTGTGGAATGTATGCAATCCACTTCAGATGGATTATTGTGGATTTGAATCAGACGGTCCAGATTTAAAACCCAATTTTTGAGTTACTTCGCTGGATCTGAGCTCCATTAAAAAGGGGTCTGTCTCCGAAGAATTTATATCCCTCTGAAGGTAGCTCACCCGTTTGAGTTTGAATTCGATCGGCCTGTTCGTTAAATATTGCCATTAATTTAAAGCATCTTGTGAATTTTTAGATAAGTTAAAAGTCAGGATGTCTCTGATTTAGATCGAAGGGACCAATAAAACCAATAACCCCAATTTTTATTTTTTTGAATACGGATACGGATATGAATTGGATATTAATCGAATATGGATACATATTGGATATTATCAGATACGGATACAGATATAATTTGGATTTCTTAATTCTAGAAAGAGGAGAGTTAAAATGCACCCTCTATTTTGTGCTCTTAACGTGCACCCTCTCTTCATATCTTCATTTTTAAAGTTCAAATAGTCGATTCGAACCTTCCAACGTGTTATTTATATTAAAATGTGCTTGGAGACCAAATTTTACATTTTTTGAAATTTTTTTACTATTTTTGAAGATTTTTTTATTAAAGTAAACAATAATAAAAAAAATTCAGCAAAGTGATGATTTTCAAAAATTCTAAAAAAAACAGTAAAAAATTTCCAAAAAAATGTAAAATTTGGTCTACATGCATATTTTAATATGAAGAACACGTTGGAAGGTTCGAATCAACTATTTGAACTTTAAAAATGAAAATATAAGAAAAAAGTGCACGTTAGGAGCACAAAGGGAGGGTGCATTTTAACCCTCCTCCTATAAATATCTTGTGTTATATCTTCGTTCTGGAGAGTACTTTTGGCGTTACAATGATTAATGAATGATTAATGAATGATTAATTCATTGGGCCCATTGCGGTTGGAACTTCATCTTTTGATTGTGCCCATTTTGTTGGGTAATGATTTTAACAGAGATGTTTTAGCTTCATGCAGCGCAAAAACCTTATGTTATTCAGTTTTGGTTCTATAGTAGGTGCCCTGCATGAAGTGAAAACTAGTCTGTTAAAATATTTGCCCATTTTGTTCCCCATGCATTTTGTTCTGTAGACCCAAGCCTAATTTATTTCACCCAAAGAACTTCATCTTTTATATAAGTTTGAATCTGAACCGTTCAGTAAATATTAGCACGAATATTAAAAGTGTATCATAAATTCTTTAATAGATCCAAATTGATTTTGATTTGAATAAAATTATTCGATTATTCTAAATTCACTATTTTTGTCACTCGGCCAATTAATCACGCGGTCAAACGAGACCGCCATAGGTTTTAAGATTTGTATATGAATTAGAAGGATTTTAGATCTAGCAATTTGTACAGATGAACATAAAAGCAGGTATAAAATAGAATTGTTTCTCTTTAGGTAGCTTTCCAAAATAAAACTATAGCTATTATTAGTTGCAATATAAATTATCTCATTTTTTGATACTTTTTTTTTGTAAAAATATTTGGTAAATTATACACTTGTTTTGCAATTAATCCGCATAAAAATTACTTAGTTGTGCATGCAATGGGTAAACAACATATATATATGTATGAATCATAAATATTGTGTGAAGATTATATATTATGTGAACATGTTTTGTTGATATTTCGTAGTGATTTGCCAATTCTATTGGAGTTTACCATTTGTAATTCAACACGTGGAGCTTGATGACACCGATCGAATTGTACATGCAAGCAACATTCACTAGTTTATCTAATTGTGCAATTAATTCACATAAAAGTTACCATGTGCATGCAACATAAACATTCAAATAAACATCGATATATAGAATTCATCTTCTTATTTACAATTACAACACATCATATATATGCAACAATTTCTTTTGATTTGACTAATTAATTAACTATATTTTATTAGACACTAAATTTATAAGATCATTATCAATTATCTTGGTTAGGTTAAATAAATGGGTCAAACTAACTTTCAACTAATGAAACATGTTTTGAATAATAAATCATGTTTTCATTCCAAGTCTTCGGCAGTGTCGTAATGAACATGTGACAATTAATTAATCGATATAAAAGTTACCATGTGCATGCAACATAAACACTCAAATAAATATCCATAAAATTCATCTCCTTATTTACAATTAATTTTTGTCATTGAACAAAGTATTTGTTAGCTTTGAGAACTTTATTGCTTCTTCTTGAGCCATTTTCTTTTGCTGAAATTTGTTGCAATTTTTTTTTTTTTTTTCGGTCACAGAATTTTTCGCTTTGATACCATGTTATTTTGTAAGATGAGAAGAGAGAATAAGAAAATAACTTATTATTTCAATCTTATTTATAGCTTTACATGGGTATCTATTTATAAAGAAATAAAAAAAAAAACTAGCTGTTGACTATTCCCTCTTCTATTTAATTACAAACATTATTTCCTAGTTTACTAATTACAAGACACTATTCCCAAAAAACTAACCGTTACAAATAAATTTGAAAGTAGCCGTTTATGTTAACAGTTATAGTCTTTTTTTTTTTCTTAATTGACAAACACATATTTAAATAGGGAGCGCAAACTGTACAGATGATGCATGTGTCCTCACCCATAACAGATGAGAGGTACGTCTCTTGTAGTTTTCTTTCAACATATGAAATCGACTAGGATATATAGTTTGTATTTTTATATTATTTTGCATTGGTGACACAAAATTTCTTCCTATAAAAACAAATTCGATACTACGTTTTCATCTATATAAAATATAACGGTTTAAATAACATATAGCGAATATTTAATTAAAGGTTGAGAAAAGAGTATGTCATATTGATAAATAACTAATTAAATTGTTTTGATAATAACAACAACAAATCCGATGATTGTTAGAATAAAATGTTCTTCATAATTTAGATAAATTGTGTATAAAATTCAATTCAATTTACAAATCATTAGTCTTCAACAGGTAGCTAGAAAAATATATGAATGAGTAGAGGTTTTCAAATTACAGAAAAAATAATGCATGTTATCAAGGATAGCAAAAGAGAGGGAGGGAGGGAGTTTCATGTTTTAACAGTCTCATCGCTCTGGGTTTCACTTTTTTCTCCATGTTGAGGAATTATCTAGCTATTTATAGGGTTTCTAAGGTCTGGGGTTTCAAGGGTCAGTCTTCAAGTTGGTAGCATTTGATAAATTTTAACAAGGATATATAGCAAGAGCAATGGAGGGAGGGATGGAGGGACTTATTTTATTGATAATAAAAAAAGTGGTGTTTCGTTGACTAATTGTCTCGATTCCCATTTCTCATCATCTCTTGCTCATCACTCATTATCTAATACCCAATGAGGGGATAATTAATTTCTAGAGATGACACTTTAAAGATTAAACTTCAAATAAGACTAAAAGTGGGGATTTATTATAATTTAATTCTGTGTTAAAATACTATTTAGTTACTTTTTGTCTGTTTCCAATCCATTCTATTTTCTCTTTGAAGCAAACAAATTAATCATATGCAAACTGAATGAAACCAAAACAATACTGTAATGATGATTAGTAGGTAGCGATACGGGCATATTAATTTTGGAGAAATGACACTAAAATATTAAATTTCAACTAAAGACGTAATAGATATTCATTTTAATTGAAGCCTGCGATTTTAGACTTTAAATTTATTATTTACTTTTTTCCATTTTGAATTCAAATATATATGTTTTCTTATTGAAATAAGGTTATTTGTAAATATTATAGCATCTTATTTATAATTTTTTACAAATTGTTAGTGACTTAATTGATATATAATCAATGGTTTTAAATTATATTAAATATATATACAACCTACCAAAATTATGGATAGCATTTTATTTTTATTTTTATTTTTTTACTTTATAAAAAAAATGGATAACATTTTAGTTAAGAATCATTGAATATTTGTCAACATTATCAACACAATTTAAATATCAATACACCTTATTTATTTGTAACTAATGTTAAATTTGTTGAATATTTAGACTCTACAACTTACAAAATAATGGTTTAAATTTAATCACATATGGTATGAACCGATAATGTATGTAATTGTGTTATATATTATTTAAATCTTTATATTTAGTGGTAGATGAAAATCAATTTTTTTTAGAAGAAATTTTAAGTCATACCAATGGAAGATAATATAAAAAACATATATAGCACCTCTTCTGTCGATGGGTAAGAGACCAATGCATGTGAAGCACGCATTGGGGTGAGAGAGAGAGAGAGAGATATTAATGTCACGCGAAGCATGCATTTGAGAGATACAGAAAGGTGTATATCAGAACTCCTATAATAGCACGTTGATATAAAGAGGACTGAATGGTGTATCTGTCCAGAGGCGATCTCAACCTCCCATCCAGTAAATCTAACAGTTATAAACTATTGTGTTGAATATGAGATTTTATACATATTTTTTATGTATCCATGTGTGTATAAGTCTACAGTTAGTTATACATTAACTCGCCACATAGAAAACTACACAGAAATTGTATCTTTTTGCACGCGTTTTTTCCGCTCCGACTTTTTTCTTTTCTTCTTTCCTTCCCTAAACCGACTCGCCTTTTCTTCTCTCCTTTCCCTAATGACCTGCTCCCCAACGCATTCAGACACATATTTTCTTTTTATTTTTAACTTCCCCACGCCCACTCTTTTCTTGGCTTCCTCTTTGCCTCTCTTTGCCTCTCTATGCCTCCCGACGCGAACCCTAGCTCCCCGCCTCTCCTCTCCGTGCCCAGAAGTGTTAACCCTAGCGCTCATCTCCCGTTTCTCCTCGCTCCTCGATTCCACCTGTTAAACCCTACAGTAAACCACACCTTCCCTTCCTCCCTTCCTCTCCCCGACTCTCAAATGGAAAAAGAAAAAGAAAGATAAATGAAAAAGGTGACGCGGCCAATGACAGCGACGGCCAATAACACCTTGCCTTCCTCACTCTCCCCGAGGATTTGGGTTTGTCCAGTTGTAAGTTTGACACTTTTTGTCATCCTTAATCACTTTAAATTATATTGCATACTTGTTGTACAAGTATGTGTTTTCTCCGCGAATTCATACTTTTTTTATTTCGTTGATGTTTTCTTAAACTGTTGGCATCGTTGTTGTTAATTTCGTGTTTTATCTTTTGATGGAAGATCTGGATATGGAGGGTGATGGATTTGAGTACTCAGAAAAAGAACCTGAAGAGCAGGATGTTGACATTGTGAACCAATATTACAACTCGAAAGGTATATCTATCTATTTTCTCTGTGAATTTTTAGTATTTTTTGTTCATTATTCTGTTCTAATTTGTATGAACTCGCAAAAGCTGGGGTATTTTCTAGCTTATGCTTGCAAATGCCTTGGTTAAATCAGGCTATTTCCTAGGGATATAGAATTCAGAAAAAATATATGCCCAATTAGTTGCGAGGCAACTATGTCACTGTGATAGCAGTATGCAGTATTTCTTGTATTAGCATCCCTGTAGCGAATTGGACTAATAAAGCGTTGTTGATTCATAACAAATAGGGAAAGTATCTGTTGATAGCAGTATGCAGTATGAAATGCAGGGTTCATAACATTGACTAGGGATCATTAAATTGACACTTTTGATAACAGTTATCAAATTAAAGCCAAAAAGAACTTTACAAATTGAAAATTTAGATATTTTTGCTATTAAAGTTAAGCAATAAAACCTTTTGCTTCTAACTAGAAATATTTTATACCAACTTTTTTGCATTCTTATTGCAGATTCTGGGATTGATTGTTTTTTAGTGACACTGTCAGTTGTCGATACTGATTGAGAAGTCGGAGTTTGAGTCGGTACTATAAAAATGCTGAGAAGAACCTTCAATTCATCTAATCTCTTGTGCGAGACATCCTCATGACCAAAACCACGCACTACCTTTTTGTGTATGGCACCGCCATGGCCATGAAGATTAAGTTGTTGTTGCTCTCAGGGGTCTCAGCTCTAACGATTCTCTGGTCAATGTATGTACTTTCTTTGGTATCAATCAGTCCACTGTTTCTCAGGTACGCAATCAAATTGTACATTCTTTGTGCCTTTTACTTTTTTTTTTAATTCTTCTGTGTGGTACATGGGAAGTTAATTCTTGGGGGGGTGGTGGGGAGTTCCTGCTGACGTTTACCTTTAGGTTGATACAGCACCTGAGAGAATTAGTGTCTGTTGAACAATTTTGATACGATTCAGAAACAAAAAGTAACCCCCTCCCCTGTTGCAGTGTGACCATGTGGATTAAATTGTCAGTTACTTGCATATGGGATTTTAGGTTTAGTGTTCTGGAACTGCAATATGGATCAGCAATTATCTGAAGATCTTTTTTATGGAATTAGCAATTATCTGAAGTTCTGTGAGATAGCTGGCTGTTATTTACTCCTATAGGTATACATGAATTAATGGTTTTTTTTCTCTTTTTCAGCGGTGTTCAGTACTCGACTTTTGTTGAATGCAGGAGACTAAGCTTAGAAATGTCACTATTATGCTCCCCTTTCATGTATGGGGACTACTGGACTACATCACCGGAGAGCTGACCCCGAAACTGCTCTCTTGTGGATAATTTTATTTGGTTTCCATGAATTTAGGGTTGTTTTGTTTGGTACATTTTGTTTTACCGGTACAACTGATGATTTTGGCTTGGGTGGGTTTTATAAACTTCTCTCTTGTGATTGTGTTAAATCAGAATTTAAAATTATTAGGCGGATAGTGTTAAATTGTGAACAGGTCAGAATTTGTTCTACTGGTACAATCAGAATTTTGAAAATTGCTTGTGATTCTCTAATGATTGTGTTAAATCATAATTTTTATAAACTGCTCTCTTGTGATTTTCTGATGATTTTGTTTTACTGGTACAATTGATGTGTTAAATCAGAATTTACTGGCATGGGTACTGATTGTGTTGGATTGTATAAATTGATGCGTTGGTGATTGGGTGAAGCATTAGATAACATCTAACGAACCACACACATTTGCAACACAAGGCTATGTGGGGCTTCAAGCCCCGGTTTCTTCCGCTTATTTTGTAAAACAGGGAACTCAGCTACTGTGCCATATATTGTTGTCCATAATACCCTTTTGGCTCATGCTGCTACCTCAAACATGCACAGGAAGAAATATAAGATAATGTTTGCTTCATGCATTTTATTTTACTGCTGGCGTTCTTTATTCAGAATCAAGATTATTATCGGATACACTTACCTATGGTTATTAATTATTTGATAAAATTAGTTGGGTCTAACATTTATTTGGGTTTTTATCCAATCACAGTGAGAATCTGTCTTTTTCTTCTACTTATTATGGATTGACGCTTGGTTGATTTTGTCCTTTCAATACTTAGATTTAGCTGTTATTGACAAGATTATTATCAAATACACTTACCTGTGGTTAGTATTTGACTACAGTTTTATAGACAAAGTTTAACCAAGATTATTCAAAGTTCTACAAGTTTAACTTGATAAAATAAGTATAGAAGAAAGTAAAAGAAAAGGGTATATAATTACGTATCACCAAAACAAGTAAAAGAAAAGGATACATATTTTCCCCTCTAAATTTGTAATATCATATTTACCCTTCTAGATATCAAAAACTCACCAAATTTACCCAATTTATTGCATTTTCTTTTAAAATTTTCTAAATTTATAAAGTACACATCCTTTGTTAAAAAAACAGCACATATGTGAAGTAATTAACAAAGCACCTATAATCAAACATCTTTTTAATTTCCACGGCAACGCGTGGCCGGCACTTAACTAGTATGTATAAATTAATGTCTTTGTTTCTCAACGCTCTTATTATATTACTGCCTCCACTCTGGAAGTAGGGCCCTTGAGGAAATGTTTAGTTTGACCAGGAATGGATGTCCTTTGGCATACATGAGGGGATGTGTCTTCTTAGGGATGTGTTTAGTGTGACCAGAAATGTTTAGTTTATCCACCATTGTAACGATTTATTTATCAAAGGCACGCAGCAATAATCACTACTACAGAACTGCAGACTTTATCGGGTAAAAACTACATGTGCTAACAGATTTTTTACATTTGAGAATTTTAGAGTATTGAGGTTCTACAGTTTACATTTGAGAATTTTACAATATTGAGATTCTACAGTTTACATTTGATAATTTTACAGTATTAAAGTTCTATAGTTTGCATATGTATGTTTTACAGTATGTGTAGTGTTAATTTACATTGTATAGATGCATATATATTAATAATTGAATAAAAAAAATTAAAACTAATTTTAATTTTGGGAAAAAAAATTGATTCAAAAAATATTTGGATTCAAGAAAATTAACGTTGATGCAAAAAAAATTAATTTTGAATAATTTCCATGGTTATATTGAAAAAAACTGCAAGTTTGAGAAGTGGTCCGGTTTTAAAATGTTATAATTGATTATTGATTAACGAGACATTAATTAGTTAAAACTTTTATTTAGATCGAAACTACCAATTTTTGTCTCTACCATTTTATAAAAGAAAATTTCGGAATTATCAGCGCCTCGGAAATATTTAGTACCTCTAAAACTAAGATATAAGTATTTGGATGATAAGATATTAATACTTGAAACTAAGATAGTAATACTTTAATGTGTAACTTGTTATGATTATCCCTTTTCAGTCTTCCAATCGTACTCGCGTCAACCTTCCTCTATTGCAGTAGTGGGGACCCTGTATCAACGTATCAACCTTAACCGATCATCACTGCGTTAACCTTCCTCTAACTTAAATAGTTGACCACATAGGTATAAATATTTGCAATACTTGATATTAATACTTTCAGACGTCAGTAATTGTCATATGTAAACTATACTTGTAAGTATATGTATAAATACTTGTACGTTAAGGTATATATATTTTTGTGATGAAGAGCTTGAAATTATATTATCATCGATCTCATTTAAAAGAGAAAATTGCGTAGAAGATGTTCGTTGTTTTAGATTCGCAAAATTACTCACACATCGTTCAAATATGAATGACATTCAACAGAGAAAAATACTCACCTCTAAAAATGTTTATGGTCTCCGAGGTAGTTTGATTGGTCCTTCAAAGATAATTGTAGTGCGAGTTTGTTTGAGAGATTTAGTTGGGAAGAGAATCAGCAGATTCTGATTCACTTCCTTAATTTTTATTCATTTCTTATTCGATTCAACAGATTCTTACCGATTTTTCCTTCTATGGTCAAATTTATTCAAAAGCTAGCCCAGCCGACAGTCTGTCAATGATAGTGCTTATCATTTAATAATTCATAATTAATTAATTATATGTTACAGGTTGGCAAATATTTCACCGAGTCGCTTATATAAACAGATAACTGGTACCTTGGCTTCTCCATATATTCAGTATATAGCACATATATACAAATGGAGATGACGATAATAAGAAACTCATGCCTAGCTTACATCAGTAGTTTCGCTCTCAAGTGTATTGTGAACCTATCTCCGGGCGCATTAAAGTGTACGGCCAACCCATGCCTTTGCATGAACTCGCTCGTTCCATACCGATCCCACCAGAGAAGGACTCAATGCTTGGCCGCATCATGGCACTTCTTGTTCACCAAGGAATCTTTGCGCAATCCGAAGCAGGCTACCTGCTCACCCCCATCTCAGAGCTCCTTCTCGTTGAGGGCTCCAACATGGGCATCTACGTGCATATGTTAACACAGGTAGACTTCCTCCAAAGTTGGGAACGTCTCAGCGAAGTGTTAACAGATACTGGTACATGCACCCTGTTTGAGAAAACATTTGGCGGGAAACAGTTGTGGGAGTTATCGAAGGAAGAACCCGGCATTGGTAATACTAAATACTATATATGAGGATCACTCTCTTTCTCTCTTTCTCTCTTTCTCTCTCTATGACTGTATATATTTGTGAATTTGCTACCTAATTAATTAATAATTACATTGGAAATTTGAAATGTCCAAACTAGGTAACTTTTTCAACGAGGCAATGACAAGCCAGACCAAGCCGTTAATGAGAGGCTTATTTGCGATCTACCCACATATATTTGATGGCTTACATAGTCTGGTAGACGTCGGTGGGGGCACCGGAGCTGCAGTGAAAATTATTTCCGAAGCCTTTCCCGGATTGAGATGCATTGTATTTGACCTTCCACATGTAGTTGCAGAGGTATCAAAAAATGACTCCTTTGATGTGGTTGGGGGAGATATGTTTGAAAAGATACCTCCCGCTGATGCAATTTTTATCAAGGTCTCTGCATATTCAACCTCATGCTCGAGCTAAATTCACCATTATTATTAATATTTCTTATAATAATTGTTTAATTTTGATAAATTAACCATGAAAATTTGATGTTCTTGTTTATGCAGAAGACACTCTATTATATATACAAATTGAATTAATTAATTAATTACCTTTTTCCAACATGTTTCTCAGAATATTCTTCATGACTGGAGCGACGAGGACTGTGTTCGGATACTAAAGCGATGCAAAGAAGCAATTGAATCCAGAAAACATAATGCTGGGAAGGTCATTGTGGTGGACATCATCATAGATTTAGAGAGTGATGACCCAAAAGAAGTGGAGACTAGTCTTTTGTTCGACATTGACATGATGTGTTGCTTTGGGTCGAAGGAACGTTACAAGAAGGAATGGCATGATATCATACTGGCATCAGGATATTCTGATTACAAGATATATCCTGCTAGGGTGGGTACTGATGCTGTTATTGAACTCTATCCATGAATTTCTGTTATAATAAAGAAGACCAGTGGTGGGAGAGGATAATAAAACGATGTTTTATTTCATGCAGTTTTCAAATTAAGTTTAAAGTTATTTCCCATGTATTTATTTTCAATAAAGCTTCAATTACAGCAACTTTGCATCAATTGGCTCTTAATTGCAAGCCTTTGAACAGAGTTTGGTCTGCTTATAAACTTAACTAATAATAATTATTAATTTTTGGTGTTTAATTAGAAAAAGAAATATGACTGGTACAAAAGTATTACAAAAGCTCACTCATCCGAAGTTCTTCAATGTTTTCTCCATGAATTCACAAAACCAGTGCCGTCGCATTCTTTGTTGGCCAGGCGCTGCCACCACTATCCCCACACTTGTATATGGTGATAGAACTGCGAGCCCTACAACGCTGCAGATCGCACAGCCTCCTCGTTATCGATCACTGGAGTTCAACCCACAGCAGCACAAAACCCTTTCTCGTTTCTTTTCCTTGATTCCCTTGATTTTCCCAGGGTTTAACTGAAGATGAAGGGAACTTTTCAATTTTTTTACTCGGGATAACAACAACATATCAACACATCGAAGACGTTTAAATTTGCCATAGATAACAGTTCATTATCCATTGCTAATTGCCACGTAGTAAAGGTATATCTATCACAAACGGTTAGTAACTGTTTGTCATGAATACATCCTTCACCAACAGTTCATTACATAAAACCGATGGTTAATGATGTATTTTGTATTAGAATTCACAAAGAATTCATTTTCCGTTCCTTCTATAATGAACCGTTGATTAAATTTTTATTCACTAAAAAAGTTTATTTTGTATTAGATCGTTGGTGAAGGATGTATTCACGAACTGAATATGTCAACACCGACTGTTTTGCTTAATGAACCGTTGGTGAATATGTCATCACCAAATGTTTTCTTTGTGAACAGTTGGTGATCTAGGTTTAATTCTTGCTGGGCTCGGTTTAATTTTTTGCCATCTGTTGGCCGTTGCAGCTAACTCTTAATAGCCAACTTCGACTACTTCCCATGCATTTTGTGCATTGAGCAACGCATGCATCTGAATACTCCAATTGTCGTTATTCGACTTGATGAGTCGTGGCAATGGTATCAGCCCAACTACTATGTGGGGCCATAGTTATCTCATCTTTTTTTAATGGTCTGTGGACCTGATTTCTCCCAACTACTATGTCGACCCCTTCATTAAAAACGGGTCTGGCTCAGAAGAATTTATATCACTCTGAAGGTAGCTCACCCGTTTGACTTTGAATTCGGCCTGTTCATTAAATATTGCCATTGATTTAAAGCATCTTGTCAATTTTTAGATAAGTTAAAGGTCAGGAATTAATGTCTTTGATTTAGATCGAAGGGCCCAATAAAACCAGGATATCCGTATTTTTTTTTTTTAGAATACAGATACAGATCGGATATTAATCGAATACGGATATGAATCGGATATTAATTGGATACAGATACATGTTGGATATTATTAGATCCGAATATGGATACGGATATAATTCGGATTTTTAATTCTAAAAATATATATAATTAACTTGTTATGTAGTTTCAAAACATATATCTATTTAACTAAAATTCATCCCAACATGACAATATTTTAATCAATATATACCAAGAAAAAATCATTTTGTCTAGACATATGTAATTCTAAAAATTAAATTAAGAATTAATATCGCACGACCTGGAATTAAATAATAATTGAAACTAATATCTAAATTTAAAATAAAATCAAATTAGACCCGTTTGAATCCCAAAAATTCTTAATAATTTGCGTCTCTTATTTAGATAATATCATGTTAATGCCTATACTATATACAGAACAGTAAATTGAATTAAGAAAAGAATACGAATAATTATCCGAATTCATATCCATTTTTCAGACTAAAATTGAATCCGAATCAGTATCCACATATTATGTATCTGTATTCATATTCGTATCCGACAATCCGAATGCAAAAAATTTGGATTGATTTTCTACGTGAAGCTTTTCTTGAATATTAGTTGAATGTTGAATGATTATAATATATGGATGTAAAATTTCGGGTAAAAAAATTCGGATTGATTTTCTACGTGATGTTTTTCTTGAATATTAATTTGTTGAATGTTGAATTCGGAATGATTATAAAATATTAAAATATGGATGTTTTTCTTGAATATTAATTTGTTGAATGTTGAATGATTGTAATTGTATATGGATGTAATATTTCGAGTAACGGGTTGGTTTCCTACATGAAGTTTTCCATGCTATATATATTAAATTTTGTACAACAGTTCTCCAAATTTTATTAATTCTACTTGTAAAATGTTGGTATGTCTAAAATATCCTGTGTTATATACCTTCGTTCTGAAGAGTACTTTTGGCGTTAAAATGGTTAATGAATGATTAATTCATTGGGTCCATTGCGTTTGGAACTTCATCTTTTGATTGGGCCCATTTTGTTCCTCATTTTGATCTGTAGAACCCAAAGAACATCTTTTAAATTTGAATCTGAACCGTTCATTAAATATTGGGACGTGATATGAGTACCCGCACTCTCATCCCCCCCATTACCCCCCAATTTTATTTGTTTAATCTCATCCACATTTCTCATGATCTATAAAGAATTTTGCGAATCTATAACCACGAACGTCTTCTACGCAATTTTATCTTTCAAATGAGATCCATAATAACATAATTTCGAACTCGTTATCACACAAGTATTTATACCTCGTCATTTAAGTATTTATACCTAGTATTTTGCACATATGACACTGCTGACATTTAAAAGTATTAATATCAAGTATTATAAGTATTTATACCTATGCACGGAAGTATTTATACCTATGTGGTCAACTATTTTTGTTAGAGAAAAGTTGACGCAGGAACGATTAGGGAAATGTGATGCGATGATGCGGGATCCACGATTAGGGATAAAATACTTACAAGTATAGGTATAAATACTTGCACAATGAGGTATAAATACTTGTGTGACGATAAATCCGAAAGTACGTCATTATGGACCTCATTTGAAAGATAAAATTGCGTAGAATACATTCATAGTTTTAGATTCGCAAAATTCATCATAGAACATGAGAAATGTAAAAGATATTGAAAAAAAAATCTCACCTCTAAAAACGTGTATAATTCTTCTCCCATGTAGTTTGAGTGGTCCCTCTATATAGTTATATCAAGTTAGACATGCAAATATTAATATCTCAATTTGCAAGTATTAATTTATTATCTTCCAAGTATTTATACCCATGAATTTAATTAAACTTGAAAGATCACAGTGTTGTGAATAAATTTAATTAAACTAGTTAGTTAAGTTAGTTTATGGGAAGTTAAAATATGTTTAAGAGATAGGGGTACAATGCGGGTACTGAGTGTGGGGATTGAAATAATTATTCTTAAATATTAGCACGAATATTAAAAGTGTATCATAAATTCTTTAATGGATCCAAATTGATTTTGGTTTGAATAAAATGATTCCAATCTAAATTCACTATTTCCGTTACTCGGCCAATCACTCGATCAAACGCGACCACCCTAGGCTTTAAGATTTGTATATGATTTAGAATGATTTTAGATCTAGAAATTTGTACAGATGAACATAAAAGCGGGTATAAAATACAATTGTGTGAGTCGCTTTCCAAAATAAAACTATATCTATTATTAGTTACAATATATATTAGGATTATGATAATTGTCCCCCCACTTTTATTCTTCTATTTATGTTCGCACTTAACTTTCATAACTATTTTAGAAACCACAAAAGTTCCAACACTGATTTTTTTTTTCTAAAGTATTAATCTCAATGTACAGAAGTATTTATATCTAAGAACATAAGTATTTACTAGTAATCATGCCCGTGCATAGCAACGGGAGCAAATTATGTAGTAGAAAACATTAAGCTCCTTAATAAGGAGGAGAGATAATTTAAATCAAATTTGTAGAGAAAAATAGTTAAATATTATATTTATCTACAAGATAACACATGTGAACTCTAGTGTAGTGGTGAGAATTTTGGCACCAACAAAACCCAACTGGGTTCGAATCCCGCCTTCAGCAGAAAAAAAGAAAAAGGATGCGCTGTGCACTGGCTTGGTCCGCAAGTGCCGTGCGTGGTTCAGAGGCGCGGTCTACGGGCACTGGGATCATATGTGGTGCGACCAATGCATACTTTGAAAATTTTATTTATGTGCGATCTGGAAATTCAACGGTTGAGCATCATTTGAAAAAAAAACAGTAAATCAAGACCCTTGCAGGATCTAGACATTAATCTCCTTAATAAAGAGGAGAGATACATGTATGATGAATTATTTTTACATAAATAATTATCTCCAACCAAATCTCAAATTACATGGAGGACCATACACGTTTTTAGAGGTGAATTTTTTTCTTCATTCAATCTCGTCGACAATTCTAGCAATATATAAGAAATTTTTACAAATCTAAAACCACGAACATCTTCTACATAATTTTTTATTTCAAATGAGATTCATGATGACATACTTTCGGACTCGTTATCAGACAAGTATTTATACTTCATCATGCAAGTATTTACACCTATACTTAAAAGTATTTTTATATATGACACTGACTGACATATGAAAGTATTAATATCAAGTATTACAAGTATTTATACCTATACACTAGAGTATTTATACCTATGTAAAAAATACTTGAATAATCACCTCGTATACGTTTATCGTGATAAATATTTTTTTGTATGAATAAATAATTAATGGGGGTCCATAGTACAACCTCTAATTTTAGAAATGGACCCTCTAATTTTAGAAATATTTAAATAATTAGTAGAGATCAAAGTACAATATTTAAATAATTATCACTTTTCTTATTTAACGTGGACCCTCTAATTTTAGAAATATTTAAATACTCCGCGGGGGGGATTTTTTAATCTGGGGCGCGGATAAAATCCGCGGGGGGGATTTATTAATCCGGAGCGCGGATAAAATCCGCGGGGGGGATTTATTAATCCGGAGCGCGGATAAAATCCGCGGGGGGGTATTTTTATAAATCTGGCGAAAACCTGGGCATTTTAATTTAATTTATTTATTAAATGGGTATTTTTAAAAAAATCGGCCCCTTTATCATCCTGAATCTCAATTGTGTTGAGTCAGGTACCTGGGAGGATACGGATCCGTTATTAACGCAGTCACGGTTGAAACATATATATCATATTAATTGAGTGGCTTATTATATATTATATGATTTTTTTTATTTAAAATGGAGGAACCTGACAAAATTAATGTCAATAAGATAAATGTAAAATGTAAAATGCATTGGTCGCCGCAACCACACTTATTAATAAAGATTCCATTGCTCTGATATCAATGCACGTTGAAATTGCTGCTTATTTCATTTTTTGTACAAGTACCGTTGGTACGTACCAATAATGATTTTTTTGGTACGAGTAGCGGTAGCAATAATGATGGGTCTGATTGGAACCAAAAAACAGATGAGAACATTTAATATAAAAGATTTGTATTAAGGGTACGGTGGCATGGGTTGTATATAGGGGTGCAAACGGATCGGTTATTATTCGTTCGGATTCGGATCCGCATCCAATTTTTTGTGCATACGGATATTCGGATACGGATATTCGGGTACGGATAATTTGCGGATACGGATACAGATATGATTTCAATTTTTAAAAGCGGATACGGATATGAATATGGATAATATCCGTATCCATAATTTTTAAATTAACGTATATTCGTGTACTGAATGCCTAGTTTCGGCTTGAAGTTATGTTTTAATCAAACCAGTCTTTTTATTTAAAATACATTGCCAATTATATTTATGTTTTACAAGCATCAATTTATTAATCAAACTAAAATTTAGTAAAATTAAAAAAATTACTTAACCAGTATATTCTGGCTTGGAGTTATTTAGGTCCTTTTACGTTGACCAGTATATTTAGCTCCTTAGAATTATATATGTTTAGAGAGAATATCTTTTGTGTTGGTATATTTTGATTCGAATTATAGTTATGTTGGTGAATTTTAGTTAATTGGATATGATCGGTGAATTAATGAATTTTAATTATGGCTATATATATTTTGTAATGGCATAACATATGTATTTTGAATTAAGAATCCGAATTATATCCATATTTGTATTCGTAACAAAAAAATATTTGATCTGTATCCGTTTAATATCCAATCCGTATCCGTATCCGATTAATATTCGATCCGTATCTGTATCCGAAAAAAATACGGAAACGGATATGGTTTTATCATTATCCGATCCGTATCCGATCCGTTTGCACCCCTAGTTGTATAGAGGACTACGGTGCTACGGCTTAATATTTGAGTTTTGAAAATCCTAACGGTTGATCCGAACCGTTCATCTTGTTCTTCATATTAATATGTGTTTGGAGACCAAATTTTACCATTTTTGGAAATTTTTTACTATTTTTTTAGATAGGTAGAAAATCAAATATCTGAATGGTGCAGAATTTTTTAAATCAAGTGATTTTCTACCTATCTAAAAAAATAGTAAAAAATTTCCAAAAAATATAAAATTTGGTCTTCAAACACATATATATTAATATGGAGAACAAGATGAACGGTTCGGATCGACCGTTATGATTTTGAAAACTCGAATATTGAGCCATAGCACCGTAGCCCTCTATTCAACCCATAGCACCGTAGCCTTACTCTATATAAATAAGAGTAAAACTAGAGTGTTCTTAAGTTCACCAAAGTGTTTGGTGAACTTAACTCTAAAATCTATTATATCGGTTTCAAACGACAAATCTAAGCCGTTGAAATCCATTTACTTCACAAAGTGATGAATTTACATACAAAGATTTTAAGTGTTCAAATTATTTTAGTATAAAGTCAAGCGGTCAAATATAGAGGGTTTATAAATTAATTTTAGTGCATTCATTTTTTTAGCACTTTTTGACCACTTGACTTTATATAAAATTAATTCGAAATTCTAAAAACTTTACATGTAAATTCATCACTTGTGAAGTAAATTGGTTTCAATAGTTTAGATTTATTGTTTGAAACTAATCTAATAGGTTTTGGAGTTAAGCTCACCAAACACCTTAGTGAGCTTAAGAACACCCCAGTTCTACTCTATAAATAATATTGGCTGTGATTTATTGTGGAAAAGATTTAAAACTTTTCAACAAATAAACTGATATTTATTTTTTATGAAAAAAGTTGATGAAACATAACTTGATTAATTATATTCCAAATTTTACTTATTTTCTAAATATTTAAACTAAAATATCAGAAAAAAATCAATTAAAAAATCTTGATAAGTCTATTTGATAGATTTTTCATTATATTTGTATCACAAATAATAAAATAAACAGTTAAAACTTAGACCAGTATAACGATTTCTAACTTCACTGTCATTCTTTTATAACATAATATGGGAATATGGCATTGATAAGCTTAAAAAAAAAACAATAATGACATCTCCTTAATAATTGTTAATTAATGGGTTTTTAATCAACCTCGGCCTACCTTGTTTAATTTGAACACATCAACTTCGGCTCGGCTCGATTTGAACACTTGAACTATTCAAGCAATTTCATTATTTTCCTATTAAGTATAATTTATTGTTTTTCTTTGAGTAAAAATATTCTCCAGTACACAATACATATTTAAATTTTGGCTAATAATTTTTTTTTCCTTTTTTGTGCATTAATGTAACCATGTTTTGAGAGTAAACGTTATTATTCATGTTTGCAACATTCTTCACTTTTTATACAATTAGAGAAGAGTTAAAATGCACCATTAATTTTGTGTCTAGGCAATTAATTTTCTGAGGTAAGTATCAGTCACTTAGGTGTTACAACGACTGATGCATTAATGAATGATGACTTGATGATGGCTTCACTAGTGGAAAAACAGGAATCAGGATCGGTTATATACACATATCAGTATCGGAATCCAACCGATCCTGATGAAGGCGATACTGATACTATCAGGATCGGTTTTATATTTTTCAAGAACCGATCCAAATAGAAACTATTAGGATCGGTTTTTTAATAAACCGATCTTAATAGTTGTTATCTAGATCGGTTTTTGACTAAGAACCGATCCCGATACGTACTATCAAGATCGGTTTTTATATAAGAACCGATCCAAATAGAAACTATTAGGATCGGTTTTTTAATAAACCGATCTTAATAGTTGTTATCTAGATCGGTTTTTGACTAAGAACCGATCCCGATACGTACTATCAAGATCGGTTTTTATATAAGAACCGATCTTGATAGTATTTTCGAATTTTTTTTTTAAATTACATAACAACCGATCCTGATACGTACTATCAAGATCGGTTTTATATTAAAACCGATCTTGATTGTATTTCAGATCATAATTCCAAAAAAAAAAAAAAAAACTTTTAGGATCGGTTTTTATTTAAAAACCGACCTTAAAAGTTTTTTTTTTTTTTTTTTTTTTTTTTTTTTTTTTTTTTTTTTTAATTATGATCTGATAAAAAAAAAAACTTTTAGGATCGGTTTTTATTTAAAAACCGATCCTAAAAGTTTTTTTTTTTTTTTAGAATTAGGATCGGTTCTTTTAAACAACCGATCCTAATAGTAGTAATCTGGATCGGTTGTTTAAAATAACCGATCCTGATATTTTATTGAAGCTAAAAAAAATATTTTTATTTATTTGACCAGCTTCCATATATATTTTGCTGGCCAGCATCCTAAATTTTTTTTTGTTGCACAGTAAGAAGCAATTATCAATTAAATATCATATACACATTCTAAATTAATTATCATACACATCTTAAACTATTACAAAAAATTCATGTACTTCATAAAAAGTTTTGTGAAGCATTACATGTTATAACAAGAAATTTAAATCCAAAAAAAAATTAATTAACAAACATACAATTGACTAATTGGGCTATTTCTTCAATTAACACACATTTATACAATATACACATTTATGCAATTAATGTAAAGCACAACAATAAAAAAATCAATAATTACCTCTTTTGCAATCACATCACTTGAGATTAAAAAAGACCATAAAAACAAAAACAAAGGTAACAATTAGATGGAAAAACATTTTCCAATAAAAAATACAAAAAAATGTGTTTTAAAAGTATAATAATGAGAAAATTAGATAAAGCTAATACCATGATAGTTGATCGGCCGGATGATTAAGTAACTTGAGAGAGATGTCCTCAAAACTGTAAAATAATATACAAACACCATTAATTAATTTTTGAAACAATAAAAAAAATTAAAAACTGGCACAATTGAGCCGGAGGTGCGAGAGGCTCGGATTTGAGAGGAAGAGACGGAGAGAAAGAGAGAGAGAGACACGGAGGAGAGGGAGAGACGGAGACAGAGAGAGAGAGACAGCGTACTGAGGATTTGAGAGGGAGATACGGAGACAGAGACAGAGATGCTAAATTGAAAATGAGAGGCGCGAAATGAAAATAAGAAGAACCCTAGCTAAGCTGGTTATATAGGAAGTTATCATTAGGATCGGTTGTTTATAAAGAACCGATCCTAATAGTATCAGGATCGGTTTTTATAAAAAACCCGATCCTGATACTAATTTTTTTGAAAAAAAATAGTATCAGGATCGGTTTTTTATTATAAAAAACCGATCCTGATACAATTTTTTTTTCAAAATTGGTTCTGCAAAAAAAACAAAAAAAAAAAAAAAAAAAAAATCAGGGTCGGTTTTTTATAAAAAACCGATCCTAATAGTATCAGGATCGGTTTTTTATAAAAAACCGACCCTGATTTTTTTTTTTTTTTTTTTTGCAGAACCAATTTTGAAAAAAAAATTGTATCAGGATCGGTTTTATTGCTAAAAACCGATCCTGATAGTATCTGGATCGGTTTTTAGCAATAAAACCGATCCAAATAGTTTTTTTCTTTTATTTGGAAAATCTTTTCATATGGTTATGTTTAAATAAATATAAAAAATTACATATTAGAAATATAAGTTAATTATTTAATAGAAATTTAATTTAATTTTCAAATTCTACTTAAATAATATTAAACAGCAGATAGGTACTATTTGACATTGATATTTCATTAATGTAATTTTGATGAAAATTAATGTAATTTATATTATTAAAATTTATGTGATAATATAATTAATTATTTGACATTGATATTTCATTTTGAAGTCATTTTGAAGTCATTTTGACTATTGAATTTTTTTATACAATCATGCATGATGCATCAATGACTTGTGCCATATAATAATATACATAG
Organism: Carex rostrata; assembly: GCF_964058835.1. Classification (NCBI taxonomy): domain Eukaryota; kingdom Viridiplantae; phylum Streptophyta; class Magnoliopsida; order Poales; family Cyperaceae; genus Carex; species Carex rostrata. Next base: position 764,511 of record NC_135945.1, on the reverse strand, counting down.
GACTTGAACCCTTGTTGTGTGGGGTTGTGAAGGAACGAATACGAACATTAGCATTTGGTCGATCGGAACCGTTAAAATGAAAGAATGTCATATTAATTTCACCATTATAAAATTTGATACAATTCGGGATTCATTTACTACTTCATCAAAGCAAAACAATATAGAAACAACGCACGGCCGTAAATAGTTTACGTTGGATCTTAATATTATTTAAGTAGAATTTGAAAATTAAATAAAATTTCTATTAAATAATTAACTTATATTTCTAATATGTAATTTTTTATATTTATTTAAACATAACCATATGAAAAGATTTTCCAAATAAAAGAAAAAAACTATCTGGATCGGTTTTATTGCTACAAACCGATCCAGATACTATCAGGATCGGTTTTATTGCTAAAAACCGATCCTGATACAATTTTTTTTTTCAAAATTGGTTCTGCAAAAAAAAAAAAAAAAAAAAAAAATCAGGGTTGGTTTTTTATAAAAAACCGATCCTAATAGTATCAGGATCGGTTTTTTATAAAAAACCGACCCTGATTTTTTTTTTTTTTTTTTTTTTTGCAGAACCGATTTTGAAAAAAAAAATTGTATCAGGATCAGTTGTTATAAAAAACCGATGCTAATAGTATAACTATTAGGATCGGTTGTTTAGAACAACTGATCCTGATAGTTCACAAATTAGGATCGGTTGACTAAAAAACCCGATCTAACTAGTTTTTAGGATCGGTTTTGTTCAGAAAACCGATCCAGATAGGTATTAGTATCGGTTGTTTCATATAACCGATCCAGATAGGCCGATCCTGATTCATGTTTTTCCACTAGTGCTTTGCTTTCTTCTTTTGGTCAATAAAATCTTTGGTCGACTTATTTGATTGGAAGCCAATTTGCTCCTTTCTTGAGAAAAGGACTCTCTTGTTCTCCAATCTGAACTGTTTAAAATTAATTAAATAACTTCAATTAATTTTTTTTATATCAATATAATTTATTAAAACAAATCAGATGTAATCGAAGCCGTTTGATCAATTTTGAACGGTTTAGATTGAAGAATAGGAGAGTCATTTTTTTCTTAAGTAAAGGAGCAGAGTTCATTCCTATTTGATTGGGGTTACAGATGTCTCATCTTTGAATGGTCTGTGTCTCTGTGGACCTGGTTTTTCCCAACTACTATATGGACCCCTTCATTAAAAAGGGTCTGGATCTCCTAAAGTAACCCAATTTCTGGGTTTTGGATAATTGTCCGATTCAAATTCTTTGCTCGAGATTGCTTCGTGATTCAAAATCATTTTGTGGAATGTATGCAATCCACTTCAGATGGATTATTGTGGATTTGAATCAGACGGTCCAGATTTAAAACCCAATTTTTGAGTTACTTCGCTGGATCTGAGCTCCATTAAAAAGGGGTCTGTCTCCGAAGAATTTATATCCCTCTGAAGGTAGCTCACCCGTTTGAGTTTGAATTCGATCGGCCTGTTCGTTAAATATTGCCATTAATTTAAAGCATCTTGTGAATTTTTAGATAAGTTAAAAGTCAGGATGTCTCTGATTTAGATCGAAGGGACCAATAAAACCAATAACCCCAATTTTTATTTTTTTGAATACGGATACGGATATGAATTGGATATTAATCGAATATGGATACATATTGGATATTATCAGATACGGATACAGATATAATTTGGATTTCTTAATTCTAGAAAGAGGAGAGTTAAAATGCACCCTCTATTTTGTGCTCTTAACGTGCACCCTCTCTTCATATCTTCATTTTTAAAGTTCAAATAGTCGATTCGAACCTTCCAACGTGTTATTTATATTAAAATGTGCTTGGAGACCAAATTTTACATTTTTTGAAATTTTTTTACTATTTTTGAAGATTTTTTTATTAAAGTAAACAATAATAAAAAAAATTCAGCAAAGTGATGATTTTCAAAAATTCTAAAAAAAACAGTAAAAAATTTCCAAAAAAATGTAAAATTTGGTCTACATGCATATTTTAATATGAAGAACACGTTGGAAGGTTCGAATCAACTATTTGAACTTTAAAAATGAAAATATAAGAAAAAAGTGCACGTTAGGAGCACAAAGGGAGGGTGCATTTTAACCCTCCTCCTATAAATATCTTGTGTTATATCTTCGTTCTGGAGAGTACTTTTGGCGTTACAATGATTAATGAATGATTAATGAATGATTAATTCATTGGGCCCATTGCGGTTGGAACTTCATCTTTTGATTGTGCCCATTTTGTTGGGTAATGATTTTAACAGAGATGTTTTAGCTTCATGCAGCGCAAAAACCTTATGTTATTCAGTTTTGGTTCTATAGTAGGTGCCCTGCATGAAGTGAAAACTAGTCTGTTAAAATATTTGCCCATTTTGTTCCCCATGCATTTTGTTCTGTAGACCCAAGCCTAATTTATTTCACCCAAAGAACTTCATCTTTTATATAAGTTTGAATCTGAACCGTTCAGTAAATATTAGCACGAATATTAAAAGTGTATCATAAATTCTTTAATAGATCCAAATTGATTTTGATTTGAATAAAATTATTCGATTATTCTAAATTCACTATTTTTGTCACTCGGCCAATTAATCACGCGGTCAAACGAGACCGCCATAGGTTTTAAGATTTGTATATGAATTAGAAGGATTTTAGATCTAGCAATTTGTACAGATGAACATAAAAGCAGGTATAAAATAGAATTGTTTCTCTTTAGGTAGCTTTCCAAAATAAAACTATAGCTATTATTAGTTGCAATATAAATTATCTCATTTTTTGATACTTTTTTTTTGTAAAAATATTTGGTAAATTATACACTTGTTTTGCAATTAATCCGCATAAAAATTACTTAGTTGTGCATGCAATGGGTAAACAACATATATATATGTATGAATCATAAATATTGTGTGAAGATTATATATTATGTGAACATGTTTTGTTGATATTTCGTAGTGATTTGCCAATTCTATTGGAGTTTACCATTTGTAATTCAACACGTGGAGCTTGATGACACCGATCGAATTGTACATGCAAGCAACATTCACTAGTTTATCTAATTGTGCAATTAATTCACATAAAAGTTACCATGTGCATGCAACATAAACATTCAAATAAACATCGATATATAGAATTCATCTTCTTATTTACAATTACAACACATCATATATATGCAACAATTTCTTTTGATTTGACTAATTAATTAACTATATTTTATTAGACACTAAATTTATAAGATCATTATCAATTATCTTGGTTAGGTTAAATAAATGGGTCAAACTAACTTTCAACTAATGAAACATGTTTTGAATAATAAATCATGTTTTCATTCCAAGTCTTCGGCAGTGTCGTAATGAACATGTGACAATTAATTAATCGATATAAAAGTTACCATGTGCATGCAACATAAACACTCAAATAAATATCCATAAAATTCATCTCCTTATTTACAATTAATTTTTGTCATTGAACAAAGTATTTGTTAGCTTTGAGAACTTTATTGCTTCTTCTTGAGCCATTTTCTTTTGCTGAAATTTGTTGCAATTTTTTTTTTTTTTTTCGGTCACAGAATTTTTCGCTTTGATACCATGTTATTTTGTAAGATGAGAAGAGAGAATAAGAAAATAACTTATTATTTCAATCTTATTTATAGCTTTACATGGGTATCTATTTATAAAGAAATAAAAAAAAAAACTAGCTGTTGACTATTCCCTCTTCTATTTAATTACAAACATTATTTCCTAGTTTACTAATTACAAGACACTATTCCCAAAAAACTAACCGTTACAAATAAATTTGAAAGTAGCCGTTTATGTTAACAGTTATAGTCTTTTTTTTTTTCTTAATTGACAAACACATATTTAAATAGGGAGCGCAAACTGTACAGATGATGCATGTGTCCTCACCCATAACAGATGAGAGGTACGTCTCTTGTAGTTTTCTTTCAACATATGAAATCGACTAGGATATATAGTTTGTATTTTTATATTATTTTGCATTGGTGACACAAAATTTCTTCCTATAAAAACAAATTCGATACTACGTTTTCATCTATATAAAATATAACGGTTTAAATAACATATAGCGAATATTTAATTAAAGGTTGAGAAAAGAGTATGTCATATTGATAAATAACTAATTAAATTGTTTTGATAATAACAACAACAAATCCGATGATTGTTAGAATAAAATGTTCTTCATAATTTAGATAAATTGTGTATAAAATTCAATTCAATTTACAAATCATTAGTCTTCAACAGGTAGCTAGAAAAATATATGAATGAGTAGAGGTTTTCAAATTACAGAAAAAATAATGCATGTTATCAAGGATAGCAAAAGAGAGGGAGGGAGGGAGTTTCATGTTTTAACAGTCTCATCGCTCTGGGTTTCACTTTTTTCTCCATGTTGAGGAATTATCTAGCTATTTATAGGGTTTCTAAGGTCTGGGGTTTCAAGGGTCAGTCTTCAAGTTGGTAGCATTTGATAAATTTTAACAAGGATATATAGCAAGAGCAATGGAGGGAGGGATGGAGGGACTTATTTTATTGATAATAAAAAAAGTGGTGTTTCGTTGACTAATTGTCTCGATTCCCATTTCTCATCATCTCTTGCTCATCACTCATTATCTAATACCCAATGAGGGGATAATTAATTTCTAGAGATGACACTTTAAAGATTAAACTTCAAATAAGACTAAAAGTGGGGATTTATTATAATTTAATTCTGTGTTAAAATACTATTTAGTTACTTTTTGTCTGTTTCCAATCCATTCTATTTTCTCTTTGAAGCAAACAAATTAATCATATGCAAACTGAATGAAACCAAAACAATACTGTAATGATGATTAGTAGGTAGCGATACGGGCATATTAATTTTGGAGAAATGACACTAAAATATTAAATTTCAACTAAAGACGTAATAGATATTCATTTTAATTGAAGCCTGCGATTTTAGACTTTAAATTTATTATTTACTTTTTTCCATTTTGAATTCAAATATATATGTTTTCTTATTGAAATAAGGTTATTTGTAAATATTATAGCATCTTATTTATAATTTTTTACAAATTGTTAGTGACTTAATTGATATATAATCAATGGTTTTAAATTATATTAAATATATATACAACCTACCAAAATTATGGATAGCATTTTATTTTTATTTTTATTTTTTTACTTTATAAAAAAAATGGATAACATTTTAGTTAAGAATCATTGAATATTTGTCAACATTATCAACACAATTTAAATATCAATACACCTTATTTATTTGTAACTAATGTTAAATTTGTTGAATATTTAGACTCTACAACTTACAAAATAATGGTTTAAATTTAATCACATATGGTATGAACCGATAATGTATGTAATTGTGTTATATATTATTTAAATCTTTATATTTAGTGGTAGATGAAAATCAATTTTTTTTAGAAGAAATTTTAAGTCATACCAATGGAAGATAATATAAAAAACATATATAGCACCTCTTCTGTCGATGGGTAAGAGACCAATGCATGTGAAGCACGCATTGGGGTGAGAGAGAGAGAGAGAGAGAGAGATATTAATGTCACGCGAAGCATGCATTTGAGAGATACAGAAAGGTGTATATCAGAACTCCTATAATAGCACGTTGATATAAAGAGGACTGAATGGTGTATCTGTCCAGAGGCGATCTCAACCTCCCATCCAGTAAATCTAACAGTTATAAACTATTGTGTTGAATATGAGATTTTATACATATTTTTTATGTATCCATGTGTGTATAAGTCTACAGTTAGTTATACATTAACTCGCCACATAGAAAACTACACAGAAATTGTATCTTTTTGCACGCGTTTTTTCCGCTCCGACTTTTTTCTTTTCTTCTTTCCTTCCCTAAACCGACTCGCCTTTTCTTCTCTCCTTTCCCTAATGACCTGCTCCCCAACGCATTCAGACACATATTTTCTTTTTATTTTTAACTTCCCCACGCCCACTCTTTTCTTGGCTTCCTCTTTGCCTCTCTTTGCCTCTCTATGCCTCCCGACGCGAACCCTAGCTCCCCGCCTCTCCTCTCCGTGCCCAGAAGTGTTAACCCTAGCGCTCATCTCCCGTTTCTCCTCGCTCCTCGATTCCACCTGTTAAACCCTACAGTAAACCACACCTTCCCTTCCTCCCTTCCTCTCCCCGACTCTCAAATGGAAAAAAAAAAAGAAAGATAAATGAAAAAGGTGACGCGGCCAATGACAGCGACGGCCAATAACACCTTGCCTTCCTCACTCTCCCCGAGGATTTGGGTTTGTCCAGTTGTAAGTTTGACACTTTTTGTCATCCTTAATCACTTTAAATTATATTGCATACTTGTTGTACAAGTATGTGTTTTCTCCGCGAATTCATCCTTTTTTTATTTCGTTGATGTTTTCTTAAACTGTTGGCATCGTTGTTGTTAATTTCGTGTTTTATCTTTTGATGGAAGATCTGGATATGGAGGGTGATGGATTTGAGTACTCAGAAAAAGAACCTGAAGAGCAGGATGTTGACATTGTGAACCAATATTACAACTCGAAAGGTATATCTATCTATTTTCTCTGTGAATTTTTAGTATTTTTTGTTCATTATTCTGTTCTAATTTGTATGAACTCGCAAAAGCTGGGGTATTTTCTAGCTTATGCTTGCAAATGCCTTGGTTAAATCAGGCTATTTCCTAGGGATATAGAATTCAGAAAAAATATATGCCCAATTAGTTGCGAGGCAACTATGTCACTGTGATAGCAGTATGCAGTATTTCTTGTATTAGCATCCCTGTAGCGAATTGGACTAATAAAGCGTTGTTGATTCATAACAAATAGGGAAAGTATCTGTTGATAGCAGTATGCAGTATGAAATGCAGGGTTCATAACATTGACTAGGGATCATTAAATTGACACTTTTGATAACAGTTATCAAATTAAAGCCAAAAAGAACTTTACAAATTGAAAATTTAGATATTTTTGCTATTAAAGTTAAGCAATAAAACCTTTTGCTTCTAACTAGAAATATTTTATACCAACTTTTTTGCATTCTTATTGCAGATTCTGGGATTGATTGTTTTTTAGTGACACTGTCAGTTGTCGATACTGATTGAGAAGTCGGAGTTTGAGTCGGTACTATAAAAATGCTGAGAAGAACCTTCAATTCATCTAATCTCTTGTGCGAGACATCCTCATGACCAAAACCACGCACTACCTTTTTGTGTATGGCACCGCCATGGCCATGAAGATTAAGTTGTTGTTGCTCTCAGGGGTCTCAGCTCTAACGATTCTCTGGTCAATGTATGTACTTTCTTTGGTATCAATCAGTCCACTGTTTCTCAGGTACGCAATCAAATTGTACATTCTTTGTGCCTTTTACTTTTTTTTTTAATTCTTCTGTGTGGTACATGGGAAGTTAATTCTTGGGGGGGTGGTGGGGAGTTCCTGCTGACGTTTACCTTTAGGTTGATACAGCACCTGAGAGAATTAGTGTCTGTTGAACAATTTTGATACGATTCAGAAACAAAAAGTAACCCCCTCCCCTGTTGCAGTGTGACCATGTGGATTAAATTGTCAGTTACTTGCATATGGGATTTTAGGTTTAGTGTTCTGGAACTGCAATATGGATCAGCAATTATCTGAAGATCTTTTTTATGGAATTAGCAATTATCTGAAGTTCTGTGAGATAGCTGGCTGTTATTTACTCCTATAGGTATACATGAATTAATGGTTTTTTTTCTCTTTTTCAGCGGTGTTCAGTACTCGACTTTTGTTGAATGCAGGAGACTAAGCTTAGAAATGTCACTATTATGCTCCCCTTTCATGTATGGGGACTACTGGACTACATCACCGGAGAGCTGACCCCGAAACTGCTCTCTTGTGGATAATTTTATTTGGTTTCCATGAATTTAGGGTTGTTTTGTTTGGTACATTTTGTTTTACCGGTACAACTGATGATTTTGGCTTGGGTGGGTTTTATAAACTTCTCTCTTGTGATTGTGTTAAATCAGAATTTAAAATTATTAGGCGGATAGTGTTAAATTGTGAACAGGTCAGAATTTGTTCTACTGGTACAATCAGAATTTTGAAAATTGCTTGTGATTCTCTAATGATTGTGTTAAATCATAATTTTTATAAACTGCTCTCTTGTGATTTTCTGATGATTTTGTTTTACTGGTACAATTGATGTGTTAAATCAGAATTTACTGGCATGGGTACTGATTGTGTTGGATTGTATAAATTGATGCGTTGGTGATTGGGTGAAGCATTAGATAACATCTAACGAACCACACACATTTGCAACACAAGGCTATGTGGGGCTTCAAGCCCCGGTTTCTTCCGCTTATTTTGTAAAACAGGGAACTCAGCTACTGTGCCATATATTGTTGTCCATAATACCCTTTTGGCTCATGCTGCTACCTCAAACATGCACAGGAAGAAATATAAGATAATGTTTGCTTCATGCATTTTATTTTACTGCTGGCGTTCTTTATTCAGAATCAAGATTATTATCGGATACACTTACCTATGGTTATTAATTATTTGATAAAATTAGTTGGGTCTAACATTTATTTGGGTTTTTATCCAATCACAGTGAGAATCTGTCTTTTTCTTCTACTTATTATGGATTGACGCTTGGTTGATTTTGTCCTTTCAATACTTAGATTTAGCTGTTATTGACAAGATTATTATCAAATACACTTACCTGTGGTTAGTATTTGACTACAGTTTTATAGACAAAGTTTAACCAAGATTATTCAAAGTTCTACAAGTTTAACTTGATAAAATAAGTATAGAAGAAAGTAAAAGAAAAGGGTATATAATTACGTATCACCAAAACAAGTAAAAGAAAAGGATACATATTTTCCCCTCTAAATTTGTAATATCATATTTACCCTTCTAGATATCAAAAACTCACCAAATTTACCCAATTTATTGCATTTTCTTTTAAAATTTTCTAAATTTATAAAGTACACATCCTTTGTTAAAAAAACAGCACATATGTGAAGTAATTAACAAAGCACCTATAATCAAACATCTTTTTAATTTCCACGGCAACGCGTGGCCGGCACTTAACTAGTATGTATAAATTAATGTCTTTGTTTCTCAACGCTCTTATTATATTACTGCCTCCACTCTGGAAGTAGGGCCCTTGAGGAAATGTTTAGTTTGACCAGGAATGGATGTCCTTTGGCATACATGAGGGGATGTGTCTTCTTAGGGATGTGTTTAGTGTGACCAGAAATGTTTAGTTTATCCACCATTGTAACGATTTATTTATCAAAGGCACGCAGCAATAATCACTACTACAGAACTGCAGACTTTATCGGGTAAAAACTACATGTGCTAACAGATTTTTTACATTTGAGAATTTTAGAGTATTGAGGTTCTACAGTTTACATTTGAGAATTTTACAATATTGAGATTCTACAGTTTACATTTGATAATTTTACAGTATTAAAGTTCTATAGTTTGCATATGTATGTTTTACAGTATGTGTAGTGTTAATTTACATTGTATAGATGCATATATATTAATAATTGAATAAAAAAAATTAAAACTAATTTTAATTTTGGGAAAAAAAATTGATTCAAAAAATATTTGGATTCAAGAAAATTAACGTTGATGCAAAAAAAATTAATTTTGAATAATTTCCATGGTTATATTGAAAAAAACTGCAAGTTTGAGAAGTGGTCCGGTTTTAAAATGTTATAATTGATTATTGATTAACGAGACATTAATTAGTTAAAACTTTTATTTAGATCGAAACTACCAATTTTTGTCTCTACCATTTTATAAAAGAAAATTTCGGAATTATCAGCGCCTCGGAAATATTTAGTACCTCTAAAACTAAGATATAAGTATTTGGATGATAAGATATTAATACTTGAAACTAAGATAGTAATACTTTAATGTGTAACTTGTTATGATTATCCCTTTTCAGTCTTCCAATCGTACTCGCGTCAACCTTCCTCTATTGCAGTAGTGGGGACCCTGTATCAACGTATCAACCTTAACCGATCATCACTGCGTTAACCTTCCTCTAACTTAAATAGTTGACCACATAGGTATAAATATTTGCAATACTTGATATTAATACTTTCAGACGTCAGTAATTGTCATATGTAAACTATACTTGTAAGTATATGTATAAATACTTGTACGTTAAGGTATATATATTTTTGTGATGAAGAGCTTGAAATTATATTATCATCGATCTCATTTAAAAGAGAAAATTGCGTAGAAGATGTTCGTTGTTTTAGATTCGCAAAATTACTCACACATCGTTCAAATATGAATGACATTCAACAGAGAAAAATACTCACCTCTAAAAATGTTTATGGTCTCCGAGGTAGTTTGATTGGTCCTTCAAAGATAATTGTAGTGCGAGTTTGTTTGAGAGATTTAGTTGGGAAGAGAATCAGCAGATTCTGATTCACTTCCTTAATTTTTATTCATTTCTTATTCGATTCAACAGATTCTTACCGATTTTTCCTTCTATGGTCAAATTTATTCAAAAGCTAGCCCAGCCGACAGTCTGTCAATGATAGTGCTTATCATTTAATAATTCATAATTAATTAATTATATGTTACAGGTTGGCAAATATTTCACCGAGTCGCTTATATAAACAGATAACTGGTACCTTGGCTTCTCCATATATTCAGTATATAGCACATATATACAAATGGAGATGACGATAATAAGAAACTCATGCCTAGCTTACATCAGTAGTTTCGCTCTCAAGTGTATTGTGAACCTATCTCCGGGCGCATTAAAGTGTACGGCCAACCCATGCCTTTGCATGAACTCGCTCGTTCCATACCGATCCCACCAGAGAAGGACTCAATGCTTGGCCGCATCATGGCACTTCTTGTTCACCAAGGAATCTTTGCGCAATCCGAAGCAGGCTACCTGCTCACCCCCATCTCAGAGCTCCTTCTCGTTGAGGGCTCCAACATGGGCATCTACGTGCATATGTTAACACAGGTAGACTTCCTCCAAAGTTGGGAACGTCTCAGCGAAGTGTTAACAGATACTGGTACATGCACCCTGTTTGAGAAAACATTTGGCGGGAAACAGTTGTGGGAGTTATCGAAGGAAGAACCCGGCATTGGTAATACTAAATACTATATATGAGGATCACTCTCTTTCTCTCTTTCTCTCTTTCTCTCTCTATGACTGTATATATTTGTGAATTTGCTACCTAATTAATTAATAATTACATTGGAAATTTGAAATGTCCAAACTAGGTAACTTTTTCAACGAGGCAATGACAAGCCAGACCAAGCCGTTAATGAGAGGCTTATTTGCGATCTACCCACATATATTTGATGGCTTACATAGTCTGGTAGACGTCGGTGGGGGCACCGGAGCTGCAGTGAAAATTATTTCCGAAGCCTTTCCCGGATTGAGATGCATTGTATTTGACCTTCCACATGTAGTTGCAGAGGTATCAAAAAATGACTCCTTTGATGTGGTTGGGGGAGATATGTTTGAAAAGATACCTCCCGCTGATGCAATTTTTATCAAGGTCTCTGCATATTCAACCTCATGCTCGAGCTAAATTCACCATTATTATTAATATTTCTTATAATAATTGTTTAATTTTGATAAATTAACCATGAAAATTTGATGTTCTTGTTTATGCAGAAGACACTCTATTATATATACAAATTGAATTAATTAATTAATTACCTTTTTCCAACATGTTTCTCAGAATATTCTTCATGACTGGAGCGACGAGGACTGTGTTCGGATACTAAAGCGATGCAAAGAAGCAATTGAATCCAGAAAACATAATGCTGGGAAGGTCATTGTGGTGGACATCATCATAGATTTAGAGAGTGATGACCCAAAAGAAGTGGAGACTAGTCTTTTGTTCGACATTGACATGATGTGTTGCTTTGGGTCGAAGGAACGTTACAAGAAGGAATGGCATGATATCATACTGGCATCAGGATATTCTGATTACAAGATATATCCTGCTAGGGTGGGTACTGATGCTGTTATTGAACTCTATCCATGAATTTCTGTTATAATAAAGAAGACCAGTGGTGGGAGAGGATAATAAAACGATGTTTTATTTCATGCAGTTTTCAAATTAAGTTTAAAGTTATTTCCCATGTATTTATTTTCAATAAAGCTTCAATTACAGCAACTTTGCATCAATTGGCTCTTAATTGCAAGCCTTTGAACAGGGTTTGGTCTGCTTATAAACTTAACTAATAATAATTATTAATTTTTGGTGTTTAATTAGAAAAAGAAATATGACTGGTACAAAAGTATTACAAAAGCTCACTCATCCGAAGTTCTTCAACATTTTCTCCATGAATTCACAAAACCAGTGCCGTCGCATCCTTTGTTGGCCAGGCGCTGCCACCACTATCCCCACACTTGTATATGACGATAGAACTGCGAGCCCTACAATGCTGCAGATCGCACAGCCTCCTCATTTCTTTTCCTTCATTCCCTTGATTTTCCCAGGGTTTAACTGAAGATGAAGGGAACTTTTCAATTTTTTTACTCGGGATAACAACTACATAACAACACATCGAAGACGTTTAAATTTGCCATAGATAACAGTTCATTATCCATTGCTAATTGCCCCGTAGTAAAGGTATATCTATCACAAACGGTTAGTAACTGTTTGTGAATACATCCTTCACCAACAGTTCATTAGATAAAACCGATGGTTAATGATGTATTTTGTATTAGAATTCACAAAGAATTCATTTTCCGTTCCTTCTATAATGAACCGTTGGTTAAATTTTTATTCACTAAAAATGTTTATTTTGTATTAGATCGTTGGTGAAGGATGTATTCACGAACTGAATATGTCAACACCGACTGTTTTCCTTAATGAACCGTTGGTGAATATGTCATTACCAAATGTTTTCTTTGTGAACCGTTGGTGATCTAGGTTTAATTCTTGCTGGGCTCGGTTTAATTTTTTGCCATCTGTGCATTGAGCAACGCATGCATCTTGTGCCTTGAGCAACGCATGCATCTGAATACTCCAATTGTCATAATTCGACTTGATGAGTCGTGGCAATGGTATCAGCCCCAGTGATGTACTCCTAGCGTTCATCATAGCTCTGATACCAATTTCATAAAAAAAAAAATGTGCCTTTAATGAAGAGAAAACAATAACTCAATTTCCGTTCTATTAATTTCCAAACATATTTTCTTCTCTTACATCATTCAGAAAATACAACTCTGTTAAAGACTCTTAATATCAAAACAAACTCCTAAAATTAGTACACAAAATAAATGTAAAAACAAAATTCTAAACAACAACACTTAAACATGACCCTTGATAATAAAACTACCATAACTTATTATAGGGCACTCCAAATGACTTAAAACAAGAACCATATGAAACTAGACTAGAAAACATGTCAAAAACAAAATTTGTTTTAGAATAGCATCCTTAAACTCAAACATTGCTCCCTTGAACTCAAACATTTTCCATCTTTCATTCCAATCATCATCTTGTAATTTTCAACTAGCACCGTTGGTAGCGGTTTTGTAAAGATATCCGCCACTTGGTCACAACTCGCAATATGACTCATTCGCACATTACCTTCCTTCACATGTTACCTAATAAAATGAAAATTGAAATTTGACATTGAAAAAAATATTATTCCTAAAGTTTTATTTGATTTATATAACTCATATGATTTTATATAAAGTATAAAATTTAAATGGTATTGATTGTATGAAAATTATCTAAATTATTTTGTTTCAAGATGATTTGAATATTATCTATTTGATTTGATTTGATTATCATCTCTTATGTCTCGTTCGATTTGAATATTATTCATTTGAATTCTGAGGACTAAATTTTTGAGGAGGGGAGAATTGTAACACCCCATAATTTAAATTATTGTATATATTTTGGGCTTATTTATAAAAAAACATTTAGGAGGTGAAATGTAACATCCCATAATTTTTTAGGAGGTGAAATGTATAAAACTACAAAACTCAAATAAATTTAAAAAAACAAACGTGGCACTAAGGCCACACGGCCTAAGCTTGTGTTGCCATATATTTTCTAGGATAAGTACTAGTCAGTTAGGGGTTACAACGATTGATGCATTAATGAATGAAGACTTGATGATGCTTCTGCTTTCTCCTTTTGGTCAATAAAATTTTTGGGCTTATTTGATTGAGTTCAGATCTAGTGAAGTAACTCAATTTTTGAGTTTTAAATCTGGACCGTCTGATTTAAATCTGTGATAATCTATCTGAAGTAGAATGCGCACATCTCGAAAGATGAATTCGAATCGCGAAACAATATCGAGCGATGGATTTAAATCGGACGGTTCCCATCCAAAACTCAAAGATTGGGTTACTTTAGGGGATATGGACCCTATTTGAGTGGGGCCATAGTTATCTCATCTTTTTTTAATGGTCTGTGGACCTGATTTCTCCCAACTACTATGTCGACCCCTTCATTAAAAACGGGTCTGGCTCAGAAGAATTTATATCACTCTGAAGGTAGCTCACCCGTTTGACTTTGAATTCGGCCTGTTCATTAAATATTGCCATTGATTTAAAGCATCTTGTCAATTTTTAGATAAGTTAAAGGTCAGGAATGTCTTTGATTTAGATCGAAGGGCCCAATAAAAACAGGATATCCGTATTTTTTTTTTTAGAATACAGATACATATCGGATATTAATCGAATACGGATATGAATCGGATATTAATTGGATACGGATACATGTTGGATATTATCATATCCGAATATGGATACGGATATAATACGGATTTTTAATTCTAAAAATATATATAATTAACTTGTTATGTAGTTTCAAAACATATATCTATTTAACTAAAATTCATCCCAACATCACAATATTTTAATCAATATATACCAAGAAAAAATCATTTTATCTAGACATATGTAATTCTAAAAATTAAATTAAGAATTAATATCGCACGACCTGGAATTAAATAATAATTGAAACTAATATCTAAAATTAAAATAAAATCAAATTAGACCCGTTTGAATCCCAAAAATTCTTAATAATTTGCGTCTCTTATTTAGATAATATCATGTTAATGCCTATACTATATACAGAACAGTAAATTGAATTAAGAAAAGAATACGAATAATTATCCGAATTCATATCCATTTTTCAGACTAAAATTGAATCCGAATCAGTATCCACATATTATGTATCTGTATTCATATTCGTATCCGACAATCCGAATGCGAAAAATTTGGATTGATTTTCTACGTGAAGCTTTTCTTGAATATTAGTTGAATGTTGAATGATTATAATATATGGATGTAAAATTTCGGGTAAAAAAATTCGGATTGATTTTCTACGTGATGTTTTTCTTGAATATTAATTTGTTGAATGTTGAATTCGGAATGATTATAAAATATTAAAATATGGATGTTTTTCTTGAATATTAATTTGTTGAATGTTGAATGATTATAATTGTATATGGATGTAATATTTCGAGTAACGGGTTGGTTTCCTACATGAAGTTTTCCATGCTATATATATTAAATTTTGTACAACAGTTCTCCAAATTTTATTAATTCTACTTGTAAAATGTTGGTATGTCTAAAATATCCTGTGTTATATACCTTCGTTCTGCAGAGTACTTTTGGCGTTAAAATGGTTAATGAATGATTAATTCATTGGGTCCATTGCGTTTGGAACTTCATCTTTTGATTGGGCCCATTTTGTTCCTCATTTTGATCTGTAGAACCCAAAGAACATCTTTTAAGTTTGAATCTGAACCGTTCATTAAATATTGGGACGTGATATGAGTACCCGCACTCTCATCCCCCCAATTTTATTTGTTTAATCTCATCCACATTTCTCATGATCTATAAAGAATTTTGCGAATCTATAACCACGAACGTCTTCTACGCAATTTTATCTTTCAAATGAGATCCATAATAACATACTTTCGAACTCGTTATTGTAGGGAATTTCATGTGTATGCCTATGTGGTGATAATTTAAAAATTTTCCTATCACCACTTGACTCAATACACAAAGAACGTTATTTATATGACAATAGCAAACAAGAAACTTCTGAATAGTTTCATTAAGCACCTAATGTGTACTAAATAAAAATAAATAAATTTATTCATTTCTTATACAAGAGGAGATAATAATTTATACCTAAAGAAGTTGTCAAATCTCTTGTTAGAGAGAAGTCGATTTCCCTTCTAGATCTCTTGGAACCGCCTTTCTCTTGAAAGCACCTCTTGGTTCACCTTGAACCTAAACAACGAACTACCACACCTCTTAGATAGATGGATGTGGAATTCAAGGCTTAGATACAACCACCTCTTGATCTTTAAATCAACAAACTATTTGATTTCTTGGTGGCTAAACCTAACAAGAGAAGATGAGAGAGCAAGTTTCTCAACTTTCGGTCAAGGAGAAAGGAAAAACGTGGCTGCTCAAAGGGGCTGATTTTGGCAAGGGTTATAGGCAGAAAATTAGCATTTTTTCTCCAAAATGAGCCCCCTTAAATAGGCAAGGGTTAGGGCAACCCTTTGTGTAAGGTTTGAATCAATTACACAAATGCCACTAGCCTTGTTTAGCCATCTCATGCTCTCTTTAATCTCATCTTATGGTTGGTTCAATAAATTAATTTATGAACAAATAATATTATTCATATTATTCTATTATACAATATTTATATTATTCTTATAATGTATTCAAACATTATACCAAATAATATTTGCATAACTTCATAAATTTATTTATGGTCTAAGCATGTCATATTATGACATTTTATTTTAGCATTTCATAACATGTATTTTATCTTATACATCATTATGAAATGTAAAATACTTGTTGTTTCTCTTCAGTTGGTGTGACCGTATAGAGGATCTATGTCATCTTGGCAATAATATAAAACTTTATATTATTGACTATAAGAGGTTCTATCATTACATTATAGTTATCCAGACGACATAGTAATCATTTACTTAATCCACTAATTTTGTGTCTATCCTTGTCACATGATATTATGAATAATATGCAAAATAGGATCGTGTCATTTTTGCATTATATTCGTTTTCTTGGTCTCTCAAGTGAATTATAATTATAACTACATCAGTTATATTGCATGCGATATAATTCCACTTTACCAAGGGGCCCAGTAATATCATAACTCAAATTGAGAGACAATGATAATATTAACATATAGATTTCTCTCGCACAAGTTGTACACAACGAACTGCTATTTTATTCCTATCATAAGATAGTATTTAAATAGCAATCACATTATATGCTTCTCATGTGAAAAACCTACACATCTCATATTTAAGATTCTAAAGACACAATGGAAACATTAATGACACAAAACACAATCCATATAATGTTTCATTCATTTAGGTCATGTTCAATATATAAAATACACATTTTATATATTCATGTAATTAAATGATAATCCTTTATCAACATTTATAGAACTTCAATGTACTTTAATCTACATGACAATCTTCCTTGGTAATTAATGTTCCTCCTTAATTACCACAATTGTGAACTTATTTAGTGATTAAATGTTTCTCATCTTAGGAGTTCTATGATTCAAGACCAAGAGCATCTTCTTGAATACTTCCAAAGATATAACATATAAATCTCAAGGAACAAGAATAATAATATTCGTAATAAAATCATGAACAACACATAAATTATTATTAAAAGATAACTTTCAAAACACACATCCTTCAGTCTCCCACTTGTTTTTAAAGTTTCTCATATACATAATAAATGCATAAAATCTAAAACTAGAAGTCATTTTTAGTCTTCAAGCCAATCTCCATGATCTTGTAGATCTATGGACTCGAAATGAATTTCGCTTTTGGCTTGTGATAAGGCTTAGTGAAAGGATCAGCTGTGTTGCTGTTGGTGTCAACCCATAACAATGAAATTTTGCCTTCTTCTATCATCTGGGTCTGTCATAAAACTAGCATCAGTGTAGCCTTTTACAATGAGCTCTCTTTGACCACCATAGACAAGAAACTTATTCTTGATCCTTTTCAGGTACCTAAGAATATTCTTGACCGTAGTCCAATGATCAGGACCAGGTGAAGCTTGATGACTACTTGTCATGCTCAGAGCATACGCGACATCGGGTCTTGTGCTAGTCATAACATACATGATGGAACCTATGGCTGAAGCATAGGGAACATTCTTCATGTATTCAATGTCTTTGCATGCTATTGCACACTGTGACTTGCTAAGTTGCACAGACATACTCATTGGTACATTTCCTTTCTTAGACTTTTCTATATGGAACCTTTCCAAGATTTTGTCAATATACATATTTTGACTTAGACCAATGAGCCTACGAGACCTATCTCTATATATCTTAATCCCTAAGATATATTGAGCCTCGCCCATGTCCTTCATTGAAAAGATTGTTTTCAATGAGTTCTTTGTTTGCTCCATCAAAGATTTTTCATTCCCCATTAGCAATATGTCATCGACATATAAGACAAAGAATATGATATGGCTCCCACTAACCTTCTTGTATACACAAGGTTCTTCCTTACTTTGAATGAATTCGAGAGTTTTTACCTCTTCATCAAAGCGCTTGTTCCAACTCCTTGATGCTTGCTTCAAGCCATAAATGGCTCTCTGAAGCTTGCACACTTTGCCACTATTTTTCGGATCTTCAAAACCTTGAGGCTGTACCATGTACACATCCTCATCCAATTTTCCATTTAGGAAAGCTGTTTTGACATCCAATTGCCATATTTCATAATCATGAAATGCGGCAATAGCTAGCATAATCCGAATTGATTTAAACATAGCAACTGGCGAAAAGGTTTCATCATAGTCAGTCCCTTGGATTTGACTAAAACCTTTTGCTACAAGTCTTGCCTTGTAGGTTGTCATGTTACCATTCATGTCCATCTTGCTCTTGAAAACCCATTTGTTTCAAATGGCTTTCTTTCCTCCAGGAAGATCTACCAAGTTTCATACTTGGTTGTCATACATGAATTGTATTTCGGATCCCATGGCTTCTTGCCATGCTTTGGAGTCTTTTCTTTCCATTGCTTCTTCGTAGGTCAAGGGATCTTTGGTATCTATTACCAAGACTTCATGAAGACCCATGTAAAATTCAGGTCTTCTTCTATCCCTTGTCGACCTTCTAAGCTTTTTATATTCTTGTGACTCATATTGAGCTTCTTGAACTTCTTCCATAATTTCTTGCGGAATAGATTCATGCTCAATTCGAGTTAAGGGAATAATATTACTTGTACTCCCACTGATTAAAAGAGCTTCGTGTGATATTTCATGATCATCTTGAATTTCATTCATATCATGATCACTCACTTGTAGGTCTTCTTGAGTTTCCTCAAGTGTCATCCTACTACCACCGCTTTTGATTCTTTCGAGAAACTCCTTCTCTAAGAATGTTGCACCATTTTTAACGAATATAGTATTCGTTGGCTTGTGCCAAAAACTATACCCTTGGGTATCCAATGAAGAAGCATTTACCCGCTTTGGGTTCAAGTTTTGTTGAGATCATATGCTTGACGTATGCCTGACAACCCCAAATTTTGAGAAAATATATGTTGGGTGGTTTGCCCATCCACAACTTATGTGGAGTTTTCTCGACGGATTTTGATGGAACAATATTTAGTGTATGAGCCGCAGTTTGGAGTGCATGACCCCAAAAATATAAAGGTAGTTCCGTTTGACACATCATTGAACGAATCATATCAAGTAAGGTTCGATTTCTCCTCTCGGAAACACCATTCCACTATGGTGTCCCGGATGGAGTAAGTTGTGGTATAATGCCACAGTCTTTCAAATATGTGTTAAACTCATTGCTCAAGTATTCTCCTCCACGATCAGTTCGTAGAGCCTTAATTCTCTTGTCAAGTTGGTTCTCTACTTCATTCTTGTATTCTTTGAATTTCTCAAAGGATTCACTCTTGTTCTTCATAAGATACACATAGCCAAATCGGTTGTGATCATCTATAAAGGTAATGAAGTACTTATAACCATCTCTTGCACTAGTACTAATTGGACCACATACATCAGAATGTATCAATTCCAATAAGTTATTTGATCTCTCACCTTTCTTCTTGAATGGTGATTTGGTCATCTTTTCAGTTAAACAAGATTCACATGTTTCAATTGCTTCTCCATCACACAAATCTAGAAGATTTGCTTGCTACAATTTCTTTATGCGTTTCTCGTTTATGTGACCAAGGCGATAGTGCCACAAGAGTGTCTCATTTGTTTGAGACATCTTGAGTCTCTTGTTATTGATGTTCAACATATGTTTATCATCATCTAAATCAAGCAAATATAATCCATTTGAAATGAAAACATTTGCATAAAATAGATCGTTCTTCTTAATAACTATACGTGAGTTATTTATTACAAAACAAAAAATCTTCTGCATCCAAACATGATACAGAAATAATGTTTCGAAAAATAGAAGTAACATAATAAACATCCTTTAAATTTAAACATAAACCACTAGATAAATGAAGATCAAGAGTGCCAACAGTAACCGCAGGGATACTTGCACCATTCCTAATCTTCAATACAACTTCTCCTTTCGAGAGAGATCTCCTATCCCTTAGTGCTTGCACATTAGAAACTAAGTGAGCACATGATCCGGTATCAATTACCCAATCTTGGATAGTTGTGGCTAAATTTAAATTTAATTCAATAACAAGTATACCTTTAAGGCGTTCAATCTTGCCTTCATCCAAGTCACACTTGTACTTGGTGCAATTCGTTTTGAAATGTCCCTTTTCATGGCAATAGAAGCATTCAGTGTTGAAACTAGGAGAGTTCTTAACCTTGCTTCCCTTAGAGGTGCTCACTTGAGCCCCTCCACTTTTGCCCTTGAATAAGGAACGCGCCTTACTTGTTTTGCTTTTATTCTTGTCAATCTTCTTGCTACTTGACGCGATGGTCAAGACAGATTTCTCCTTTATCTTTCCCATGTCATTAGCAAGGGGGTGTTTTTCGACCATAGAACGCAGAAAATTAGGAAGTGTAGACATAACTACAAAATTCATTTTAAGGGTATTTGTTAGTGTTCATGAATTTATAAATTTGTATTAACAAAAATTAAAGTTTGTCCGTTTTGTTAATCACTCAAGACCCTTTTCAAATACATAGACTCATCTAAGATATTTGTCCAGGTAGGTATCATTTACCAATCATAACCTTTAAGTAAAAACTTAACTTTATGACTTTTGTCGTTTTCATTAAGAAAGAATAATCCAATTTCTTAATAAAACTCTCTTTCCCAAAACCCAAGCCTAGATCTTGGTGATTTGTTATAAGAAAACTCATTTTATTGGTCAACAAGCATGAAGAAGTTATTTCCACATAATGAATAAGAAGATGTGCCTCACACAACTCCCACTCATTTATGGCTTAACAACAAATTCATGTAAGTTCCACAATTTCTAGCAATTAAGATCACACTCATGCTTATTCCTAATTACTAGCTTAAAGTGGATAAAATGAGAAGGAAAGATATTCTTAAATTTTTCATGGACTTAGCAAATATATGATAATTTTGGTAGGTCATGTATTCATACAAACAATACCTATCATATCCATAAAAATTATGTCATATATTTACAAGCTTTGTGGGTTGTATGGCTCCCGCTTGCATTCTTGTAGCTCTATCAATCACCTTCATGAAAGATACTATTCTAAGCTACAAGCATCCACCCATTTATCATTCTATCTTTAGAACTACTATAAAATAAAATGAAATTTACATTTAGAATTATCCAATCCTAAATTCTATGTGGCATGCAAGCCATGAATGAATTAATACATAAATGGCAACCTAACATCTTTGCCATAATTTAATTATTCTAATTAATTTTCAATGGGCACCTTAGGCTGCATTACAAACATGCATACACATCATTCATTACAACCCACAAGGCATTGAAAATCTTGAGCCATACAAACCCACAATCCTCCTGCAAAACAAAATTAGTACACATGTGCAATCTTGCCGCACTATTCAATCTTATTTAGTTAAGCCTATATCTCTCAATTTCTTAATTCATCTAAATCATTTTAAATCCTAAAAATGATTTCAATTGAATAAACATTTATTCATTAAATGTCATTTATTGTCAATAAAATATCATTAATGTCATTAATTATCATTTATTGTCAATTAATTATCATTAATGTCATTAACTCATTCTTAATTGCCATTATAGCTAATTAAAACCTTTAATGTCATTAATTCATAATTAATTCGTCCTTAATCTGTCCTAAATTTGAATGAGATCTAATATTACAGATTTTGCACAATAGCCCTTGTGAAAAATTAATATTCCAAGATGGTAAGACCAAAAGTTATAAAATTTCCAATTTTGGTCTGCTGCGCACTAGTCAATGTTTTCTATGCCCAAGATTATGTGATTCGAAATAAAATTCAAACCATACATTTTTGAAAACTAGACTTAAACACCTTTCTGGAAATATAAAGAACACAAAAAAATATTTATTAGTTTGTGAGAAAATTTCATTTCAATCTCGGGATCCATTTCTGAAAACAGATTGTAGTTGTCTCTGTAATTTTTTAATTTCACACAAAATTCGTAATATTTTTGTATTGCAAAATATAGTTTTTCAGAAACTAGTCTTCCCTATCTTTCTAATGATAGGTGGCACACAAAAATCCATTCAGCCAAATTCTAGATATGATATTTTGAATCTTAACAAAAACAGAAAAAACAGAGCACAGAAAAAACTGCGCTGTACCTGTTTTGTTATTTTTGTTTATCTTAATAAAACGGTCTAAACTCCCTGTTTTATTTTAGAATCTCCATCTAAATATCATAAACTAATGTAGGAATTTTAGATCCACAAAAATTCTTGATTCAAACAGTACCAAAATAATTTAATGCCTTAAGAACAAAATTTGACAGATCTATGAACAAGAACCTTGAGAGATAGTTAACTAAACACTTGTGCAATTAAATTAGCACTAATTAAATAGTATAATTGTCATAAAAATAAACCAAAGCTCTGATACCACTGTAGGGAATTTCATGTGTATGCCTATGTGGTGAGAATTTAAAATTTTTCCTATCACCACTTGACTCAATACACAAAAAACGTTATTTATATGACAATAGCAAATAAGAAACTTCTTAATAGTTTCATTAAACACCTAATGTGTACTAAATAAAAATAAATAAATTTATTCATTTCTTATACAAGAGGAGATAATAATTTATACCTAAAGAGATTGTCAAATCTCTTGTTAGAGAGAAGTCGATTTCCCTTCTAGATCTCTTGGAACCGCCGTTCTCTTGAAAGCACCTCTTGGTTCACCTTGAACCTAAACAACGAACTACCACACCTCTTAGATAGATGGATGTGGAGTTCAAGGCTTAGATACAACCACCTCTTGATCTTTAAATCAACAAACTATTTGATTTCTTGGTGGCTAAACCTAACAAGAGAAGATGAGAGAGCAAACTTTTCAACTTTCGGTCAAGGAGAAAGGAAAAACGTGGCTGCTCAAAGGGGTTGATTTTGGCAAGGGTTATAGGCAGAAAATTAGCATTTTTTCTCCAAAATGAGCCCCCTTAAATAGGCAAGGGTTAGGGCAACCCTTTGTGTAAGGTTTGAATCAATTACACAAATGCCACTAGCCTTGTTTAGCCATCTCATGCTCTCTTTAATCTCATCTTATGGTTGGTTCAATAAATTAATTTATGAACAAATAATATTATTCATATTATTCTATTATACAATATTTATATTATTCTTATAATGTATTCAAACATTATACCAAATAATATTTGCATAACTTCATAAATTTATTTATGGTCTAAGCTGTCATATTATGACATTTTATTTTTGCATTTCATAACATGTATTTTATCTTATACATCATTATGAAATGTAAAATACTTGTTGTTTCTCTTCAGTTCGTGTGACCGTATAGAGGATCTATGTCATCTTGGCAATAATATAAAACTTTATATTATTGACTATAAGAGGTTCTATCATTACATTATAGTTATCCAAACGACATAGTAATCATTTACTTAATCCACTAATTTTGTGTCTATCCTTGTCACATGATATTATGAATAATATGCAAAATAGGATCGTGTCATTTTTGCATTATATTCATTTTCTTGGTCTCTCAAGTGAATTATAATTATAACTACATCAGTTATATTGCATGCGATATAATTCCACTTTACCAAGGGGCCCAGTAATATCATAACTCAAATTGAGGGACAATGATAATATTAACATATAGATTTCTCCCGCACAAGTTGTACACAACGAACTGCTATTTTATTCCTATCATAAGATAGTATTTAAAAAGGAATCACATTATATGCTTCTCATGTGAAAAACCTACACATCTCATATCTAAGATTCTAAAGACACAATGGAAACATTAATGACACAAAACACAATCCATATAATGTTCCATTCATTTAGGTCATGTTCAATATATAAAATACACATTTTATATATTCATGTAATTAAATGATAATCCTTTATCAACATTTATAGAACTTCAATGTACTTTAATCTACATGACAATCTTCCTTGGTAATTAATGTTCCTCCTTAATTACCACGATTGTGAACTTATTTAGTGATTAAATGTTTCTCATCTTAGGAGTTCTATGATTCAAGACCAAGAGCATCTTCTTGAATACTTCCAAAGATATAACATATAAATCTCAAGGAACAAGAATAATAATATTCGTAATAAAATCATGAACAACACATAAATTATTATTAAAAGATAACTTTCAAAACACACATCCTTCAGTTATCACACAAGTATTTATACCTCGTCATTTAAGTATTTATACTTAGTATTTTTCACATATGACACTGCTGATATTTAAAAGTATTAATATCAAGTATTATAAGTATTTATACCTATGCACGGAAGTATTTATACTTATGTGGTCAACTATTTTTGTTAGAGAAAAGTTGACGCAGGAACGATTAGGGAAATGTGATGCGATGATGCGGGATCCATAATTAGGGATAAAATACTTACAAGTATAGGTATAAATACTTGCACGATGAGGTATAAATACTTGTGTGACGATGAATCCGAAAGTACGTCATTATGGATCTCATTTGAAAGATAAAATTGCGTAGAATACGTTCATGGTTTTAGATTCGCAAAATTCATCATAGAACATGAGAAATGTGAAAGATATTGAAAAAAAAACCCCACCTCTAAAAACGTGTATAATTCTTCTCCCATGTAGTTTGAGTGGTCCCTCTATATAGTTATATCAAGTTAGACATGCAAATATTAATATCTCAATTTGCAAGTATTAATTTATTATCTTCCAAGTATTTATACCCATGAATTTAATTAAACTTGGAAGATCACAGTGTTATGAATAAATTTAATTAAACTAATTAAGTTAGTTTATGGGAAGTTAAAATATGTTTAAGAGATGGGGGTACAATGCGGGTACTGGAGTGTGGGGATTGAAATAATTATTCTTAAATATTAGCACGAATATTAAAAGTGTATCATAAATTCTTTAATGGATCCAAATTGATTTTGGTTTGAATAAAATGATTCCAATCTAAATTCACTATTTCCGTTACTCGGCCAATCACTCGATCAAACGCGACCGCCCTAGGCTTTAAGATTTGTATATGATTTAGAATGATTTTAGATCTAGCAATTTGTACAGATGAACATAAAAGCGGGTATAAAATACAATTGTGTGAGTCGCTTTCCAAAATAAAACTATATCTATTATTAGTTACAATATATTTTAGGATTATGATAATTGTCCCCCCACTTTTATTCTTCCATTTATGTTCGCACTTAACTTTCATAACTATCTTGGAAACCACAAAAGTTCCAGCACTGATTTTTTTTTTCTAAAGTATTAATCTCAATGTACAGAAGTATTTATATCTAAGAACATAAGTATTTATACATGTATGATGAATTATTTTTACATAAATAATTCTCTCCAACAAAATCTCAAATTACATGGAGGACCATACACGTTTTTAGAGGTGAGTTTTTTTCTTCATTCAATCTCGTCGACAATTCTAGCAATCTATAAGGAATTTTTACAAATCTAAAACCACGAACATCTTCTACGTAATTTTTTATTTCAAATGAGATTCATGATGACATACTTTCGGACTCATTATCACACAAGTATTTATACCTCATTATGCAAGTATTTACACCTATACTTAAAAGTATTTTTATATATGACACTGACTGACATATGAAAGTATTAATATCAAGTATTATAAGTATTTATACCTATGTAAAAAATACTTGAATAATCACCTCGTATACGTTTATCGTGATAAATATTTTTTTGTATGAATAAATAATTAATGGGGTCCATAGTACAACCTCTAATTTTAGAAGTGGACCCTCTAATTTTAGAAATGTTTAAATAATTAGTAGAGATCAAAGTACAATCTTTAAATAATTATCACTTTTCTTATTTAACGTGGACCCTCTAATTTTAGAAATATTTAAATATTTAGTGGGGACTATAATACAATCTTTCTAAATTGTAGGTGTGGGAATAGAGGGGGGCATAGAAGTGTGGGGATGAATATAATTATTCTATATATTATCTCATTTTTTTCATAAGTTTTTTTTGTAAAAATATTGGTTAAATTAAACACTTATTTACAACGGTTCGTTTCCAAATAATCAGGCTAAAACAATCGCACCATTAGAATTCCTATTGGGATTCTATATGTGGAGTTGTGGACCGCTTCATTAAAACGGGCCTGGCTCAGGCCTCAGCAGAATTTATATCACTTAAGGAAGCTCACCGTTTGAGTTTGAATTCGGCCTGCTCATTAAATATTGCCATTAAAAGCATCTTGTGAATTTTCAGACAAGTTAAAAGTCAGGAGTGTATCTGATTTAGATCGAAGAACCCAATAACTCGCCATAATTCAGAGGATATGGACTCGGCCTGCCTTAGGCTTTAAGATTTGTATATGATTTTAGAATGATTAGATCTACTTTATATTTTACTAAAACAATTTGACGCTACAATTTATACAGATCACAGATGAACATCAGAACATGTACCTGGTTAAAAATTTATTTGTTTGGGGTCGCATTAGGTAACTTTTTTTTTTTTGGAAAATTTCCCGTAGGCCGTATTGGGTAACTTTCCAACAAGAAAACTTACAGTTATGTTATGAGAAGAATTTTCCAAAATAAGTTGCTAAATAAACTATCTCATTTTTTCATAAGTTTTTTTGTAAAGAGAAGGTTTCATCCCCAGTTTCCATGCATTTTCCAATTTTTTCCCAAACGTTCCGGACGCTGTCTCAGCTGTTGCCAAATTTAATAGGGGTGCAAACGGATCGGATATGGATCGGATAGTGGTAAAATCATATTCGTATCCGTTTTTATTTTCCGGATACGGATACGAATATGGATCGGATATTAACTGGATACGGATACGGATATCTACTTTTTATAATAGTAAATTTTTTCATAATATATATTAAACTATGTAGTATATATCTACGATTCGGATATGGATAATTAAAATTTAAAACTATATCCGTATCCGTATCCGTACGGATGTTCGGATATCGGATATCGGATATCCGTATCAAATTTTCAGATACTGATTCGGATACGGTCGGATAATATCCGATCCGTTTGCACCCCTAAAATTTAAGGTTTAGGTGAATTTAAAATTCTTTAAAATTAAAAGTTAGTAAAAGAAGGGAATAAAAATCTAAATAAAAGATAGAAAATCAATGAAAAAAAATGTTTGATGAATTTTGGCGGAGCCAACCCTCCATGCCCCCAAAAGACACCCCCTCCAGTAAGCCAAAGGTCATCCTTTCCTGGTCAAACAAAGTAATATAATAAGAGCATTGAGAAACAAAGCAATTAATGTATACATATATACAAACATTTCTTTCTCTCTCTAATGGCATGCTTCACATGAAATCATCCGTTACAAAAGATGATATGTTTTTTATATTATCTTGAATTTCATGTATATCTCTAAAAAAAATTTGAAATTCCGCATTTCCTCCTCTAAATTTCATAAAATCATATTTAACCTTCTAAATTCAATAACTCACAGAAAGTCGTTGAGCTACTCCTCTCTTCACGTCATCTCAGTTTTCACCTCTCCACAGACAGTTTTTAAAAAAATATATATATATATTGAGGGAGGGGGTTTAACAAGGATAAAATGGGTAATTTTTAAATTTAAAATGAATTGTAATAGAAAAGTCAATAAGTTGGGTAAATTTGTGATTTTTGAAATTTAGATGGGTAAATATGATATTATGAATTTTAGAGGGGGGAATAACGTAATTTCGATGTTTCTGAGGGGTATCATGAAATTCCCCCTAAACAATATATAGCAATTTAATATAACACAATGTGATGAAATTTTAGCTATTATTTTGTAATTTGTAGAGTCTAATTAAATATTCAACAGATATAACATTATTAAATGAAATAAGTTGGTATTGATAATTAAATATTTTGGATAACATTGACAACCAATTCATTGATTATTAAAACAAATTATTCTCCATAATTTAGGTAGGTTGTGTATTTAATTCAATTTAAAAAAACATTGATCATCTATCAAGTGACTATCAATTTTTATACTAATTTTGAAAACATTGATCATCTATCAAGTGACTATCAAGTTACAACAATTTTTGAGTTACAACAAGTTACAACAATCATTTTCTACATTTTCAAAGTCCAAATCATCGATCCAAACCGTTCAACATGATCTCTACAATAAAATGTACTTGGAGACCAAATTTTACATTTTTTGAAATTTTTTTACTATTTATTAAGATGGGTACAAAATTCAATGGTCTGAATTTGACTAGTTTTTGTACCCATCTAAATAAATAGTAAATAAATTCCAAAAAATGTAAAATTTGGTCTCCAAGCACATTTTATTGTAGAGATCACATCTAATGGTTTGGATCGATGATTTGAACTTTGAAAATATAAAAAAATGGTTGTTGTAACTTGTTGTAACTCAAAAATTGTTGTAACTTGTTGTAAATAAGAGTAAATTAATAACAGTAAATTACTAAAAGCACATTTACATTTCATCTTATTTTGAGATTTAAACAATGATTAAAAATATGTCTTAAACTGAAATTTATAATGATGAAATAAAGGATATCAATTCGAAAACATATCTTACGATTACCTAACTTGATAAAGTAAAAGCGCTGTATAATGGTTAATTAATGGTTAATTATCTTGCTAATCTTTCGTATCATGATTGTCTATCTAATCTTCTTTATTTGTTTACTTCACACATGCATACTTAAAAATGTTATAAATTATTTTATTTTAAATTCAAAAACATATTTAATTTGGGAGCACATAACAGATGAGGTGCGTCTCTTGTAGTTTTCTTGAAAATATGAAATCGATTAGGATATATATTATATTTTTATATTATTTTGCATTGGTGACACAAAATGTTTTCCCATAAAAACAAATTCGGTACTACATTGTCATCTATTATAAAATATAACAGTTTAAATACACAGGACAAAAATTTGACTTAACTACTAAAATTGTAGAGTCCAAACATTCAACAAATAATAACAAAAGCTGAGAAAAGAGTTTTTCATAATTTTGAATAATAACGACAACCAACAATCAATATGAATGATCGTTTCAATAAAATGTTCTTCATAATTTAGATAAATTGTGTATAAAGTTCAATTCAATTTATTCAACAAGTGGCCAAAAAAAATATATTAATGAGTAGAAGGTTCTTAAATTACATAAAAATTAATGCACGGTTATCAAGGATAGAAGAGAGAGGGAGGGAGTTGTATGTTTCTGCAGTCTCCTCTCTCTGGGTTTCACTTCCTTAATAATCCTTATTTCCTTATTTACTGGGTCCAATGTGAATCCTATGGATAAAATGAAAAAATATCTAAACGAAGTTGAGAAAATCCTTCCGACAACAACCTTCACAATAAAACTTGAAATAGATAAACAGGTTGTATTTGATGATCTGGTATCACTAGCCCGTTCAGTTGTGGATTTCATGGGGGAGATTACAAATTCTTCTCAAAAGCAATTCCCCAGCTACCTGTTCTATCATTTTCGTGATCAATATATAGGAGATTATTGAAATTGGTTGCAGGAAAATCCATGAGACCTGCACATGTTGGGTAAAAGAAAGGGAAATATTGGAGCGTGAAAGGGAAATCCTCCCATCGACTTAAATATACTTCCTAAATTTCTTCTTACTAACGCTCCTTATGGTAATATCTATTCCAATGATGACGAATTGGGCAGATCACTGAATTTGGAGCAAAAAGTACTCCTCCTCATAAAAGCGTTTCCAGCTCTTGGTGAGCTCAAAGAATCTTCTGAAATGCTCAACTTCTTATTAGATGTAACCGATCAACTGCTCAAACCCATTTCAGGGATCTGTCATGAATGTGGGGAATGTTATGCAGCTATTCTCCTTGTAGGGAGTCACCTATCGTTCAAACGATCCCACATTGACCAATGGAAAAGGGTAAAAGAGGATATCAGTCACACCACATGTAATCGTTCTTTTGTTTGTGTGAAAAAGGCCGATCTTGTTAGAATCATATTTAACTACTGCATGCATTGATGATTTACCTGAATTTCTTCAAAGTTGCTTCCTTTATTTAGCATGTTACCCCATAGGTTATGAGATTCCTGCTACCTCGCTAACTAAGATATGGATTGCTGAAGGATTTGTTACACCGGAGAACGGAGAAACTCGAGAGGAAACTGCACAAAAGTACCTGGAGCAATTTGTTCAAAGGTATTATTATTTTTTTTTAAAAACAAATATTGGAATTTAGTCTTATATTTATAGGTGCCTATTTTTTCCAAAGTTTTTCCTTTGGGGCATAAATGAGATCACATTTAGTAATAGAATAACTGTCACTTCAAACATTACATCATAATTTATTGAAGTCCTCAATTAATAAAGCTGAATTTTGTTTGTTTTACTACAAATTATAGAGTAAAAAATTTTCCGAGGTCTACTTGATGATCAATTGAAGTACTTTTTTTTGTTGTTGTTAAGTAAACTCAGAATTAAGGTGTGTTGAAAATTAAATGAATTGTTGATATAGACGAGATGAGTTATAATATTGTTTTTACTAAAGGAGGAGTACAAATGAAATGGTTGTAATAATTTATTTTCTTTCCCGTATAGAGTTTATATTTTTCACTTATTTTGTTAGAGTTTATAACATATATCTAGAATATATATATATATATATATATATATATATTTTTTTTTAAAATAAGGCTTTAGGTCCGTTTCATTGCAGAAACTTTAGGTTACAAAAGAGTTTGATATCTTGAATATTCTTACATAAGATTACAAGGTAGCTTTAAAATATTCATAAGCTTACAAGATATTTCTAGAATGTTCTTACATAGGTTTAGTGTATTCTGGATTTGTACATTTCTATGCATCTCCTAAATAAACAAACTAGTATAATGTAGAGTAATCTAGTGAATTGAAGGAATTAGTATAGAAGTGGGCTTTGGGCTTCGACTACAAGAATTTGATTTAGAACCGTGAATAAATAAAAAGACTAATGACGGTTCACTATTTGGGTTTCGATTCAGTTTTATATTCATTTCTTCAAATTGACTTATCTTTATTTCTTCTAGATAAAAAGGTCTTCTTTGTTCATCTACAAATTTTGTTCTTTTATATGTAATTGATGTTTATTTATTTTCCTTGTTGTTTGCAGGTCGTTGATTTGGGTCTCCATGAGATTATACTCAGGCGCAATCAAATATTGCCGAGTACCTGGTTTTATTCATGAACTTGTCATCGAAAAAGCCAGTCCTAAGTTTTTGGTTGTCAATCCAGATGAGGAAAATATGGAATCCCACATTAACCGTATAGCAATCCATCATGATGACAATAATCAATACACCTAATACACGACCGATTAGTGTTTGGATAAAAACGGTTTCTGTCATCCCATTTTGAGGACTCACAGAAATACGTCAGATAGTACCATAGTCTCTTTTACGTACGTACGAAGTTCAAACATATCTTTTGTTTCCTTTATTAAGGAATCTATATTTTTTTTTTTGTGCTAGTCAGAGCACTTCTAGGTTGGTGAATCATAATCCTAGCGTTTGGGTATGCTATATATCCGACTAGTAATTGTTCCTCCGGCCAGGATTTTGATAGAGATGTACTAGGAAGTGCCGTGTACCTGAGAGTTTTGGGATTGAAAAACTCCGCAATCCAAGAACAACTTTATCTAAATTGTATCACCTACAATATCTGAACTTGAGGGGTAGTAACATACGTGCGCTTCCTAAAAATATAGGGAACATTAAAGTTCTTCAGACCCTAGATTTTTGAGATACAAGTGTAGAAACCCTACCTGAATCTCTTTGGAACATCTCAACACTTCGTTATGTTCATGTCAATTCTAGGCCCACCCCCTACCGCAAATTTATCAAACCTACAAATCCTAAAAACTGTTGTGGTTCCGGAGTCATGGCTACAAACCTTTCCGCACTCTCTGATCAACCTTCGAAAATTAGCGCTTTCCGCACTCTCTGAGTCAAGTGGTTAATCTCCTTTCGATAACAATTATAGGTGACATCGTACCAGCAGAGTTTGTCGATACGAGGGCATTTCCAAACCTCGATACGGTGAAGTCAATTAAATTCGAGGGAAAGTGGAATTACTGGAAACTTCCCATAGATAATGTTAAATTTTCACCAAATCTTGTAAAACTCACCCTAACAAAATCAGGTTTGAAGGAAGACCCCATGCCTAGTCTAGAAAGACTACAAGCTTTGAAATATCTAAGCATAAAAGATGGGGCATACATGGGGAAGAAAATGGTTTTGCTCCGCATGCAAATGAGTTTCCACAGTTGCAATTTTTAGAACTTTCCGAATTAGAGAACTTGGAGATTTGAAAGGCGAAACCAATGCTTATATCACAGCTTACCAGACTGCATGTTATTAACTGCTGCAAACTCAAGAACCTTCCTGATCAAGAGCATGTTACTGATGAAGATATAGTTAATTGAAATGCAGCTTTCACTCTCTTCTTTTATCTTAGTTTATCTTCCTTTTTTTTTTCTTTTTTTCTTTTTTTTTTGTTGATTTGTGTACGTTGTTCTTTATGTTCCTATTTTAGTGTATGTTGTGATTTATGTATCATTATGTTAATTATAACGTATTTTGGGATTACCTTTGAGTAAGTTAAGTGGTACCAATGTAATTGGTATTTCCATTAAATACAACGGTATATTTACTCTTTTATTTATTTTTATTTACGCATGTTGTGTTTTAATTCTAGAAATGGTCATGATTAATAATTAGCATAGTAAAAAAATTCACAAATAGTTCATAAATAATAGTTTATGATTTACTAGTTTTAAGCACGTTTTGATACAGACAAACA
Source organism: Carex rostrata (assembly GCF_964058835.1). Classification (NCBI taxonomy): domain Eukaryota; kingdom Viridiplantae; phylum Streptophyta; class Magnoliopsida; order Poales; family Cyperaceae; genus Carex; species Carex rostrata. The sequence continues at coordinate 731,064 of NC_135945.1, read as the reverse complement.
AATTAAACGAGCTCCGGAGTCATCCTTAAACTTTTCACATAAGGTTGGGTTCCTATTTAAAATATTTAATATTTCAATGTATTTATGCAATTTATTTTCAGATCACAAATTAAATTGTTGCTATGCTCGTGCTGGAACAAATAATTTGCTCACTGACGGAGCGCTCTCATAGTCTCGCTCCATTAATTTGGGGAACTTTTTTTATTTTTCGTAATTAAAAAAAAAATTATTTTAGTTGATTACTTTTTCTTCACAGAAAACATAAGCACTGACTCATAGACTCTGTTCTTCCTGTGGTGCATCATTTTTCATTTCAAGAGTTACAGATCACACGCCCATACTTTGTACAATCGTTTTAAAAATTATATTAATACCTTAAAAAAAAGGAAAACAGGACGACCGAACGAAGAATTTGGTCTACCCATGGGTACTTAATCTTTGGTCCAATCCCTCTGATTTTGGATGTTCTGTTATCTAGTGTATGCAGTGAGGTAAGGAGGGAATCTATATCCTTCCCATTACCGTAAAGAGGAATCTTTTACAATTACCATAATATCAGTCCAGATTAAGCCTCAGCCGTAATAATTAATGGTCCAAATTATGCATCAGCCGGTGCCTATTCGGGATGGTACAGTTTGTGCTTTGAGATTTCTTCAAAGTGAAAAGAACGGTCCGGATCAACTGATTGTAAAATATTCCTTTTTGCGGTACTAGGGAGGATCTGAATCAAATCTATATGATATGGTACCTAGGGATGAATAAAAAGTAAATTCGGTAATTACTTTTTTGTAAAAAGAAAAATTATCAATCTCTTTTATTCATCCCTTTTTATGTAATAGAAATTCATATCATAGTTAAATACAATGACAATATTAAATTTTGCATAATCATGTTTTTGGTGAATTGACTGAATACTGATGTAATTGCTCTTTATGAGATAATTCAAATTTTTTCTACATATTTTTTTTTTTTTTGTTCTCTCATACTTTGTTAAAATCTCTAATGCTATAAAATCTTTTGCATGCTTCATATGTAGGAGCATTATTGGTGTGGTAATAAGGTAACAACTTTTGGAGGATTCTATCATTAATTAGTTAGGTGGGAGTTATAAGTGTGTTTTAAATTTAGTCAAAAAGGGTGGTTATATTCGATCTTTTATGTTGTGTTTTGTGACTCACTATGAAGTTAGTATTTTGAAAAAATAAAAAGTAGTTGAAGTAGTATTAATTGTTAGGTAAATTTAGAGGAATAGATATGGCTATATAAGAGCACAAACTCATTTTGTAAGGAAAAAATTGAATGAATACAATTTTTCTATCATATGAGTTGAGTTTATCTCCTCTTGTCCTCTGTTGAGTTGAGTTTTGCTTCTCTTGAGTGATGTTTCGTTGAACTAACTAGTCTTCTTGTGAATCTTTATGGCCGGACCGTGTCAATTTCCTTGGGTTTTCTTGTTTTCTTTAATGGAGGTGAGAGTTATTATATGTCCCCCCAAAAGTAGTGAGAGAATTTTTTTTTTACTGGGTTAATTAATCAAATCAATTTTTTTTTACATCACGTGTTTCAGTTTATGATGAAAAAATGACATAGCTATGATAACAAGCAACTTTGTGGTGAATTATTTGGTGCTTTGCAACTATTTTATTCGTGAAGAACTTGCCACTTAAACAGTTGGGACATAAAAATTAGGCTTATGTTGAGTCACATAAATTGTTATTAAAAAAAATTTGCTGGCACACGCACATTCTATATAAAGAAATAATCAATAAAGTAGAATGTTTGAAAAAATTGAATTTAACAAGTAATTCTACCCAATTAATGCATTTTTCCTTTTCCAGATACAATTGGGAAAATAAAGCTTTAAATGATATAAACAATTAATTGTGACGGTCAAATTTCAATGATTTGTTGCCCTTCTCCATACTAACACATCTACTGCAATTTAATTAATTTGCACCCACTGGCTGTCTCAATTTCCTAGGTGATTTTGAGGGGGCAATGTAAATGATTCTGTGAATTAAAATCCTATATAACAATGGAATGATCCTCGTGCGTACAGAATTACAATCTTTATTCTCTAAACCAAAATTTATATACACTCTCAAGGTGAATATATACTCAAATGGGTTTATCAGCTCAAGCGAACAGTCATGAAAACCAGGAGACAGCCTCAGCATTTCGGACAGAAACCATAACTGGATCACATTTGTTTAAGATTTATGGATATTCCCTGACTAAAGGGATTGGCATAGGTAAAAGTATCAACTCTGATGTCTTTACTGTTGGGGCATATAATTGGATAATTGAATTCTTTCCTGATGGATACGCCGAGTATGAGAAAGATTTTATATGCATTTTCCTTCGACTTGAAAGTCAAGCCACTGATGTGAAGGCAGCAATAACTTTAACCATACTTCAACAAAATGGTACCCCCTCTAACTGGTGCTTTGCAACCACAGTTTTGACTTGGCATTATAAAAGTTACCGCAGTGGTAAAAGTCAATTTGCAAAGAGAACTGAATTTGAGGCATCAGAACATCTGAAAGATGATTCGTTGACAGTGAAGTGTATTGTTAATGTTATTAAAGGAACTAAGCTTGAGCACCCCTATGGCGTGGTTGTTCCGCCATCGAATTTGAATCAAAATTTGGTTAACCTACTAGATAGCGGAAATGGGGCAGACATTACATTTGTAGTGAAGGGTGAAGAATTTAAGGCTCATCGGTGGATGCTTGCAGCGAGATCAGCTGTTTTCAAGGCTGAGCTTTTCGGTGGCATGAAAGAGAAATGGACAAACACTGTAATAGTTGAAGATATTGAAGCACCAGTTTTCAAATCCATGCTATACTTTATTTATTCTGATTTACTGCCTGATTTTGAGGGGACTAGTGATGATGATGATGAAAAGCATGATCGGAGGTTGATGGCTCAACATTTGCTCGTAGCCGCAGATAGGTATGTATAATTTTTTTTCTCTTTCCACTTTTGTTTTAATAATATTAATATATACAAACAAATACGTGATATATAGGTATCAGTTGGAGAGGTTGAGGTTGATGTGTGAAGATTTACTGTGCAAGAATCTTGGTGCGACCAACGTTGAGATTACATTAATTCTTGCCGAACAACACAATTGCAGTCAGCTTAAAACAGAGTGTCTCAAATTTCTGAGCACTGCTGAGAATTTCAAAGCTATGGCGAAGACTGATGGATTTCACAATTTGATGAAGATTTGTCCATCATTGAAGGATATCTAAGTTGATTATTTTAAAAAATTATTATCCTTGTTAAAGAATTGTCGATCAGGCTTTTTTTTGGGGTGTTAATTATGGCTTTTAATTCGTCAATGTTTATGGAATTTTTAATAGCTGATTTTCATGAATATTCTCTGTAATATTATCAATCATTTGATGATTTTATACTATTAAATTATTAATATATATATAACCCGCCTTAACTTAATTTTGTAGTGAAAAATCACACGAACATAGGGTTCACTCAGAATATTTTATGAATAAGGACAGTAATGAACTTTAATGCATGTTACTTCGGTGATACATTAATACTACTAATCTTAACTAAGCAAATCCTGGATATAAAATATATATATTGGTCTTAAAAGGAAACAATATACAAATTAAATTAAAGTTTGAACTTACATTATTTTTTAAAAGAAGACACCAAAAATTGTAATATTTGCGAAAAATGTTTGAGAGGATATACAACCTAGCTAGGTGCACGGAGGTTTCTGTTCATGGGCACAGGACGAATTGGCTGCCGTCCCGCTTTGCGTAAACAAAACAAGACAAAGGAATATATGCAACGAAGGAGGAAATTACGCTTCTGTCCTCTATAACCAGGCAGTTTCTTCTCTTCTAAATGAGATGAGCACACAATTGACTGACATGAACTACTCTTTCCTCGACACGTCTACTGTTGTGATGCAATACATCCAACAACCATCTGCCTATGGTACAATCCAATTTAGTATTTTAGCACCTATTTTCTTTTTATCAGAAAAAAATAGTATTTTTTTTTTGTATAAAAGTAGGTATTATTCCACTGATTTCATTGAAATCAATCAAGTGCTCATAGGAACAGCTGATATCTGTCTCATTACATACTATTGAACAAAAGTACATATAAGAGATATAAGACTAATCTATTACATCACAAAAGTCTCACACAAATATGACATTCATTTTAGGAAAATTATAATTTGTAATATACTGGTACAGGTATGTAGTCAACTTAAGAAGTAAATGGCTAATTATTCTAGTTGTGAATACAAGGTCTTTAGATGGCATGCCAGGTACTGCTAAGGATATACATTAGTTCCATATCCTTAAAGGGCATTGATTACACATGTCCATATCCTCTGAGGTAACATAATATTTATGTTTAGATCTAGACCGTCCAATCCGAATCTAGACCAATCTATTCCGAGCCTCCGAGTTGAAATGCACGGGGGTTCCATTAATATTTGTGCAAATTCTGATCGGACATTTCGGATCTAAACATAAATATTTCTTTACCTTAGGTGATTTAAATTCTTGATTACATGACAAACTATGAATATTTTTTAGGGTATGGGTGTAGCTAGCATATGAAAGAAAAATAAGCCAGCAGGATAAACAAAAATAAATTAATTTTTGTTTGGAAACTGAGCAATATTTTAATTTTAATAAAGAAAAAACATTGTGGTGAATAGGTTATACAGAAGTGAAGTCGGCATGCTGTGGACTGGGAGACCTGAATGCAATGGTTGCATGCGTGCCGATTGCCAACTATTGTTCCAACAGAAGCAACCATTTGTTCTGGGACTTCTACCACCCAAGTGAGGCAACGGCCAGGATGGTTGTGAGTACTGCGTTCGACAGATCGGCACCGTTGGTTTACCCTCTGAGCATAAAACAGCTGGCATCTTAATTGCCACTGTATAACTATAATCTCCAACTCAAAAGTATCATTTTCATCGATATGCATATTTACCAATTTGGTTATAGGTTAATTTACAGAATTAGATTGATACATAATATTATGGCTTCTCAATTGTTTTTTATGATAAGTTATATCAACGGTTTAAGATATTATTGGAAATCTCATATAGATATATATAGTAATTGATCTTTGTCAAAAAGTTGACACCAAATAAATATAGATCAATCCATGGTTAATCAGCCTCTAAATTTTATTTCTTTAATTTTAGATATTCCTATCTTATTTTCCCCTTAAAATCGTAAATTTGATGTACAAATGTAACAATATTGCTTAAAACATTTACTAAATTTTTTTGGATTTTTTCCCAAACTTAATGGGCCCAGAGCCGATAGAAAAAAGCCTTAGGCGCAAACTGGGCGTGCAGTATAAAATTAATTAATTAATTAATTACAAAAGTTGTGGCAGACTTTGCATAATTCCAAAATTCCAAATCAATGCATAATCAGAATCCGACCTGAAAATGGAACAAGTAAACAACAAACTAGTAACAAAAATATAAGGGTCAATTTCTAGTATAGCCTTCAAAAGTTTCAAATTACATATTTTATTTTTTTAATTTATAAAATCATCTTTATCTGTTAAAACCCAAAAAATCATAAATTTAACTGATTTATTGTCATTTTTATTAAAAAAAACATTTTAAATTTTATAAGATCTATATTTTGTCCTTTATTAAAACAATAAAAAAATATGTGTAAGTTGTGTATGACAAATATTCAATCTAATTGGTGAGGACAAATCACTACAGCAGAAATACCCTTCTGCGACCGGCCAAATGGGTCGCAGATGGGTGAAGCGCCGGTCGCAAAAGGTGGGCGCTGGTCCCAGATGACCAAAATGGGTCGCAGATGACCCAGTCGCAGTTGCTCCGTCACTGATGACTGCCCTGCTGACGTCACCGGTCTCTGAAGGGTATGTTGCCGGTTGCAGATGACTCCTTCAACGACCGACTAAATCTGTCACGGATGCGACACGCTAACGTGGCTAGAGACCTATTAGAGACCGAATGGACGGTCACAGAAGTTTTTTTTTTTTTTTGATATTTTTTTATTATTTTTCTTTTCCCCAAGTGGTACGAAATGTACCAAACAAATATAACATTAAACACATTATGTTAACTTTCATTTCTCCCGCCCCAAGAATGTTTCATACATAGGCTAAAGTTGTTTTACAATACATACATAACTAGGCAGAAATAAGAAATTATAATAAAATTATACCATAATATCATAACAATATAAGAAATTAAATATAATTATAATACCATAATATCACAACAACATAAGAAATTATAATATAATTACACTATTGGCCTTCTTTTTCCTTTGTATATCAGCTTTGTATCTCGCAATCTACAATATATATTAGCACCAGTGAGTGATAAGCATAAATTATATACACATTTCATCTAGATTTTATCATAAAATAACCTCAAATATCTTGTATTTTTAATATAAAATGATCTAAATACACCTCGAATCAAGTTACTGCGGTTATTTAGCTTTTCGTTGCAGGAAATGATGGAAAATGGCGAAAATACCCTCCAGTGCGGATCAAATCACCCGTAGTGCGGGTTAGAGCAGCCGCACTGAATACTTAGCCGCATTTCCAACGTTCAAGCGCTGCGCAGGAAAAAGTCCGAGCCTAGTGCGGATGAACTTCCACCCGCAGTGCGGATGAGCCCAGCCGCACTCAATACTTAGCCGATTTCAGAACCTTCAGAAAACCAGAATCCACCCGCAGTGCGGGTCAGCCATCCGCACTGCCATCCGCATTCAACTGATTCACAGAAGATAAATAAGGAAATTTAGAGCCAATGCGGATGAAGACCACCCGCAATGCGGATCGGCCATCCGCACTGGAGCCGCAGAAAAGTCAAATTTACATGATTTCAACACAGTTTATATTTTTGGCACTTCATGGACGCGTTTTACAGCCAAATGTGAACAAGGCATCCTGGGAAACAATCCAAATATAGCACCCACTAACTCCACTTTCTAGGCTCTTAATTGGGCATGGTCTTTAGCTATAAAAGAGGGTGTTCATTCTCCATTCAAAAAGACATCTCTTCCTCTTTCATTCTCTCTCTATACACAATACTTAGCGATAAATTCTGGAGAAAAGGAAAGCTTTCAAGCAAGGAGAAGAAGGGTTTCCTGAGCAAGAAGTCGGCAAGATAGAGGTTTTTGATTTGTCAAAGGGTGTAATTACTTCCTTTATTTCATTTCTTCTTACTTTGCCAATTTTTGTAATGGATCTCTCCATGAGGGAGTAGTTCTCTCTCTAGGGGTTTAGGTCAATGCATGAACTTGTTTAATTGTATCTTATTCGGTTATTTGTCTTTGTTATGATTATTTTATGGGATTTGATGTTAATTTCTGTGATTTATCATTTGTGTTAATTACATAATTAGTACTTGAAATCACAGTAGTCCCGCTTTGGTATCTCTTTGTCAAAGGATCCAAAGAAGTTAGGACGAGAGGAGAGTACCAAATTATGAATGCAAATACCCTAGGTTTAGATTAGGATTGTAACCAATTTGTAATCCAAGCCGGAACTACATAAATTAAGGTTAGGAATTTGGTGAAGAACCTAACCGTGAAGGCAAACCCTAATTAGGACATCTCAAATCGAATCGGGTATTGGTATGAAAGACTTAATCGTGAAGTATCAATATTTGAGGAGAGGAGAGACTAACAAGAGCTTATGGTCTAAGTAGCTAGGGTGAAGGACCTAACCGTGAAGTCCGAACTACTTAGACACGTTATTAATTCACGAAAGTGACCCTTAATGACATATTAGGTTAGAAACCTCATCAAATCATACATGAACTTAAACAAATACCGAATAGATATAGTTAGCAAGGGAATGTAGACCAAAGACCCCTAGATCTCTAAATCTTGAAAACAAATCAATTCCTTTCTTTTTCATTCATTTACTCTTATTGTTTTAAAAACTCTCTATTCGGGTATTGAACCCAAATTTAGGAATTGTTAGAACAAACCCCCCCAATTTACTTTTATTGCACTTTACTTTATTTTATTTTCTGAAATTTTATTAGTAAAGTTTAAACTAAGTTTTTATCGTACTCCCTGTGGTTCGATACCTAAAATACTACTTTGATAAAATTGTGCACTTGCAATTTAACTCAAACGTGTGTTAAAGGTTTAAAAAGTACATCTTTGTACTTTGCACCATACCCTTTGGACGCATCAAGTTTTTGACGCCGTTGCCGGGGAGTATAGTTTAAATTCTAAGTTTTTACTTTACAAATTTATTTCAGATTTTCTTTCTTTTTGTTTGAGAGCTAACCTTACTTCTTTTTCAGCTTTCTATGAGCTTTGGGAGAACCCCTTTAGGAACGCTCCATTACGAAGAAGAAGTTTACTCAAGCATGGCTACCCGATCCCTACCCATAAACTTCAATAACCATGTAGAGAATCTGGTTTTCGAACAAGACAACCGTGATGATCAATCCGTTCATGACGCAAGTTCCCGTGTACGAGGAGTAACACTATCTCCTAACAGGAACCACGTCTACAACAACAACAACAATGGAAACGGAAATGGCAGTAACCATCAACAAGGACACCGCTTCGGCTTCATCCCTCACAACCAAGATCCACGCGACATCAAGCCCTCTCTCATCCACCTACTTAGCCAAAATCAATTTGGAGGAGCCCAAAATGAAGATCCACATGCTCATTTGGCGGTCTTCGAAGAGCATTGCGGCATTTTTGCGCGAGAAGGGGATGATCTAGACAACCTGAAACTCAAATGCTTCCACTTGTCCCTCCGAGACAATGCAAGAACGTGGCTACGAACCGTCAACCGAGACCACATCGAGACATGGGACGACATGGAGAAGTTGTTCTTAGGAAAATACTTTCCTCCATCCAAAACCCAACATTTTCGGACGAAGATCACAACATTCAAGCAAGCCGAGGGGGAGTCTCTAACTGAGGCATGGGACCGATGGGCGGAGCTCCAACGCTTATGCCCTAACCATGGCCTTGACATGTGGTTACTCTTTCAATTCTTTTATGGGGGTTGCACAATAGCTACTAAAACTCATTTAAATTCAGCTGCAGGGGATAACATGTCACGAATGGATCCGGAACAAGCCATGGCTATGATTGAAGATATGGCAATCAATCAACGGGAGTGGACGGCCGAGTGAGGGGGACGAGCCCAAACCACACCGGGCATCCTAAAAGTCGACGAAGTTACCTTTGGACGCATCAGTGAGCAACAATAAAATAACAAAATAACAAAATGAGTTAGAAAAGGCGCATTTAGTAAACAACTGGATATCAATTCCAACTTGGAGCTGGTAAACAACTGAATTACCTCATCAACCCACTTAAAAAAACAAAAAGAAGAGATCGAATTTAAAAGCAAGAAAAGCCTTTGTATATAACTCGAAAGTAAACCTCAATTAAGTGTCGATTGTTGAACATGAGCCTCAAATAAGTAACTGTTCATGGTCTTATTTTCTCTTCAACACCTACAGATTCATGAACTAAACTAGTTGCATTTACAAAAAATTTAAACAGATGAGAGAAAATTACAGGGGGATTTCAACTTACATCTTCAAATTCAGAATTTGATTTAGAGTCATCCACATACAGGCTACAAGTGGCAAAGGGTAAAGTGAATTAAGATAAAGCATAATAAAATTGTACATGAAAATATAAAGGAAAAGATTGGAACTCACTATTCATAAGTGCCATATAGACGAACTAGAAGCTCACTCTTGGATTTATTTCTCGGTTTAGCACTCACACTTCCATCATCTAAAATCTTTCAAAAGAAGAGAAAAAAAATTCATGGTTGCTGTTTATTTGAGCAGTGGTACTACTTACCAGCATTGTGATAATTTTTCCTGCTATAAACTATGGGGCTGGTACTGGCCAGCTTTCAAATATAAAAACATTTTATTATATTTGGTCAAATAGCTTTCTACCAATAGACAGAATTAGAACCTGGCAATTAAATCTTTTTCCCCTTTTAGCTTAAACTAGATCATAGGAAAATGACGTATACAAACCAGGGGCAAAATAGTCAACATTTAACAAAAAATAAGTTTTCCATTATAATAATTTAAAGGTTGGTTTAACATTTGGTAAATGAGTAGCGGATGCTATCTCTAGGGTTATTTGCAAAAATAAAAAACAATCTCCATCAGATTCTGTTAACTTTCATAATTGGGGCAGTTTTACAGCATGAAAATCATAAAAATCAACATAACAGTTGGTGACAGCATGGTAAATGTAGAAAAAATAGCCATTTTCAAGTGCCTGGCATTGATTAGAAATAAATAATAGTAGCTAATGATACAAATTTACATAAGTAATAATGTAATACTACATTTATTTTCTTAACTTTGAAGAAAATATATGAGCCCCTTAGATCAGATTTTTGAGAAACAATGTAGAAACATGAAATACCTCCTTGTGCTTGAGATCATATTGTTGTAAGCATCCATCTTTTTGTTGTAATCCTCCTTGTGCTTTACTGCTTTGGCTGCATAGGGTGCCTTCTCCCGAATTAGCTCCTCCAGCTTTGCTAACCTATATTTATTTAAGATATAAAAAATTTGTTCTATTAATTAGAAATAAATAATACCCTACTTTAGAGATTGAAGAGAACTATAATAAATAGATCTGATAAAGAAATTCATTTCAAAAATCAAAGTTTAAAAACAAAATCATTAGTTTCCAGCATATAAAATGTATAATAAAATTACAAAATTTGCAGTAGTATTACCAAGTAATGCACTGGATCTGAATTCCATACTGTGCCAATAGGGGCTTAAACTCAAGACCGCTAGAGTTCATAATTTCATCAATCTCAACATCCTAGTAGCTTACCCCTTCAACAGTTCAAAAGTCATCTCAGATAGCATCAAGAAAAAATTCCAATTTCATAAAATTGACATAACAGCTGCAAGTATGAAGTATGTACCAGTCAAATTGACATAAAGATAGAAAAACCAGGCCTGCAAGCTCGAATTCAAGCTTTAAGTAAGCACTAATGGCTATTTTATCCAAATCAAACAAAACAAAACTTCAAAAGACAAAAGGACGTATACCAGTATGAAGAGAATCGAGCAAATTAAGGAGGGGGTCTCGATCTAGCACCTCTCCCTCAGTCCTGGCTCGATCCGACGACTGCACCATTCACTATTTAACTTAGTTTTTCTTTTGGAACAATTTTTTTTAGAAAAATAGAGAGATCGATAAGAGTTTACCAGGAGGAGGCGGCAAGACAGAGAGAGACAAGCAGCACACGGCAAGGCAGAGAGAGAGACGGCGATTGAGGGACGGAATAGGGTTAGTAGAGACTGGAATTTTTAGAAAAAAGGAGGGATGGCGAGGGAGGGACGCCTCTCTCTCTCTGTCTAACCTTGTTAATTAGAAATGCGTGGTTAGAAAAAGGGTTAGCGACGATGCAGTGGTGAGAGGCGGCGATGGGTTTAGAAACGCGCAGATTTTTTTTTTTTTGCTAACCCTAACAAAACGTGGGAGACGGAGAGGGAGAGATAGAGAGAGACGTGGGGATTTTTTAGGGGGCACCCTCCAGTCACCGGGATAAATGGGTCCCAGAAGGTGTGGGCGCCGGTCCCAGAAAGCTATTGATCAAATCCGTCTCCACTGCTTCTTTTTTTTTATTTTTTTGTGGATCTTCTGTGACCGGCGATCAGATTGGTCTCAAAAGCGGTCCCAAATGGATCATTTTGCTGTATGCATATGATACGGGCTATGTCAGGTAACAGGCCGTATGCTAAAATTGGGTCGACTTAGGCTCGCCCTGCTATAGGTTGCAGGCCGAGGGAAGAACAATCCAGGGAGATCAAGGGATGATCTCGGATCCCAAATCTCGGAGGTCTGTGAAGTACCTAGAAGATAGGGGAAAGGATCTCGGAGATATCGTACTCTGTCCTATCTGATATCTCGGAGAATGAGTGTAAGAGAGTAAGTGTGTCAGAGAGTAAGTATGTAAGAGAGTAAGTGTGTATCTCTTGGTCCCCTTTTCCCCATGAAAGGGATGGCCTTATATAGCATTCTCTACGTACCGCCTTCCCCCTGCCAGGGTAAGGCAGAACGTGAATCCGTTATACGGTTATGTGAACGTGGCCACTTATACTCGTGTGATCGTGGCCGTTAGGAGGACGAGGTCAGTAACCGGCGTGGCTACCAGTTATAAGTGGTTAATTTAACTCAAGGAAGCTTCGGGGGCTTTTATCCCCCGAAGCGTAGACTATCTAAGTCGTTTATTGGGCCAGTTGATTATGGGCCTTAATCGTGGACTTTGCATTGTATCCCGGGTTGGCCTCGCAGAACGATGTCCTAATCCCGGCCTTGTTCATAGCCCAGATTGAGGCTATATGGGCCACGGAACATGGCCCTATCATTAGCCCCCGAAGTCAAAAGATATCGTATACAGATGCTTTTGACTTGAAGTTATTTACGAATATTAAGGCCTAAAAATAAAGTATCTCGGGATGAAAACTAAACATTTCTTATTACTTTTCCCACCTTACATTGTTTGTATTTCCTTTTCGAAGTATATCGTCGTTTGGATAAATATTTCGCGCAGGGCTGGCAAAAGAAGGTTCGCCACCCCGAGTCATCCTTATCCTTTGGTAGGTATTCCGTTATACAGGGAGGATGCCATGCTTCTTTGCATTCCAATCACGTAAACATTTCTTGTCGTTTCCCATACTGTTTGCACGTCGGACAAAAATCTACCTTATCTCGGGAAGAAACGCTGTTGTCCGGATTTTGTCCGAGGTGGGTACTCATAGCGTATTTTCTGAGTTTAGCGGCCTATGTTCGATGTTTTCAGATTATATATAACAGTTCATACAAACGCGATAAATTTATTATTATATATATATATATATATATATATTTTTTTTTTAAGCTTGAATGGTAAATGAAAATATCGTGGGATAAACGGAGGGAAAGGAATCGGTATGGATCATTGTTCACCCCGGGGTAGAGCCCCCGAGGTACAAATATGAAAATGAAAAAAGCAGAATATTTCATTCACAAGTCGAAACATTAGATATGGTCATATTAGTCGACAACAAAAGTAAATAACTAGACCTATTAGTCTACAACGAAAGGAAAAATACTTATGCCCCGCCTGCACTACGGTTCCCGTGCTTGGCAAAAAGTCGAGTGTGATGTCGTTTCTGGACAACAACAATCGTCACATCCGACGAGATGGGCCTAACAGGGGAAGGAAGCATGTAGGCGCGCTATCCCTCCAGGAACCATACCCGTGGCGGAGGTGGACACTGCCACAGGAAATGTCCCGGCTTGCGGGGGTCCTCCTTGGCGATCCACCGCAAACACGAAGCATGTGCTTTTTTCCCACAATACCAGCAAGATGGTATGCGAGTCCCAACATCTAATTGCCCGCATACCTCACAGGTTAAGAGGGGAACACCATACACATCTCGCGCGGCCCAACATCTAATTGCGGGGGTCTTCTTCGTCCGAACTACTTCGTTCTAGCGCGGCCCAATTAACGTCGTCCTCCTCGGGGGGTTGTTCCAAGTTCATCCCCATCTCGAGGAGGTCACCGAGGGTGAGTTTCTCGTTATCAATAACCCACTCTAAAGTCTCAGGATCCCAATATTGTAATAACCTTGTTTTAACTTCCGGGGTTATTCGGGCCCTAATTCCGGGTTGGGGTAAACCGGAAGGGGCATTAGGGGGAAGCCGCGAGGTGGAACCCTCGGGCTTTGCCCCTAGTAATTTACGTTTAAGAGCCGCTCGTGTGAGGGGCATAGTGGATATTTCTCCGGGATAGGAAGAGGGAGGGTGAGTTAGAACATGCCTCTGCCTGTCGCAATGTGAGGATATTTATAGGTGGAAATGTTATCATAACGGTAATAAATGTAGCGGGACCCATAGAAACCCTCGTGCCTCGGTAAAACGAGGCGTCATCAGTTTTGACCAGATTTGACGAGAACCTTTAAATTCCCAAGGCGGCGTCATTTAATTGATACGACGTCTCATATTTTCAAGTTTTGACCGGAATACCAGTCAGAAAACATCAAATGTTCTCGGAAATCGAAGCGTCACTATTTTTCATAATACGGGAAAATGGAAGAGTGGATATAACTAAATTATTATGGCAACCTAATCTCGGAAAGTAGGAGATGGGTCCTTTCATACAATCCTTGCATGAATCACATCAAAGCACAAAGTAGTCCTCCTATAGCTTATACATCGGGGGAAAGGAAAGTAAACAAAAGATTTCTAACCCCCTACGATTATTCAAGGCTGTAAGGAGGGAAGAGGTGACACTGGGAGATGCAAGTCGGGCACAAAAAGGTATCAAAGCTGATATCAGTCTTGTCCCGGGATAGCGGATCAGAAACGTGAGGTATATATAACCTCGGTTCGTTGGGAGTTCAAAGGACGCGTGAGGTGGGCTTCATCCAATCGGGCGCTAGTCAAACTCACCAAACGGCGCGAAACGGAATTCGAGGAAGGGTCATTAGAGTTATCGCCGCGACGAGTTAAAGAGTGCCACGTGTCAAGTGACAGTAATGATACTGATGGGACAGGCATACACCAAGTTCACCACGAAGAGACTGCCTTCCTGATCCTCGAAGTTGGCGCCCAACATGCACAGCGCGGCTATATAAAGCACTGCACCCCCTCTCCAGGGTCACTTTGTGAACTTGCTTAGGGTTTATCTCGGAACATCACCCTGTTAAATCCAGTATACGTACGTCGCACGAAACGTTTAACCCCGTATCAAAATCGCCCGAGGTAAATCTTTCTGTATTAACTCGTGTTTTATAGTTTTAGCTCTGGTAGTGGTCACGGGCTATTAGCGAGCTCGGTATACCTAACCCGGCTTACCTAGGGATTGTAAAAGCACGCTTGACCCTCTGTATATCAAAGTACACCTATTCCTCTGTTGTCTTATAACCCAGCGATATGGCCAATACATCTGGCAGTCCCTGGGTCTTTTCTCAAGAAGCTTCTTCACCTCGGTCGGCTGAGGGAGCTGACCCGGAGCGGTCTGTAAGTCTAGGTTTACCTCGCCCCCATCATGGTGGCGGTAAAGGTCCGATGATACCTCCTCTTCGCCCCTTGCGGGGTCAAGTGAGAGAAGCTCGTAGTGGTACAGATTCCGAGGAGGATAGCGAAGCAACCACTTCGGGTAGCTCAAATCCTTTGGAAGAAGACGAGGACCTAAGTCTCGAATTTGAGGGTCATCATGGTGGGGAAGGGGGAGAACCGGAAGAGTCGGAACCCCCTCGTAAGAAAGTCAAGTTAGCCGCCGAGGCCTCTTCTAGCCGGGCCACGAAGAAGAAGGATCTGGACTTCGTTGGTCGCCCAGTATACCCCAATGACCTCGTTTTTCCTGAATCGGCCAAAATTAGTTCCAAAGCGGAGGTGAGGGCGGAAAAATATTTGGATGGCTTTTACGAAGCCCTCGTCCCCGAGGAGCAGAGGGCGGAATTCCCTCGGGACAAGGTTCGTTGTACCGTTCCTGGCCCAAATGACCGGGCCCATGACTCCGAGAAAGGGGTCGCTATCTATTGGAAAATGCCCCACTGCGGCTTTAAATTACCGTTGTCGCCATTTGTTAGGAGGCTGCTAGCCAACCTCGATGTCGCCCCGGCACAAATCCCAGCCGCGGCGTGGTGCTATATCGCTAGTTTTGAAGAAATGTTCAAGCAATTCTCTTCTGAACTTGGGAATCACAGACCGACTGTCCCCGTATTCTGGACTTTCTTCAACCAATTATGGATGAACGGTTGTTATGTTGGGATAAGGAAGAGGAATCCCAGCCCTTGTCTCTTTGACACCACTAGGGCCGCGAAATGGAATAAGTTTGATGACTGGAATCAGGCGTTGGTGTACCTGAAGAATTCGGATGAGTTGGACAGCTGGCGGGGTGTTCGGACGGAATGAAGACCTTTGGAGAAGCCTCTTCCACTCTCCAAAAAGCCAAGAAAGAGGCCATGGAGTTGGTGTTTTCTCTCTCTTCTGCCGACAAGATCCGAATGGACCTCGTTACTGCCTTTGTTAAATGTTAGTGTCCCCTTCGTTTCGTACCAAGTCTGTAGGTATTTGCATATCATTTGCTATTATCATCTCATCATGCTTTATCATTTATCTTCCCTCTTTCCTCTTTGGCTATGTTTGCAGTATTTGGAAGCATGCGCCCTGCGTACCAATTTAAGTCCTCGCTCCCACTACCACTCGACCCAGCGAACAAATTGTTCGCAGGAGCTGTGAAGGATTCTTCTCGGACGGCTCCCAAAACTTCGTCACCGACCCCGAGTGCTGCTACTTCTGAGCCAAAGGACGGGCGAGGTTCGTCTTCCCGACCTCCTGTCCCAAGACCTAGTGCAGCGGAGAAAGAAAAGGAGGCTGCCACCGAATCTTCCAAGAAGAGGAAATCCTCCGAGGACCCCGCCACCAAGAGGTCGTTGCCGAAGCGTCCCCCAACTACTTTGACCCTAGCTCGGGGTACTCCGGGGACGAGTCCTATTTCGGCTCCCATCGGGGCAAGTCGACTCCCCGCATCTTCTCTATCTCCCGAGGAACTCGAGGGAGAGTTCCGCGAGCCACTCCAAGCAATTATCCCTGATTCCAAAAAGGGAAAGGGAACGGTGTGGAAGACGCACCTTCCGAGAGAGTATCCCGATAGTCTGGGAGTTTATTTGCCGGGATTTAACGATATGCAGTGGAACCTTACTCCTACTGACGAAGAGCGGGCGCGGTTTGCACGGGAGGCTTTTCGCGTGACCTCGTCGTTGGAAGAGCGGAGACTGGTCGAGCTAGATCCTCGGGGCGCCCTCGGCATGGCGATGTTTTATAATCATCATGCCGGGGTTATTAACGGGTGTCTCTGGGATAAATTCGAGAAGGAGGCCCTTCAGCTGGAGGCTCCAAAGCCCGGTGTTCCGCAGTCTACTTCGGCTATTATCGAAAGGGACTTCTTCAAGGACCAAATGCTGAGCCGGAACCGTCTTGCCAATATCAGATTGGAGGAAATTCGCTCCTATAAATGGGAAATTGAAAATTTCAAAGGAACCCTCCAGAGGCAGCAATCCGCGCTGACTCAGAAGGAATAGGAGCTGGCGAAGGCTCATTCCCGGATTGCCGAGCTAGAGAAGAATGCGGTTGCCCGTGATGAAGAGTTGGGCAAAATGAAGGAAAGCGTCGCAAGTCGGGAGGAAGAGATATTCCGAAAAACTTTGGACGAATTTCTCAACAGTAGGGCCTTCACCGATGCCGCTAGGATTGCTACAGGCAATCTAACGAAATCGGCCATTTATAAGGAATTGAAAAGGTTGAGCAAAATTTATCCTTTCGATCCCCGTCGTTGTGGGTTCGTGCCTATCAAAAAGGCAGATAGCTACGCCTCTGCCCTTCCCGGGTTCACTTGAGACAGGAAGAAGGATAAGATGCGAAATCCCTTAGGGCAGGTGGCGAAGCCTTGGGACCATTTCTTCAGTGCCGACTCCTGCGACATTGCTTGTCCCTGGAGGGGTGTCTTCCAATGGCCCGTGGACGTTAATGATCCGAGCGCTGGATGGATATCGGAAGCGATGTTGCCCGCATTCTTCCCCAATGCCCTGATCTGTGTAGAACTTGATTTTTAGGTGGGGAGAAGATACGATCGCCCCTATCCGGTTTAAGGTTCCGCGACCAAGTATCGCATTGTATGCCGAGGGGGCGTCGACAACCAGAAAATCTACCATTGTTTCAATAATCCTTGGCTGGGTACCAAAGGCGACTTTAAGCCGAATCATGCCCTTTGGTCGCAAGGTATCTCCCGTAAAACCAATCAACGGTGTGGTGATCTTTTGGAGCATCTCGGATTTCAATTTCATTTCCTTAAAGGCGGGACAATACAAGATATCTGCGGAGCTACCGGTATCGATCATGATTCGTCGAACCCGGTGTGTGCCTATTTTAAAACTGAGGACGATCGGGTCATCATGTGGCCCAATTATATTCCCTTTATCTTTTTCCGAGAAGTAAATTTCCTCATTAGCCCGAGGTCTCTTTCTGTCGGGAGGTATATCCGAGATTAATGTGGTCGAGAACGGCTTGGCTTTGTTTCGGGGTAAACGTTTACGCGTGATGTGTAAGCTTCCCCCGCTAATCACGTTAATGACCAGACTCTGCGGCCTCACGGGCTGATGAGGTCTTTCATTGCCGCTATTCCTATTAGCTCCTTCTGGTCTCCTATCTTCTGTCTCTCGTCGGTAGGGTAACCGCATTCTTCTGGTCTTCTTCTTAAAATCTTCTGGTCTTCTTCTTAAAATCTCGTGCCCGGCCGTTATACTGCCACATGTATTTCTTATAGAAGTCGGGGTTGATAAACTCAGTCAATTTCCCTTCGCGTGCCAATTTTTCCAGCACATCCTTGAGCTGGAGGCAATCGCCTGTGGAATGGCCATCAGAGTTATGATACAAGCACCGTTTGTTGATGTCTCGTATTTCGAATAAACCTCGGGGCAAGGGGGGTGGCAGCTCAAACCTGTCCCTCACGATGTGGAACATTTCGTTTCTCTTCCTGACGAAGGGGGCATAGCGGGTGAAATGCGGACGGTACCTTTCATCACCCAAATCCATGCGTCCTTCATCGCATTCTCGCGGCAATCTCCGGGGGGGGTTCTGGCCACTCGTTCTTTCTTTCTTCGGCCTCTCAGGTGGGACTATCTTTCGGGGGGATTGAGACCTCGGCCGCTCGGAACCGTCTTCATCTTCTTCAGCCCGGATGTACCCTTCCGCGAAAGTTGCGAATTCCCTGAGGGTCTTGACATTCTTGCGGCATGCGTCGTACCTTAGGGTGCCGGGGCCACCTTTACGAAGCCCTTTCTTGATCGCGGCCACGGCAAACTCTTCATTCAAGTTTTGGATCCTTCGCGACTTTTGTATGAAGCGATTGACGAATGTTCTGGTTCTCTCCCCGGGTTCTTGTACAATATCCTGGAGCATCTCGCATGTTACCTGAGGGGGTTTGATGACGGTGTATCGCTCTAGGAAGCGCTTGGCGAGATGTTTGAACTTTCTGATGGATCCACGGGGTAGTCCCATGTACCAATCCCATGCTTCACCCGATAAGCACGTAGTGAAGACTCTGCACATGATCGGGTCTGTGGCTCCGACGAGGCGAAGTCGTTCTTGAAAGCTATGCACGAAATTATGGGGGTCCTGTGTATCTCCGCTTCCTCAGAAATTCGGCAATGTAGCAGGATACTTGAAGTCCGCCATGGATGCCTGGTAAATATACTTAGAAAACGGTCCCTTGTTGACGCCGAAAGGTTTATTGCACTCCGTGCTCCTTCCGACTTCCATCCCAGCCAACTCCCGAGCGACTCCTTTATTTACTAAATCCCGGATGGTCGCCATGTCAACGGCTGTTGACTGAGTTCGGGGCGGAGTGGGTCGACGGTGGTTACTGCGAAAAGTAGCGGAAGGTCCTCGGTTGGAACGTCGGGTGATAGTCGGTCCTCCCTTAGGTGCCGTGCTACCTGTGTCCGAGGTATCCTTCCCGGTGCTATAACCTTCCTTTTCGCTTTCCTCGGACCTATCTTCGCTCCAGTCTTCGTCTCCTTCATCGTCACCATCGTTGTCGTTGTCTCCTCCACCACCTTCCGTAGTCCGAGCTTCATGCCCATCCTCGTCTTCCGACTGTTCTTGATCAAAATCGGGCAGGAGGTTTCGCCCCGTCATCACTGGTGATCTCCCGGCGGGTTCATTATCCATTCGGCCATTACGGAGGATGTTGGTCGTTGGGTGACAGGGTTGTGAAGGGGGCAACGCGGCAAAAGGATAAGGAGTCGCCATTGGGCCCGGCTGCAGGGTAGGATCCGCGGGAGGAGTCACGTAAGGGTAGTGGTAGGGATACCAAGGCAAGTAAGGATGAGGGGGAAGCCAAGGCGGCATATTCCCCTGGGGCGTATCGGCCGTCTTGTGAGGTGTACGTTTCACTTTCACTCTTCTGGAACGGCGGGTAAGGTTGGCTTCCTGAGAATGTCCTGCGGGGTGAGTCACTCCATCCTTCGGTCGGTCCGGGTTATGGACAGGGGCGACAATCCCGGGCCCCGCGGAAGGGTCCCTATCCCCTGCTGGGTAATCGGCAATTCTGGGAAGGGAGGCAATATCACCCTGAGTGGACTCCGGCATCTTCGAAATGAGTTCAGAGAGCCGGTTAAGGTCGTCGGTGTTGTTGGGTGGTTTACGCGTGTTGGTAGCCATGTCGCTCTTTGGTAAGGAGGGCCCCACGGTGGTTGATACGGGCTATGTCAGGTAACAGGCCGTATGCTAAAATTGGGTCGACTTAGGCTCGCCCTGCTATAGGTTGCAGGCCGAGGGAAGAACAATCCAGGGAGATCAAGGGATGATCTCGGATCCCAAATCTCGGAGGTCTGTGAAGTACCTAGAAGATAGGGGAAAG
Source organism: Carex rostrata (assembly GCF_964058835.1). Classification (NCBI taxonomy): domain Eukaryota; kingdom Viridiplantae; phylum Streptophyta; class Magnoliopsida; order Poales; family Cyperaceae; genus Carex; species Carex rostrata. The sequence goes on along the minus strand of NC_135945.1, from coordinate 710,604 downwards.
GATCTCGGAGATATCGTACTCTGTCCTATCTGATATCTCGGAGAATGAGTGTAAGAGAGTAAGTGTGTCAGAGAGCAAGTATGTAAGAGAGTAAGTGTGTATCTCTTGGTCCCCTTTTCCCCATGAAAGGGATGGCCTTATATAGCATTCTCTACGTACCGCCTTCCCCCTGCCAGGGTAAGGCAGAACGTGAATCCGTTATACGGTTATGTGAACGTGGCCACTTATACTCGTGTGATCGTGGCCGTTAGGAGGACGAGGTCAGTAACCGGCGTGGCTACTAGTTATAAGTGGTTAATTTAACTCAAGGAAGCTTCGGGGGCTTTTATCCCCTGAAGCGTAGGCTATCTAAGCCGTTTATTGGGCCAGTTGATTATGGGCCTTAATCGTGGACTTTGCATTGTATCCCGGATTGGCCTCGCAGAACGAGGTCCTAATCCCGTCCTTGTTCATAGCCCAGATTGAGGCTATATGGGCCACGGAACATGGCCCTATCAGCATATATACAGTGACACATTTGTGTGTGTGTCACGAATAGACAAATAGTCCTTTTCTCGCCTTCGCGTCCTTTACCCTTCTTCCTCTCCAAAACCTCCGGTATAAGTATAACCATCGGTTCCTCCACCAGTACCACCCGCCTCGTGCCTTCACTGGTCTACTTCCGTCACTTGAATCTTTCCACCTAGTTATAGAAGCCACTTCTGTGCTCACTGCTATAATCATAGTGCATGAAGGAGGAATACTTTTTGGCGTTACAATGACTGATGAATGACTAATGACTTGATGATGCCTTTGCTTTCTCATATTAGTCAATAAAATCAGCCCTCCAATCAAATTGTCTATTTTCTTTTAATTTTTTGCATCTCTTTTATGTTTTTCAATGCATAGATAATTTAAATTTGTTTAGACACGTACTCATCACTTGCAAATTGTATCATCTTTTTGATTGGTCATGATTTCTTTTTATTTTTTAAATATCATTAAGAATTTTTAGATTGATTGATAATTAATTAGTTATCTCTTCATTTCTTTCTATTTTTAATACCTTTTAAAGGATGTTATTTGTCCTTGAATATGTCAAAAAGATAATAAAAAACATGTATATCATTTAAGGAATGTTATTTACGTGTAGATGTCTTTAATATGTCTTTAACATGTCATTTGGTTTGGAGTACAGATAGCTAGAGGGAAGGCAGTAAAAAATTAAGGATATTAAAGCAGGTAATATTTTCTCAGTTTCATATTTCTTCAGCCCGGTGTTTTCAGTATTTTTGAATCACCCAAAAAGTTTGATAATTTTTAATCTTTATTATAAATTGACTTTGCAACTAGTTCCTTGTGTGTACAAAGGAGGAGAGGAGTGTTTTGCATGATCTATCATACATGTCTTATTTTTTTCAATACTACTTAAATTATATAAATGGTACTAATTGTTATTTATTATTTATAGCAATAAAGCAAAACAAGTTCTTAGCAAATAAGCATATTTTTATTTTACATCAGATACTATATTCAAACTTTTACATGATTTCCTAAATATTTACAACAAAATATCAGAGAAAATTAATAAACTTATTACGATGTCTCAGTAATTCTTTTTTATTCCTTTTTATTAGGCTGGAATAATTAGATTAAATTCTCCAATGATGCACTACGCATACGAGACACTGAAAGGGTTCCTTTACACAGGAAACCACCAGATTATTACACGTTCAAGAATGCAATATTCGATCATGTCTAATATTGTAACCGATAAAGATAAATCAAATATTAGATAACAAAGATTTAGAGCAGCAGCAATATATTTGAATTGGATTATTTCACAGATCTGGCTGATGAATATCTGTACAAATATTACGTATACTTGAAAATATGCATTTAAACACATAATCACTATTACATGTATTCGAACCATTCTTATAATTTTTATATTTTAATTTGTACTCAAGGAATATAAGATTTATTATGAATCGATACTATATTATTATTATTATTATTATTATTATTATTATTATTATTATTATTATTATTATTATTATTATTATTATTATTATTACTATTACTATTATTATTATTATTATTTTTTATTTATTATTTTCAGAGATTTGTATTAGTTTCTTAGTTAAACAATTTCAATTAAAAATCTAAACATCCACAACTAAAAATAAAGTATAAAGTTCCTTCTATCATACCAAAGGATCAGTAGATATGAAACTATACAAAACTTTATCCTTGATCATGCCTTTGTGAATCAAATATTTCCTCAAAACACCATCTTTTGTAAACCCAGACTTTTCTAAAACCCTTTTGCGATCTCACATTCTCCAAATTAACCAATGCTAGAATTCTCTCTATATCCTTCAAGTCTTCAAATATTAGTTTCAGCACCAACTGTACTGCCTTTGTTACAATTCCCTTTCCCCAGTACTGTGTTGCCAGCATGTAACCTAGTTCACCACGGAACTGGGCCTCGCCTCTATGGGGTGTCACCTATTAATAAAATTTTAAATCAACATTTACATTTTCATTTATTCAAGTTCTTTTCTTTAATTAATCGTTTAGACTTGAAATTATTTCTTGGTAAAATTTTCTACAGGAATTATAGCTCATGTAATGTCCAGTTTAAACAAACGAAACCAGCCATTTGATCAGCATGATTTATGTTTAATCAGATTTTGTAGTTAATTAATCTAACCTTGATGATTTCAAACAATAAGGGAGCCATGCATTTGTTCTTCAAAATTAAAATTCCAACTGGGCCAAAATGAGTATTACTGCTCTTTTAGTTTCTAATTTCGAACTTTATTAATCACTATTTGGAACTTTGGATCATTACTTTATCAGTTTTAGTTTTGGTTTGAGGATAACTATAGCAACTTCTAATATCATCAAGAAAATGTAACACCATGAAAAATACAAAGTACGATGACGGCGCCAACCGGGCAGCCGTAGTAGCAGATGCACGCATCCAGGGGTGGGGCAACACAAAGCCCTTCATGAAATTGAGCAGATCTTCTTTGTAGGTGTAAGTGTCAAAGCATCACCATTCGCTGACCAGATCGTCGGAGGCCCACACGTAGAAGTCGTCCAGGTCGGTCAGGTCGAATGGTCGGAGCGTCACCTTGGATTCATTTCTCTTTTGTCTAGGCAATCCTATGGGGCTGTCAGTTGTTTATTGTAAGTGATATGATGAGAGGAATACTTTTGGCGTTACAACGATTGGTGAATGAATGATGAGTTGATGATGCTTTCGCTTTCTCCTATTGGTCAATAAAATCTTTAGGCTTATTCATTGGCGCATTCAGGCTGGAGTTGTCTCCTCTTGGAATATTGTTCTGTGGACCTGGTGTTCCCTGACTGTTGTGGACCGTTTGATTAGAAAAGGAACCCAGAAGTCCGAATCCACTGAACTAACTCAAATTTTTTATTTAGATGCAGAATTCAAGCTAATTTGGTTCAACATAAAATTTTCATGTTCGGTTGGCACAGAACGCGTTCAAACGCGACCGCCATAGGCTTAAAAATTTGGATAGGATTATTGGGTGAGAACTGTTCTATCTTTAGTTCGAAAATCTTGATGGAGCAATTTCTACATATAAATTAACGCAAAGTAAGTTAAAAATACAATAGTTTGGGTCGCATTAGGTAGCTTTCCAAAATAGAACTATAGTTATTATTAGTTACAATATAATATAATATAACATGATATATATATATATATATATATATATAGATGGGCTATGGTGCATTGCAATGCATAGGCCATGGTGTGCATTGGACCATAAATCACCGATTCAAAGTCCAAATGACCGATCCAAACCGTTCATCTTGTTCTCCATATTAATATGTGCTTGGAGACCAAATTTTACATTTTTTGGAATTTTTTTACTATTTATTAAGCCACTTTGAAAATCACTGATCCAACGGTTACTGTTTGGAACAGTAAAATCAGAAGCCACCGTTGGATCAGCGATTTTCAAAGTGGCTTAATAAATAGTAAAAAAATTCCAAAAAATGTAAAATTTGATCTCCAAGCACATATTAATATGGAGAACAAGATGAACGGTTTGGATCGGTCATTTGGACTTTGAATCGGTGATTTATGGTCCAATGCACACCACCATAGCCCATATCTCTCTCTATATATATATATAGAGAGAGAGTTAGGCTGGGTGCTATGGATAGCATAGTGGCCTCTATGCTACGGCTCAATATTTGAGTTTTCAAAATCCAAACGGTCGATCCGAACCGTTCATCTTATTCTCCATATTAATATCTGCTTGGAGACCAAATTTTATAATTTTCTGAATTTTTTTACTTTTTATTAAGCCATTTTGAAAATCGCTAATCCAACGGTTTTACTGTTTTGTGCAGCCACCGTTGGATCAACAATTTTGTAAAATACTTAATAAATAGTAAAAAAATTCAGAAAAATGTAAAATTTGGTCTCCAAGCAGATATTAATATGGAGAATAAGATGAACGGTTCGGATCGACCGTTTGGATTTTGAAAACTCGAATATTGAGCCGTAGCATAGAGGCCACTATGCTATCCATAGCACCCCAGCCTAACTCTATATATATATATATATATATATATATATATATATATATATATTTAGAACCAGTATTTGATCTAACATCAAAGACAATATTCTTTGAAATTCACAAGGAATATATAATTATTTGTAAATATTAAATAATTTTTTGGCTTGATCTTCAACTTTTATTTCAAAAAAATATTATATTTTTTCATAATTTTTTTTTACAATTAATAGATGAACACTGTTTTTTGCAACGGTACGTTGCAAATAATTAGAACAATATCACCATTAGAATTCTACAATTTCTATTGGGATTCTATAGAATACCCATATTCAAGTGGCACTCTATAAATCATTAATGTGCAAATCAGGTCCACTACTATTATTATAATATTATTAAATTAAAAATAGTTTTAAATAGATCTTCCTTCTTTATTTTCTTAATTTTTTTAAGGTCCTTCCTTCTTTATTGTTACTTGTTACATTCCGAAATTTTAAAACTTGATTAAATTGATAAATCGATCAATTGGCTTAAATAAAAAGTTTTAATTAACTTAACGATTGTTCAGAAATTTTCTGACCGACTAAAACGAAACTAAAATTTCAAAATATAAATAATGTATGAAATTATGTATAATAAAATTTAGAGATTTAGAAATAAAATAAATTGATTCGTGTAAATAAATGACCTAGTTGAAATCTAGATTAACATATAACAATACGAATTATTTGTACACATAAATTATGAAATTTATAAATCTCGTTTATTAATGAATTATGGAAGTTTAATTAAATAAATATATATATATGGAGATATACAATTGATATCGAATTATTCGAATTCTAAAAAAAAAAATTGAGAGATAGATACACAAATCTTGATATAATACCATTCATTGGATTGAATAAATTAGAGCTTCCTTTGTAAATTAATAAACTCTGCAATTATCTTGGTCGTCCGATCTAATCTAGCACGAATCTTGAAGCAGCCCTTTAATACTCTCCCTTCTCTCTTTCTCTCCTCTCCCTCTACGTGACAGAACCCCCCCCCCCCCAAATCAGCGCCCCCCCCCTTCTTCTTCTACGCCAAAGAAAAAAAAAAAAAAAAGAGACAGGGGCTCTGCCCCCTCCCGTCACCGGCGAACCCCACCGGACCCGCCCCCGTTCTCTCCTCTCTTCCTCTCCGTCCGTGAGAGCCCAGCCACCCGCCCCCTCTCCTCTCTTCTACGCCAAAACAGTAGCTCCGCCTCTCCCCTTGTGTCGCTGCCACGGCCACCCCCGGCCGCCACCACACCCTCTCCTATCTCTCTCCTTCTCGGTTCAGGAAACCTCCATCACCCGCCCCCTCTTTCCCTTTTCCCGCCTCCCCTCCCCTCTCATGAAACCCTAGGAATTAGGGTTGAGGGGTGCCATCTCGGTGTTTGATTGGTGTTGCCTTGATGCTCGATTGGTGCTGTCTCGGTGCTTGATTCGTGCTGTTCTGATGCTTGGTTGGTGCTGAGCCGTGCTAAGTGCTGGTTGTTATTGCTCCGGTGTCGATTCCCCTTTCCCCTTTGCTCTTTCCATACCAGGCTAGCTCTAATCGGATAAATTATCGAGACTCTTGTTCAATTGATTGTATTTTGTTGAGGGAATTGTAGTTAATTACACCTTTTCTCTCGGGTTGTTGATTTTCCCGGCAAAGGTGCTAACTTGTGGCTTGTGCCTTGTTGTGCCTTGTTGAGGCTGTTCTGACCTGTTTTGCTGGCCTGTTCTGACCTGTTTTGCTGGTTCTGTGTGTATTTTAATGGCTTACCAGTAACTGCAATGGCAGTGGCCTTTCTCCTAAATTGTCATAAATCGAGATTAGAATTGTAAAATGATTGACCTTGTGAAATTGTGTAATTCAGGACCAAATTTGTATATGTGATAAATTAGGCCGTGACCGTTACTGTTGGCTTGTGGATGAATTGATTAAACGAATTGGGGGCCTTTGTTTATGTATGCATTGGACTGAATTAAATAAGTAGGCCATTGGATTAAAATGTATGACATGCATGAAAATTTTATACATGGGCTTTGAAAGTGAAAATAGTTATAATGAACCTGAAATGAATTGTAAATTTTAAATAGGAGGCTTAAACCTTTACTAAATTATGGGTCTTTAATTAAATTGAATTGGAATAAAATAATTGATACGTCCAATGGACCAAAGTGTAATAAGGTGAAAGTTTATATAAGGGTCGACCATATATATATAATTTTGGAATTGGACTTGAATTAAAATGATTATAAATGAGCCAAAAGGTATAAAAGAATTGACGAATTGAAAGACGGCTTTTGGAACTTAAGTTTTGAGAATGTAACCGAACTAAACCAAGTAATCGTATAATATAGGTGTAGGCTCAGTCGAGCAAGATATCGCGAGGTAATTCGAGACGCCCGATCCGTAACTAAGCGGTACGCTCATCATAATAAGGTGCGGGATTCTTGGACTTGTTTGATACTTTATTTTTAGGAATTAAACTGTGTTTTCGTTTGTCATGTTGAATATCATTGATTGCATCATTGAATTGTGTATAGCATTTGCATAGCCCAATCAAATTAAACTCGAATTGATGTGACTTGAGTGATTTACATGCTGGTATGGTTGTAGGTTGTGTCGATCTATTATGATCTGATTTGATTGAAAGTCACCACGATTTGATTTGGATATGTATGTGAATGGATTTACGAAGTTAAGCACTTGGATCCAATGAATTTGCCAAGTCGGGCTGTATGCTGACTTGGATTCCCAGGATCCTAAATGGCCTTAGGTGAACGGCCCTCGATGTTCCCAGTACCGGTTGGGACGAGGGAGGTGATTATGTTCTGAGATGTGATTGGAAATCGTGGGTGACATGTGTAACGTCTGTGGCTCGGTGGCATTCTCCTACGTGTTAATGCATTTGGAAGGTCAATTGACTATTACGACTATTGGAATGATTCCAACGAGGATTTTCTTTATATGATTTGAACCAGACCTTAATAAACTGTTAAGCCAAGCGATTGCAGATGGGTGTCAGATAAAGGGTCCAGCGGTTGGCCATCTGTAGGTGTCAGTAACCCTACAGATGTGGGTTTGATAAAGGGTTCAGCTCGAAAGAACATCTGCAATTGCTACAAGCCCTAATTGATCGAGTTAAGCCAAATATATGTTGTGTTTGAAATTCATCTTGGAAATTCCGTGAACTGTGTTTCAGGTTGATAAATTGTTGTCGAGCACTGGCATTCTGTTATTTATGATTATATATATATCTGTTTGCATTGTTATTGTTTGGGTTTCATTTTTTAATATAGAGTTTGATTGCAAGTCCAATAATCTAAACTGTGGCAAATTTCGCACTGGGAATTTATTCTCACCCCCACCCTTTGGGTTATTTTCAGGTTGATTACGCGGATACAGTAGATGAGGATATTGGTAATGCATATAAAAAAAGATCCACTGCCTTGCGTGTATTTATATGTGACACTTAATAAATATACGCGGCAGGCTGTCAGACCCGGAATTTGGGGTGTGACATTACTAAAATGAATATTTTTTTAAATTATAATCTCAAACGTACCAAGAATTTATTTTGTGTTGTATTCTATTATGAAAAATGTTTATCTCCAAAGAGAATGCAAATTTTGGTTTGGAGTTCGGATAGCTAGAGAGAAGATAATCGTTAATTAAGGAGAAGAGGAAGGAGTGTTTTGCATGATCTATCATACATGTCTTATTTTTTATTTTTGTACTCCTTAAATTATATAAATAATACTAATTATAATTTATTGTATATAGCAAAATAGTAAAACGTTCTCAACAAATAAGTCTACTTGTATTTTTTTACTAAAAAATTTATTGCACCATAATTTGAGTAATTATTTTCAAAAATTTTACATAATTCTTAATTTTATAATAAAATATCAGAAAAAATCAATAAAAATATCATGATATGTCTATGTGATGGTTAAGTGTTATAAGTTTCTTGAAAATTTGTGAAAAAAATATAAGCAAAATATAAATATCATTTAAATAGAAATTTCAACTTACTCTTTAGTTCTTTTTTATGATTTCAGAATTGTAATGTTTTATAAATTACATTTTTAATAAAAATATATATTTTTATTATTATTGTTGTTGTTATTGTTATTACTATTATTTGAATTAGAATTTATGATATCTTCAATTTTGGCCTCTCAGTAGCTTTGGCAAATTAATATATATACAAACTAGAGATACAACACCATTCATATATTGCATCATACATAATTCTTTGTTTGACGAAACCAATAAGCGTGCGCAAGATACAATTGTTGCATTTTCATTTAGTAAAAAACTATTTATGTTGCTTGCTCCAATAAATTTGTACATTATACAAATTTATAGAATAGATGATATGGCTCATTAATTTGATGAATATGAGACAAAAAAATTTCAAGCCAATATTAGTACGACTAAAAATTCATCAAATATTTTTATTTTATTCTGGTATGTTGGTTTTAAATTAGAAAAACAATGTCAAAATTAGGAAATTCACTAATTACACAAAGAAAAAGTTGATCAGACCATTTTGAGATAAGTGCTACCATATTTTTTTAGTACTTTTAATATTAATTGTAAAATTCTAAATTGAATACTCAAACACAAATTGTTCATAATTGATCCTTTTCATGGGAATGCCTATGTGAAGAACTTATAATTGGTTTTGCTCATAATGTTTGATTGTGTACGTCAAGGTCGATCCAAAACTGCAAGATAACGCAGAGGATAATTACTTGTTAGAGAGTGCTAACCAGACCATGTTAGATAACGCAGAGGATAATTACTTGTTAGAGAGTGCATTCTAAGTGAGGAAGAGAAATCTGAAATCGTTACAAGTTGACATAATGTTTTGATTTTTTTTATTTTTAATCTAATTGCGGTTTGACAAATAGACACAGGACAGTATTTTTTACAACAGAGGAGTTTATAATTCCATCTCCACCAAGTCTTTGAAAAAAAAAAAAAACTTATTAATTCCAGGAACAAAAATGTTTTATAGCTGATAGCTCAAGAAACCTCAGCGTGGATGAAAAATTCGTAGGAATTTATAATTTTCATCCGGCATAGATTATTGAGTACAATTAATTGTGACATCCCTTTAAAATTTTAATTGAGATGAAATAATGTTTAATATTAAAATTTGCAGCAACTTTTTCAACTTTTCCAAAACTTTATCTTGCAATTATTATATTCTAAGATGGGTGAAATCTGCACAAATGTAAAAAATAAAAAAAATCGTTTTACTTGAAAAAATATATATATTTTCTTTTTTGTTTCAAAGTTCCGCATTCCTAACTAAATAGAACAATTTCCACTGAAACATCAAAACTAGAAATTAACACACCCAATTCCATAAAACCTAAACCAACAGCTATATATAAAGGATCAGTAGATATAAAACTGTACAAAACTGTATCCTTAACCTTGCCTTTGTGAATCAAATACTTTCTCAAAAGACCATCTTTTGTAAACCCAGACTTCTGTAAAACCCTTTGTGATCTCACATTCTCCAAATTAACCAATGCTTCAATTCTCTCTATCTTCTTCAAGTCTTCAAAACCAGTTCTCAGCACCAACTGTGTACTGCCTTCATTAATTACAATTCCCTTTCCCCAGTACTGTGTTGCTAGCATATAACCTAGTTCACCACGGCACTGGGCCTCGCCTCTATGGGGTGTCACCTATTAATTAAATGATTATTAATTTGTTAAACAAGGTACGTATCAATTATGTCATTGTTTGCTTAATTTTATCTTGATGTTTCGGTACAGATGGTCTAATTAATGCAATGGCATAGCTGATAGAACTGCTTTGACGAGCGTAATTCTCCCTCCATATGACAACAAGTTAGAGGTCGAACCTTCAATGCTATTCTGTACCGCGGCTAGCATCGGCTTATAGTCAATTTTCCTTGGTTTTTTAATTGATAGCGGCAACTCTAAGTACCTAATGGGTAGGTTTTGAGGAGGGACATGATAGGATGTTATGTAGAGGCTGTAGAAGGCCATTCTGGATGGCTATGGGGACGAAAGTACTCTTGTGGCAAAATTATTTGTTAAACACTTCTTTTAGAACGGTTCGTTACAAATAATTAATTAGACTAGACCAATTAATTCCAATATAGCACCCAATAATATTTTAATGACCCATATTCCATAAATGAAAACTCATCATCATCATCATCATTATTATTATTATTATTACTAAAATATCTAGAATGTATTTATACATATCAAAAAACTATTTAAAATAGATCTTTTTTTATTGTTATTAAAATTAAATATGTTTTCATTTACAATCTGAATCAGACTAAAAATATAATTATGTGGTGCATTCTATTATGTATATTTTTTTAATTTGACATCAAGAAAGTTTTGCCCAAATCCTCTTTATTGGTAATTAACAATAACCAATAAAAAATTTGATACTTTCAAGTCAACTAAATTTGACTTTGCAACAAGTTTTTTGTGTCCACGGAAGGAGAATAAGTGTTTTGCATGATCTATCATACATATCTTATTTTTTTTACTTTAAATACTTCTTTATCTATATAAATAATTCTAGTTATGATAATTGTAGAAAATAGTAGCAAAATTCTGAACAAATAAGCCTACCTTTATTTTTTACTAAAAAAATTTATAAAACATAGATTGAGCAATTATATTCAATATTTTTTTACTTTATATTTTATAATTTTTCATATAATATTAGAGGAAATCAATAAACATATTTTGATAAGATAAATTGATCTTATCTATGTAGTGTTAGACTTTGTGCTAGCAGGTAATAATACAATCTTATTTCTATATAAGTCATATATCAACCACTTAATTAATTTATGGTACGTTGCACACACACGGGCAAGCATAGAGCTCATAAGTTATATCTCTTCAATCAATAGTGAGAAATTTGGTATTGCAAGATTTTGGATCATTGCGTCTAACTTTACTAGTTATATTTCAAACTAGATAACCTCAAATGATTTATATCAAAGTGTGGCAGAAAGAAAGAAATAATTTAATACTAGATGTACGACTTTATCTTCAAATTCCACCGTCAAAGCTCCAAATGCGATCTCAACTCTTGAATAATGAATATTGACTGCATAATTAATTTTTTATTTCATTGAGGTGGATAATTTCAAGTTACAAATATAAGAACAGAATTGTAGCAAGCCCAGATCTGGATAACGTAAGAACTTTAGTTTATCAAATATTAACTTGAAGTAAAGTTTTGTTTGTTAATCAGATTGGTTTGATTAAAACCGAAGGAAAATATCTAACCAAAGTTTTGTTCGATTTAAAAAAAAAGCAAAGAATAAACCAAATAAAAAAAACAAATCAATATTGTATTTTGGCATACATGTTTATACATTAATTTACATTTTTCTTTTAATAACAGTTGAGGGAAATTGACTCTGACATATTGGAAATGGAGGGTGATCATGTTAGTGAATTTATTATGTTTTGCATGCCTCTTTTGTTGATGCACTTGCTGAAGCTAAGCTAGATACCAAATTGTTGTATGTATTACATTACATGTAATCATTATAAATAATTAGTCTTTTCAACACAATTAAATATATTCAAACAATCTTGTTCAGTGCACAGTTTACATTTTAAATTTGGTAATTTTTTTGTATTTTTATTGTGCATTAATTTGGCTATTTTTGGGAGTAAATGCAATGATTTAAATTATTTCTTGACAGTAAATGTGGTTTATTTTATGTTTGTAACGTTCTAAACATTTCATACAATTATAAAATAAACAAGTGCCTTGTCTAAAATTTAGAATTAGTGTTTATAACACGTGTCTTGTATGAATTCATTATCACTTACTATCTTTAATCAATAAGCAGATTCAGTGGAAGTACATCACGTTTCTCCAATTTAGATGTGTTCTTTAATAATTATCAATATGCATAATTTTATGCTAATTGGTACATATTGCACACTGATGGGGCCACACAGTGACCTTAAATTGAAAATTATGTATTACACCCCTCTAAAATTCATAATATTATATTTACCTTTGTAAACTTCAAAAACTCGCAAATTTACCTATTTCATTGTTATTTAAATTAATGAAGTTTCCATTTTATCTTTATTAAAAAAATAAAAACCAATAGCATGTTTCAGAAAAATGTCAGTCTTCTAATTGATTATTTTCTAAAGGCAAATGGTTCATTTCTCTACTTGTCACACTTATACAATCATGTATCTAAATGGTACCGTGTAAGCATCAGAAGTAGAGAAATGACCAATTTACCATAGAAAACCATCAAACTAGAAGTCAAATATTTTTCTAAACAAAGACATTAACTTAGCTCTGTAATAGTTATCAATATGCATAATTTTCTATTTTTTATTCACTCTATAGTAATTATCAATATGTATAATTTTCCAATTTTGATTTACTCTGGAATAATTATCAATATGCATAATTTTCCAATTTTGATGTAGTCTGTAATTGTTATCAATATGCATAATTTCTGCTAATTTGGTACATTTTGCACATTGATGGCCCCTAGCTGACCAGTTTTGGGGAATTTCTTGTATACCCCTCAAAATTTGGAAATTATGTATCCCCCTATAAAATTCATAATATCATATTTACCCTTCAAATTTATCCATTTCTTAATATGCATAATTTATCCACGTTATTGTCTTTTCTATTAAAACTCATTTTATATTTCTAACACATTTTAATATGGAGATCATGTTAAGAAGTTCATATTAACTGTTTGAAATTTGAAAACAAAGATAAAATTGTGAAGTACGATTGAGGCATGAAATACATGAATTTGAACCCTACTCAATTTAGAATTAGTGTTTAAACACTACTTGCCTCGTATCCGTTTCGACAAACTGCATAATTTGCTACTAATTTGGTACATTTTGTGCACTGAATGGCCTCCTCTAGCTGACTACAAATTATTGTTTCATAAATACAATTGATGTAAATTTATAAAATTGATGTATAATATATAACAATTCAACAGATCAGTTCTTTTTTTAAATTAAACCTAATGTGATACTATCTTCTGCAAATAAAGTCCAATGATATATGTATAGAAATTGCAGAGATTTAGTCAATTTTCAACTAGATCTAGTCAGAAGCTGTCTGAACCCAACTCACAGTCACATATTAATTTGGGGGAATTTCATGTATGCCCCTCACAAATTTTCAAATTCTAAGATACTCTATTTATTTTAAGAAATAGATGGAGTATCTTAGAATTTGAATGTACTTTAAAGACCATGATAATTTTTTATATACTCCAAAGTTATTTTTGAACCGTGATCAATAACTTATATTCAAAACACTTTATTTTTCAAGAACACACCAAGAAATATTTTTTTTTTTTAACAGCCACAAAAATATGTCAGAAAAATGTTTCGTAGTACTACTTCTAGTACATCTAAATTATAATATGTTTTATCTATTTTTTTGATGTTATTTCTATTACATGCAAATTATAAATTGTTCTATCTATTTTTGGAAATTATAATAAACAAACATACTAAAATCAACTTGAGGAACCTCAGATGAAGGACGTGTCAAATATTGTCACACCCCCGATTCGGAGTGCGACGATTCTGCCGTGTCTATTTACCATTCAATATACATAATATAAGGCATTGATCTTTTTATGCATTGCCAATATCATCCATTATTTTTGCCACATCCCAATTTATTTACAATAATTATCTGACATTTTTATAGTGGAAGATGCTAGAGATATATTCTCTGCACCCTGTGAGATATAATAAACCCAAATCCTATACCTTTAGGTGGCCCTGCTGTCAATTATAACCCAGAAGCACTCTTTATCTTTGTATAATAAACATGTAACCCACAAGGGGAAACGAGTGAGAAATAATAAATTATTTCTCAGTGCTGATTGCCACTCAGATTATTGGATTCGAAGCAAATTCATATTCAGAATGAAATCACCGCACGAGAAACAAATAGTTCATTTTATAATGATGAATGGAAATGCTCAATAACAGTATCCAATTGAATAACAAAAATTGCATATTAACAAAACCAAGAAGAAAACAAGATTTCAATATTGTCATTATCGGAAAGAAAATCAATGATAAGACAGTTAGCACAGTTCATTAGTCTTACAGTCAAAATTCACATTTACTCAATATCCCCTACCCAACCGGTATTGGGTTCAGTTGGGGCCATTCACCATATTCGTATAAGGGTCCTGGGGTAAAGTCTAGTAGCTAGCTAGACTTTACGATATATTAATCATTTTTCTCCACCATATGGAGGTTCAAGGATTACAGTATCCAATATTCAATCACTGTGGTCTCAATCAATCATTTGCAATAACAATCAATCAATCGATAAACAATATCAACATGACAGTCAACAATCTTACTTGTAATTCAGTTTTCAATTATATTGGGCTATACATATCATGCAACAGTTCAATCAATGCAGTCAATCAAATATTCAAAATGCACAGCGAGTTACGATTTAATTCCTAGTCATGAATCTCAGACTAATCCAATAACCTCGCACCTAATATCGTAGGGCCACAGGTGAGGTCACTAGCGATCTGTTCTTCCTTAGCATTTCATCTCATCAACCTCATTCGTAACATGCCTAAATCATAATATATATATATATATATATATATATATATATATATATATATATATATATATAGGTTGGCTAAGAACAAAGTGGTAATTCTTGAGCTTTGGTGCTACCAATTCGTTTTTCAATTTTCAAAGTTCAAAACGTCGATCCGAACCTTTCAAGTTGATCTCTATATTAAAATGTGCTTGGAGACCAAATTTTACATTTTTCTAAATTTTTTTACTATTTATTAAGCCACTTTGAAAATCGCTGATCCAACGGTGGCTTCTGATTTTACTGTTTTGTTAAGCCACCATTGGATCAGTGATTTTCAAAGTGGCTTAATGTCACGTTACGGAATTTTAATAATTAAATTCAAAGGATTTAAAAGCAAGAATCAAAAATTTTGCTAATAAAATGGAAGTTTAAACCTTAATTAAGGTTCCTCTAAATAAGTAAATTAAGTATGAATCAAAACCGCGTTGAAATTTCGAGATTTTGAGATTTTATAGGCTGAGTGCGGATGGATTGACCCGCACTGCGGATGGGTGCGTCCGCACTCATGAAAGCATGTGTTGATCTGAAATTTCTGAAAAATTGACTAAGTACTGAGTGCGGGTGAGTGATCCGCACTACGGATGGGTGCAGCCGCACTCATGAATTTCTGTATTGAACTGAATTTCCTAAAATGGGCTAAGTACTGAGTGCGGATGAGGTTGACCCGCACTGCGGGTGGAATTCATCCGCACTACGCTCGGATTTTCCTGAAATTCTATTGAAAATTTTCCAAGTCCCGAGTGCGGGTCAAGCCACCCGTAGTGCAGATGGGTGCATCCACATTCAGGGTAATTTTAACCCTAAAACTCAAATTGAAGCTTCTCTCTCTCTCTCACTTCACCATTTCCCCATTTTCAAGTTATTTTCGGCCAAGAGAGAAGGAAAAGAGCGTGTGAGTTTCCGTTTCTTTCAGACTCCCGATTGTTGCGAGAAATCGAGTTTGGAACTGAGTAAGCAGCCGTAGATCTCTCCTAGCTCTCCTATTCGGTATTCTTTTCTCTTCCCGTTTCTCTCTAAAATCTCAGATTTCTCGGTTTCTCAGATTTTCGTTTTAAACTCGAGATTTGTGTTCGAATTGCTCGAGGACTAGTTCCTCTACACTCCTTGCTTGTTTATTTGCCAATCTTTTCCCGATTTCCTCCCGATTTGTGAAATCTGATTTCTAGGGTTTCTTGCCAAAACTGAAAGTTGGCATAATCGTGATTTGATTTGTTTAAACCCGACCAATTAGACTTGTAATCAGTAGGGTTGCTTCCTGATCTTGAATTTTTAGAACGTTTAACGGTTAATTTGAGGTTTTGACTAAATTAGGGTTAACCCAAAGGTATATTGAATTGAACCGAGAACCAAAGTAGTGAAACGGTGAATGAATGGTAACCTAAGTGGAATTGTGTAGGGTTTAAAGGACCTAGAAGTAAATTGTGTGAGTTTTAAAGGTTTTTAAGTAAGAAAGAAGGAACCGAAAAGAACCGATACCAAAGCACAAGAATTGAATTAGGACTGTATGAACCATTGGTAAACTAAAAGTAAACGTATAGACCACTGAACCCGAATTAAACCAAGTATACGTATAATATAGGTGTAGGCTCGGTCGAGCAAGACTTAACGAGGCAATTCGAGACGCCTGATCCGTAACTAAGCGGTATGCTCGTCATAATAAGGTGCGGGATTCTTGGACTTGTTTGATACTTTATTTTCAGGAATTAAACTGTGTTTTCGTTTGTCATGTTGAATATCATTGATTGCATCATTGAATTGTGTATAGCATTTGCATAGACCAATCAAATTAAACTCGAATTGATGTGACTTGAGTGATTTGCATGCTGGTATGGTTGTAGGTTGTGTCGATCTATTATGATCTGATTTGATTGAAAGTCACCACGATTTGATTTGATATGTATGTGAATGGATTTACGAAGTTAAGCACTTGGATCCAATGAATTTGCCAAGTCGGGCTGTATGCTGACTTGGATTCCCAGGATCCTAAATGGCCTTAGGTGAACGGCCCTCGATGTTCCCAGTACCGGTTGGGACGAGGGAGGGTGATTATGTTATGAGATGTGATTGAAAATCGTGGGTGACATGTGTAACGTCTGTGGCTCTGTGGCATTCTCCTACGTGTTATTGCATTTGAACAGTCAATTGAGTATTACGAACAGTGGAAATGATTCCAAAGAGGATTTTCTTTATATGACTTGAACCAGACCTTAATAACTGTTAAGCCAAGCGATTACAGATGGGTGTCAGATAAAGGGTCCAGCTTGGTTGGCCATCTGTAGGCGTCAGTAACCCTACATATGTGGGTTTGATAAAAGGTTCAGCTCGAGAGAACATCTGTAATTGCTACAAGCCCTAATGAATTGAGTGAAGCCAAAATATCTATTGTGTTTGAAATTCATCTTGGAAATTCCGTAACTGTGATTCATCTGATTAATTGTTGTCGAGTAGTGGCATTCCGTTATTTATGACTATATATATATCTGTTTGCATTGTTATTGTTTGGGTTTCATTTTTGAATATGGAGTTTGATTGCAAGTCCAATAATTCATATGTGGCAAATTCGCACTGAGAATTTATTCTCACCCCCACCTTCGGATTATTTTACAGGTACTGGTGCGACTGATTCCGGAGAGGCACGAGAGTAGTAGGCCTTAGTAGCTTACCAGTATATGACCCTAGATATGTTTTGTTGTATAGATTTAGGGTAGGCCTCGTGGTTGGTATCCGGATGAGATACTTTTGTTGTATGATATTCTGACCAGACTGTGTACTCTAATTATATATTAGAAACTTATTTTATATTGCTTGTTATGTTGTATGAATTGTTAATTGCCTTGTAAGCATACACGGCGTTTTATGCTTACGGTGGGGGACTGTTACGACCCGTGGCCGCGGGGTGTGACACTTAATAAATAGTAAAAAATTCATAAAAATGTAAAATTTGGTCTCCAAGCACATTTTAATATAGAGATAAACTTGAACGGTTCGGATCGACATTTTGAACTTTGAAGATTGAAAAACGAATTGGTAGCAGCAAAGCTCAGGAACTACCACTTTGATCTTAGCCAAGCTCTATATCTATATATATATAGAGCTAGGCTACGGTGAGTTGCGAAGTAAATCAACTATTTTACTTCACGCTCATATTTTATGATTTTAAAGTTCAAAACGTCGATCCGAACCGTTCATCTTGTTCTTCATATTGAAATGTGCTTGGACACCAAATTTTACATTTTTTGGAATTTGTTTACTATTTATTAAGCAATTTTGAAAGTCGCTGATCTGATGGTCCAGAAAATTTTACTGTTTTTTTACTGTTCACAGCAAAACAACAATTTTCAAAAATGCTTAATAAATAGTAATCAAATTCCAAAAAATATAAAATTTTGTCTCCAAGCACATTTCAATATGGATTAAACATCTAACGGTTCGGATCGGTCGTTTGGACTTTCAAAATAAAAATACGGCGTGAAGTAGAAACGTGTTTTACTTCGCAACTCACCGTAGCCCACCTCTATATATATATATATATATATATCCCCCATCCATCCCCCAATCATTAATTATATGAGGGGACCACAACTTTCAGCACAAAAAGACAAAATAAAACGTGTATTAGTCATTAATAATGTGGGGGACCGCTAATTAACTGGGGAATCACTTATATTTGAAAAACTTTACAACTGATGCGAATAAATATTTATACTTATACACGCAAATATTAACATCTAATATAGTAAGTATTTATATGTAAGATATCAAGTATTTCTTTAAACAATCTTTCTTATCACATACTCATTTTTTAGACATTTTATGGTTTTGTTTTTCTTACTTCAATGTTGCCCATATTTCTGACAATTGGTGAATTTTTTTGCGAATCTAAAGTCACAGACGTTTTCTACGTAATTTTCTTTTTCAAATGAGATATATGATAAAGTATTTTTGAGTTGTCCGCCGCGCAAGTATTCATACTTGATATATTATATATTAACACCTGCGAGCATATGCATCCATATTTACACGTGACAGTTGTAAAATCTATCAAATATTAGGTGACTGTTCGCTTACAAAGGTATGCTACAAAGTCTCAGGTACAACAAGTTGTACCAGTTTAAACCTTGAATCTACTCTCGTCTAAGGTTGCAAGTGCACAACCCTATCCGTATAGCATAATAAGGTATCGATCCTCAGGGACGGTTTAATTCGATTCTAAATTTCTACAAATCCGAGCTAAGTACTAGAAGTGTGAAAGGTTTGGTTTGAATTCGTTTCAATTTCTCAATTCAATAACAAAAGATTGCAAAAGAAAGTAAATGTTTGTTTCAGTCAAGTTTAAAAGGATGTTTCCAGGGTTTCAGATTTCATCCTCAGCTTTGCCTCTCTGGACCTTCACTCGACTCGCATCATCTCTGATGCGACCCTAGTGATGCGACCCGCATGGTCTCCCATGCGACTCGCATGGCCATCGAGTGAATGCAGCATTTCACCTGTTTCTGAGTTATTCGATTGTGCAAGGTTCTACTGACCCTACCCACGATTCCTGAGCCTCAACTCTCGTTTATTTGCACCAGTAACCTAGTAGGGAATTGCAATTTCACCTTCTTAGATCTACAACTTTCAACTCTCGTTTATTTGTATTCAATCTAAGTCAATTGATCGGTTTGCTAAAGGTATCCACTATCTCTCAATAAATGGAAATCTCACCTTTCGGTTCAATTGATCTATCTTTTCAGATTTCTAATCTACCTCAAGTGCTTGATTAAATTGCAAGAAAGATCTAGATCAAGATATTAGAAGAGATCAAAGATTCATTCAACAATAGTCAACAAAATGCAATCACACAATCTCAATCAAGCTTTAAAAGAAAGATACACAATCAATTGATCACAAGAACAACTCAAATTCAAGTGAAATACACACAATTAAAGCTTTAGACTACATCAACCCTAGAAACAAAGAAGGATCTACTCAAACAACATCATAAAAGAAGAGAGAAGAGATAGGATCATGATAGAACCAATTGAAGCAATCTTGCAAGGATCTTCCCTCCTTTCTCTCTTTCTTGATCAACACTCCAATTCTTGAGGCTTTGAATCTTCAAATTTCGGAACTCCCTCTCTGGTGACCGAGGCGGGCTATTTATAGACTTTTTAAAACATTTGCTTCAATTCTGGGCCCTTATTGGGCCTTTGCTGTCTGCTCTGGAAGCTCGCGATGCGACCCGCATCACCACTGAAGCGACCCGCATCACCACTGAAGCGACCCGCATCAGAGTGTGATGAATGCGCCTCGCATGCAGTGGTGCTGCGACCTGCTGGTGCGGCTCTGAGTGGTTGATGCGCCTCGCGTCAATCCTGATGAGGGTCGCATCAAGGTCTCTTAACTTCAGTAATTTGCTTGATTTCACCAATTTTCCTGCAAGATAAGAATGAAAGCACAGCAGTACCAATTCTACGCATAATCATTATAATAGATGTTATTTAATGGCTCAAGATTCATGTTTTGGTACCGAAATTGGTCAAAACGATAGGTCGGATATAGCAATATCAAATTCCCCCAAGCTGACCTTTTGCTTGTCCTCAAGCAAGGAGCATTCTTTGGTACCAGATTGGTTCTAAATGCAAGAATCAACATAAGTTGTTATTATCAGGAATTTCGTGAGTCATTTTGATAACAAGTTAGGCTTTCCTCAAACTACTTTGATTCACTCCACAAATCGTCCACTTAACTTCTTTTTCCAAGATGTTTTGTTAATTAGAAAGACTTAGAACTCAGATTTATCAATATTCATTCTTAAACTGAAGTTATACCCTAGTTTGTGGTGTACGGATCAAGTTCCCCCAAGCTTGGAGCAAGCTATAGTCAGAAAGTTGCGGACGAAGTGTGTTGATATATGCAAAAGTATATTATTTCTATCGAGCTCAAAGGCATCCGAATGGATTGTGCCAGTACTCTTTTTTTTTTATGTTTAAATTGGGAGACGAGCTCAAAGGCGCCCCGAAGGACTTATTGCCAGTACTCTTATATTCTCCATTTTTTTTTTTTTTTTTTTTTTATATTGCATATACCATGAATACACACAAACACTGGTATTCATTCATACCAATGAGTATCCCAATCTTTCTTTATTTTTTTTTTTTAAATCCTGTTTTCTTGTTTTAAAAGGCATAATTCAGATTTCAAACGTTTCTCGATAAAATTTAAGATCTCATCTTTTCAATTTCACAAAACTATCTCATTCAAGTCGGTTAAGTGGTCAACCATGGGGTTAGACATAAGCAATTCAAGATCAGACTAGTTATTACCACAATAGTTCACAAAATTCCCGAATCAAACAAGTCATGGAAGAAAAGTAAACATGATCTAAAAGGGTAAACATGGTCTAAAAACGAAAAAGATAAAGGTGTAGTGTACCCCCCCCCCCCAAGCTTAGTCTGAGCATTGTCCTCAATGCTTCAAGACTGAAAGATAAAGTAAAGAGGGGAGTAAAGAAAGCGAACCTGATCAGTGGTGAGGAGGAAGATGATCTGGCCAATATCCATGGTCCTCATAAAAACGCCAGTCCTCCATGTGAATCTCAAGCCTCTCGAGTCGTGTATCATGAGCTGATAAATCCATCTGGATGCTGCTAAGAGTGTCACCCTGGTCAATCAGAGTGGACTGGATCTCCTGCTGAGTGGTACGGATAGAGATCTGAGTAGCCTGCATGTCCATGATAATGCGATACAGGTCTCCGATGGTAGGGTCAGATGGGTGAGATGGAACAGCTGTAGAAGTAGAGGCGTGAGCCTGGTGAGAGGGGACAGCTGTAGGAGTAGAGGTGGGGGGCTGGTGAGACGAGCTGGGGACATCAGTCATGATAACATCCTCGGAGGGATAAGAAGAAGGAAATGAAGCTATAGGGGATGAAGAAGGATGAAATGGAGCAATAGGAGAAGAAGCTCGCTCGAGTGGAGATGATGTATGGAATGAGGTATGAGGAGGTGGAGATGGGACTCTCTCAGGCTGAGGTCCAGTGAAAAGCCAGGTACTCTCATCCTCAAAAGAGATCGGTGCTCGAAGAGGCAGCTGAAACTGAGCACCATGCTGCAGGCGCCAAAAGTAATGGTCACTGTGACCGGCTGGCCCGCGCACGATCTTGATAAAGGTCGCTGACTGGTAGGCTACGGCATCCATGTCAATCCGACCTCTAGACTGGGTAAAACCCGCGGTCGAGACACCTAACCTGTCAGCGATGAGAGTGACGTAGGCTCCAATATGGATGGAACCTCCTACCTTCTTGTTCTGCTGGATATCGACCCAGTGTCGAACCATGAAGAGCATCAGATCGGGCCGCTCTAACTCCACATCGCGTAGTAGCATGTGGTCCAGCAACTGGAGATCCTCCTCATTGGCCCTAGCCACCGTCTCGCCTCGTGCGAAGATGGTGTTGGCTAGGGCACGCTGAATACAGCGAAGAACAGGGTGTGGGATGGCGAGTCCTCTGTACTGGTTGCTCGTGGCTGTCTGCATACCAGTAATCAGGCGCCAGAAGTGATCTTTGTCAAAGCCCACGCGAAAGTCGAGAGAGTCAGTGGTGGGGTTCGGGGCAAACCCGAACCACTCGCGGAGCTTGGAGACACGCACGCGCCGAACCTCACTGCGCATCTGAAATTTGATGTAGGGCTGGTCAGAGTTATCATACCTGAGCTTGAGCGAGGAGAGGAACTCAAGTGTAAGCTCGTCGAAGCATGGTCGCTCAATCTCCCAGAATGCCGGCAGGAACCCTACTCGCTCAGTAAGGCGGCGGAAATCGTCAGAAACTCCGAAAGCGCGGAGTGCGTCAAAATCGGGACGGCGCGTGTTCGCGAACTTGCGCTGCTGCAAGAGCTCGAACCGCTCAAACATACCCCGACCCGTGAAAGAGAAGGGAGGGTCAGGGTAGTGCTCAGCACGAGGAGTGGTCTGAGCAGAGATGGCATCAGAATCCTCGGAGACATAGTCAACAGGTGTCCCTGCTGCATAATGAGAAGAGGGAGAAGGGTGATAGGAAGAATGAGGAGAAGAAGAGTGAGAAGGGTTACCCGTATTACCAGACGAACCCGAGCCTTGCTGAGACCAGTCAACCGACTCCGAAGACTCAGAAGGAGAAGGAGTGGGGTCTAGTATCCCCTGCTGGAGTCGAAGGTCCCTCTGACGGCGGAGCTCTGCTTGATGCCGCTCGTGGTTTCACTTGGATCGGAGCTCTCTGCACATAGCTTGTTCTGGATCATCCATGATGCGGGTCGCTTAAGGGTTGAAGCGGGTCGCGTTGGGTGGAAGCGGGTCGCGTTGGGTGGAAGCGGGTCGCACTGGGGGAGCTCGGGGCGCAGCAATGGCGGAAGGGCGAGCACCTCTTCTCTCTCTCTCGTTCTCTCGTGCTCTCTTTCTCTCCCGACCTCTCTCTCTGTCCCGATCTCTCTCTCGATCTCTTTCTCTCCCTCTCGCTGCTCTTTCTCTCGTTCTCTCTCTCGATCTCTCTCTCTCTCTGCTCGGTCTCTCTCTCTTTCGCTCGGTCTCTTGCTCTCTCTCGGTACAGTGAAGGAAGAAAGAAGAGGGGGAAAGGTAAGAAGGAGAAGTCGCGACGGTTGGGGTACGACCCTCATTAATTCTGTCGGTGGTTCGATGCGAGTCGCATCATGAGTCATGCGGGTCGCAGGACTCATGAAAACTAAACAACATAAGCAGCCTAAATGCAGAATAACTAAAAACAAACATGCAAAAGAAATAAAAGTTATGAAAACAGTAAAAAGAATGTTTGGGCTGCCTCCCAAGAGCGCTTGTTTTAGGTCTCGAGCCTGACCGTCGTCCGCTAGGTTTCGGTTGAGATAGGATCGGAGAGATCATGAACAAATCGTCCCGGACGAGGGTGACTCGCAACGTAGTGCTTGAGACGTTGTCCATTGACCTTGAAGGTTCCACACGCGTCATTTCCGATCTCAACTGCACCAAATTGGTACACCTTTTTAACCTCAAACGGACCAGACCATCTAGACTTCAATTTCCCTGGAAAGAGTCGCAAACGAGAGTTAAAAAGAAGAACAAGATCGCCTTCTTGGAATTTGCGAGGAGTGATATGCTTGTCATGGAGAAGCTTCGTCTTTTCCTTATAGATCCTCGCATTCTCGTAAGAGTGTAAGCGTATCTCATCTAACTCGTGTAAGTCAAGAATGCGCTTCTCTCCAGCCTCCAGCATGTCCATGTTGATGGCCCTTGTAGCCCAGAACGCTTTGTGTTCAATTTCCACAGGAAGATGACATGGCTTGCCGTACACCAACTTGAAAGGGCTCATCCCAATCGGTGTTTTGAAAGCAGTTCGGTATGCCCACAGTGCATCGCTCAGCTTCAGAGACCAATCTTTCCGTGTCCTTGCTACGGTCTTCTCCAGAATAGACTTGATTTCCCTGTTGGAGATTTCAGCTTGACCGTTGGACTGGGGGTGATATGAGGTGGTGACCTTGTGTGTCACCCCGTGTCGACTCAGGAGTTTGTCGAATTGGCGGTTGACGAAATGCTTGCCACCATCACTGATCACAGCGCGTGGGACTCCAAAGCGTGGAAAAATGATGTCGGTGAACATGCGTTTCACTGCATTTGAGTCAGCATGTCGACATGGAATTGCTTCGACCCACTTGGACACGTAATCCACCGCAACCAAAATGTACTCATAACCGTGAGATGGTGGAAACGGTCCCATGAAATCAATCCCCCATACGTCGAAAAGCTCTACCTCTAGGATGGAATTGAGAGGCATCTCGTTGCGTTTGGAAATGTTCCCTGTCCTTTGGCACTTGTCACAAGCTGCAACTAAAGTCCGCGCGTCTCTGAAAAGAGTAGGCCAATAGAAACCAGATTGCAGGACCTTGGCAGCTGTCTTGGAGAATGAAGCATGACCTCCGTATGCTGACGAGTGGCAGTGCTCAAGGATAGAACGCGTCTCTTCATTTGGTACGCAACGCCTGAGTATACCATCAATTCCTACCTTAAAAAGAAAAGGCTCATCCCAAAAGTAGTGCCTTGAATTTGATTTGAGCTTCTTTCGTTGCTGGTACGTCATGGTGGCAGGGGTGATCTCAGAAGCTAAGAAGTTGGCAATGTCTGCATACCAAGAGTCTGATTGAAGGCTTGTGCGGGTCGCATGACCCTGGATGCTGGTCGCATTGATGGTGTTCAGTGCAGAGATGGACAAAAGTTGTTCGTCAGGGAAAGAATCGCTGATTGGTAGATGAGCAGAGCTTCCTCCATCCAAACAAAGTCTAGAGAGATGGTCTGCCACCGTGTTTTCGATGCCCTTCTTATCCCTGATTTCAAGATCAAATTCCTGCAGAAGAAGAATCCACCTGATCAAGCGCGGTTTAGCATCCTGTTTGCTCAACAAATACCTGAGTGCGGCATGATCTGTGTAGACGATGATTTTGGATCCCACCAAATACGACCAAAACTTGTCGAGAGCGAAGACAATCGCCAGGAGTTCTTTCTCGGTGGTCGTGTAATTCATCTGAGCTGGGTCTAGCACTTTGCTGGCATAGTAAATCGCACATGGCTTCTTGTCTTTCCTCTGCCCTAGAACTGCTCCGACAGCGTAATCACTAGCATCACACATGATCTCGAAGGGGAGAGACCAGTCAGGTGGTTGCAAAATGGGCGCAGAGATAAGGGCTTCTTTCAATCTGCTGAAAGACTTGACACAATCGTCCGTGAAAACAAAGTCAGAATCCTTAACGAGTAGATTGGTCAAAGGTTTCGCGATTTTAGAAAAGTCCTTGATGAAGCGACGGTAGAATCCTGCGTGCCCGAGAAAGCTCTGTATGCCCTTGACATTTGTTGGAATCTCCAGTTTCTCGATCACCTCTATCTTCGCCTTATCCACCTCGATTCCCCTGGAGGTCACTACATGTCCCAGAACAACTCCAGTTTGGACCATGAAGTGGCATTTCTCCCAGTTTAAAATTAAATGGACCTCCTCGCATCTCTGGAGAAT
The DNA here is from genome assembly GCF_964058835.1 of Carex rostrata. Taxonomy (NCBI): domain Eukaryota; kingdom Viridiplantae; phylum Streptophyta; class Magnoliopsida; order Poales; family Cyperaceae; genus Carex; species Carex rostrata. The sequence goes on along the minus strand of NC_135945.1, from coordinate 684,360 downwards.
CTTGCAAAGGTTCGTCAAACAAGACTCAAAACTTGAACCGTACACGGAGAAGTCGTCCATGAAAATCTCCACCTCGTGCTCAATGAAATCAGAAAAGATGGCCATCATTGCTCTCTGGAAGGTTGCAGGGGCATTGCACAGACCGAAAGGCATCCTACGGTACGCGTACGTACCATAGGGACAAGTGAAAGTGGTCTTTTCTTGGTCCTGTGGGTGAATGGGTATCTAGAAGAACCCGGAGTATCCGTCCAGATAACAAAAATATGAATGATTTGCAAGCCTTTCCAAGAGTTGATCAACAAATGGCAAAGGAAAGTGATCCTTGCGGGTGGCAGCATTGAGTTTTCTGTAATCAATACACATGCGATAACCGTTCACCACACGTGTTTGGATTAACTCGTTCTTCTCGTTCCTCACCACTGTTGTACCACCTTTCTTCGGCACCACATGGACAGGACTCACCCATTGGCTGTCGGAAATTGGGTAAATGATACCTGCGTCGAGAAGCTTGAAAATCTCTTTCTTCACCACCTCTCGAAGGTTTGGGTTGAGCCGTCTCTGGTGTTCAATTGAGGGTTTGTGATCGTCTTCGAGGAAAATTCTGTGCGAGCAAATGGATGGACTGATTCCCTTCAGATCATTGATGGAATACCCGATTGCCCCTTTGTGAAGCTTCAGTTTCTCCAAGAGTTTGGAGGTCTGATCAGGGTTCAACTCTGCGTTCACAATGACTGGAAAGGATCGATCTGAGCCTAAGAATTCATATCTGAGATTGGCTGGAAGAGGCTTAAGCTCAGGGACCTTTTCTTCTGTCTGCGTGTTGATGCGGGTCGCATCATCTCCCTGCGGCTCGCGTTGAGGTCCTTGCGGGTCGCATCCTGCTTCTTTCAGTTCAGCTGTTTTCACATCTGCTTCAAACATCTCTCCCAATCGAGCAGTTTCAACTTGTATCTCAGACAAGAAATCAGCGTGTGCTTGCATTCCCTCCTGAATTTTTTCAATGAAGTATCCTTCTGCCAAGTCCGTTAGACATTCTTCGGTCGCATCGATGCGGAAACAGGACTCGGCGGTGGACGGGTACTTCATTGCTCGGTCAATCTGGAATCGCACCTTCTCTCCTCCAAAGTTCAAGGTCAGCGTTCCTTGGAACACGTCAATGATTGCACCTGCGGTTCGAAGGAAAGGTCGTCCAAGAATGATCGGGACTTCCTTATCCTCTTCCATTTCCATGACTACAAAGTCAACAGGCACGTAGTACTTGCCGACCTGAACTGGCACATCTTCAATTATGCCAAGTGGAAGTCTTACTGAGGAGTCAGCCAGCTGAAGTGACATCCGAGTTGGTTTAAGCTCCCCCACTCCCAATTTCTCAAAGATCGTGCGAGGCATGAGGCTCACACTCGCTCCCAAATCACAAAGAGCTCTCTTGATTGTCGCTTTCCCTATAATGCAAGGAATAGAGAACTTACCTGGGTCATCCAGTTTGGGAGGAAGCTCGCTGTTCAAAATGGCACTGCACTGCTCCGTCAGTTTCACCGTTTCGGCCCCCCCCAAGCTTCGTTTGTTGGATAGAATATCCTTCAAAAACTTGGCGTAAGTGGGCATCTGGGTTAGGGCTTCGGTGAATGGAATTGTGATGTGCAATCCTTTGATAACCTCAACGAAGTTAGCGAACTGTGCATTCAATTTGGTCTCAGCCAATCTTCGAGGGAAGGGTACAGGTGGTCTGTACGGAGGTGGCTTCTCGGCTTTTCCTTTGTTCTGATCCTCAGGCTTGTCTGATGCGGGTCGCGCGTCTGGGATGCGGGTCGCATCCAAAGTCTCTTCACTTGGCATTGCGGGTCGACTAGCTCCTTCATGAACAGGAGGGTCTTCAGAGCTGGATGCGGGTCGCACGACTGGGATGCGGGTCGCATCAGATGAAGTTTGCTCTGTTGGGTTGACTGGTTCCTTGTACTGGGTTCCACTTCGCAAAGTAATTGCCTTCGCCTCTCCTCTGGGGTTTGGTTCTGGTTGTGCAGGTAGCTTCCCAGGTTGGGGTTGGCTCGAGGCGACTATGTGACTCAACTGCTCAAGCAATTTGTTCTGAGTGGCTATTTGAGTCGACATGGACTGCATTTGTTCCCACATAATTTGGTTCATTTTTCCTTGCTCGTGTGTGAAGTTGGTCGCATAGGGAGGCACACAAGGTTTGGAAGGACCAGCTTGAGATGCTCGGCTGTTCTGATTGGGGAATGAAGCGTTTTGGTAGAAGTTTCTGTTGTTGCTCCCTCCAGAAGAATTGTTCCAGTTGTTGCTAGATGAAGGGTTGTTGAAGGGTGGTCTGGGAGGATTGTGGAATGGTGCAGGATTGTTTTGATTCCTATTCCAATTTTGTTGTTCCATTGGATCCTTGGAATAGGATCGGTTGAAGGGAGGTTTTGGGAAGAAAGAAGGTTCGTTGTTGATGGAGTTGACCTACTCGATCTCCTCATCAGCCTGCACCAATGGACATTGCTCGTAAGCGTGTCTCTCATCACCGCACATGACACATGCTTGCGGCTGCTGTTCGACTGCCTTCACGCTCAGCTTGTCCATCGCTCTCTGCATGGCGTCCATCTTGGCGGTGAGAGCCGTGATGTGATCCACCTCGTACTTGCCACCTCCTTGGCTACCACCTTAGCCTCCTCTTCGTCGCGAGTTGTCACGGCCGGACCACTGCTGGTTCTGCGCCATGCTGTCTATCAAGTTCATAGCCTCTAAAGGCTCCCTTGACATCAGCGCGCCTCCCGCAACAGCGTCGACGTAAGCACGAGTGCTCTCGTTCAAGCCGTCATAAAACGTTTGGATCAAGAGCCAGTCCGGTATACCATGGTGTGGACAAGAGTACTGCAGTTCTCTAAACCTTTTCCATGCCTCATTCAGGGGTTCATCAAAAATTTGACTAAAGCTGGTCAAGTCATGTCTTACCTTGGCAGTTTGTTTATGAGGGAAAAATCTGGTCAGAAACAGTTTGGATAATTCCCTCCAAGTCAGAAATGAGTCCCTAGGTAAAGATCCTAACCATTTCTTTGCCTTGTCCCTGAGAGTGAAAGGAAATAGAGCAAGCTTGGTGTAATCAGCATTCTCACCGTTAGTTTTGATGGTCGTGATGCACTCGAGGAATGTTTGGAGATGGGAGTGCGGGTCTTCGTGGTCGAGTCCATGGAAGGTGTTCTGTTGCACCATGTTGACTACCCCCGGATTGAAGTTCGGTTGTTGACCGGGAATCCTTGGTAGTCTGATCGCGCCTCGGACATCTCCGGCTCTTGGTACGTTGAACTCACGCAAGGTCCTTGGCATGAAGACATCCATGTCGTCGTCAGACTGATCGGTCAGATCTTCTCTTTCTCTGTTTCTGGCTTCTGCATCCCTGTCCTCCCTGCTCGGATGTTCTGACATTGTTTCTGTGACGCGAGTCGCTTCAGAAGTGATGCGGGTCACGTCGGATGTGACTCGGGTCGCGTCAACTTCGATGCTGGTCGCGTCAGCTGATAACTGAGCAGGAACAGTGTCGTCAGGAGGAGTGTCGTCAAAAAGCGGTCCTCTGCTCCTCAGTTGGTAAGTCAACTTGTATTTACCTGCAGGAGGGGGAATGAAAGCCAGTTTTTAGTGATAAGGAAGTAAAGAAAAGGAAAAGATACAAATTAAAATCTAGATTAACTAAGAAAAGAAAAAATCTAGAAAGGAATTGATAGCCGTCCCCGGCAACGGCGCCAAAAACTTGTTCGCTTACAAAGGTATGCTACAAAGTCTCAGGTACAACAAGTTGTACCAGTTTAAACCTTGAATCTACTCTTGTCTAAGGTTGCAAGTGCACAACCCTATCCGTATAGCATAATAAGGTATCGATCCTCAGGGACGGTTTAATTCGATTCTAAATTTCTACAAATCCGAGCTAAGTACTAGAAGTGTGAAAGGTTTGGTTTGAATTCGTTTCAATTTCTCAATTCAATAACAAAAGATTGCAAAAGAAAGTAAATGTTTGTTTCAGTCAAGTTTAAAAGGATGTTTCCAGGGTTTCAGATTTCATCCTCAGCTTTGCCTCTCTGGACCTTCACTCGACTCGCATCATCTCTGATGCGACCCTAGTGATGCGACCCGCATGGTCTCCCATGCGACTCGCATGGCCATCGAGTGAATGCAGCATTTCACCTGTTTCTGAGTTATTCGATTGTGCAAGGTTCTACTGACCCTACCCACGATTCCTGAGCCTCAACTCTCGTTTATTTGCACCAGTAACCTAGTAGGGAATTGCAATTTCACCTTCTTAGATCTACAACTTTCAACTCTCGTTTATTTGTATTCAATCTAAGTCAATTGATCGGTTTGCTAAAGGTATCCACTATCTCTCAATAAATGGAAATCTCACCTTTCGGTTCAATTGATCTATCTTTTCAGATTTCTAATCTACCTCAAGTGCTTGATTAAATTGCAAGAAAGATCTAGATCAAGATATTAGAAGAGATGAAAGATTCATTCAACAATAGTCAACAAAATGCAATCACACAATCTCAATCAAGCTTTAAAAGAAAGATACACAATCAATTGATCACAAGAACAACTCAAATTCAAGTGAAATACACACAATCAAAGCTTTAGACTACATCAACCCTAGAAACAAAGAAGGATCTACTCAAACAACATCATAAAAGAAGAGAGAAGAGATAGGATCATGATAGAACCAATTGAAGCAATCTTGCAAGGATCTTCCCTCCTTTCTCTCTTTCTTGATCAACACTCCAATTCTTGAGGCTTTGAATCTTCAAATTTCGGAACTCCCTCTCTGGTGACCGAGGCGGGCTATTTATAGACTTTTTAAAACATTTGCTTCAATTCTGGGCCCTTATTGGGCCTTTGCTGTCTGCTCTGGAAGCTCGCGATGCGACCCGCATCACCACTGAAGCGACCCGCATCAGAGTGTGATGAATGCGCCTCGCATGCAGTGGTGCTGCGACCTGCTGGTGCGGCTCTGAGTGGTTGATGCGCCTCGCGTCAATCCTGATGAGGGTCGCATCAAGGTCTCTTAACTTCAGTAATTTGCTTGATTTCACCAATTTTCCTGCAAGATAAGAATGAAAGCACAGCAGTACCAATTCTACGCATAATCATTATAATAGATGTTATTTAATGGCTCAAGATTCATGTTTTGGTACCGAAATTGGTCAAAACGATAGGTCGGATATAGCAATATCAATGACTACCTAAGTAGTTAGTGATCCCCCACTTAATTAGTGGTCACAGGTAATGCATTACGAGGTATAAATACTTGCTCAACAAGATATGAATACTTACATGACAACGATGAATATTTGCATGACGAGGTATAAATACTTGCACAACGGACAACCCAAAAATATGTCATCATGGATCTCATTTGAAATAGAAAATTACGTAGAAGACGTCCATGGTTTAGATTTACAAATTTTCTCACAGATCGTTATAAATATTGATGAAATTGAACAGAGAAAAAAAAACTCAACTCTAAAAACGTGTAAAAGATGTGTGTGTGATGTGTCCATTTTTTTTTCGAAATACTTGGTATCTTAGGTATGAATACTTGATATATTATATATTAACACTTGTGCGCATAGGTATCCATATTTGCACGCGTCAGTTATAAAATCTATTAAATATTAGGTGGTCCCAAGTAATTAATGAAGTTCAGTTAGTTAATGGTCCTCACAAGTGTTATTGACTGGGGATGAATGAAGGAAATTGACTGGGGGATAGTTAGTCGATCCCTTTATAATAATTAAGTTCAAAGTATAGATTCGGATCAAGTCCAACAATCCATTTCTAATCAATCATTAAACTCTAAATTCAACCGTCCAACTCAATTTATTACTTAACTTTTATTTACTAATCAATGATGAAGGCCTATAGTTCAAATTAATTTTCATTCTCAAAATTTTCTTGTGACTTTTACATATGAAAATTAATTAGCACCAATGCCCCTGACAAAGGGATAATACAAACCCATAAAAATTTATCTAATTAAACCTTTCACTTTATATTTCTCTTAAAATGAAGCCCCTGTGAGTGTAAATCAGTATATCAGTAACCATAATAACAAGTATATTTTGAACCCGGTAAATCAATATTTCTCAAAAATCTAAATCATAAATCCAAAGATTAAACCATCAAAGTTGTTACAGAGGTAAACAAAGTACCGACACAATTTCGGTTTTCAGATCCAATTAAGGAACACGACAAAAAGAGAGACCTCAAGAAAATTTATTAACATAGACAAAATTAACGGTTCTCAATTCATTTACCCCACGATTTACTTTCATACTTGAATATGTTCAATTAATTTTCCCAAAACCCTTGATCAATTAAGATATAACATATCATAGAAGAGTAAAGGAAATACAGTGGTAGGTGTGCTAACAGAGAATAACCACGCATCACTCCACCGTCAATGGCACTACAGTCAATATGAGAGAAGCATCCATCTCTCTCTAACTTGCCTCACGAAGAAAGAGATAGAAGATCAAAGAAGATTAGAGAGGGAGATAGAATTTCAATAGGCGGTGGGGTAAATAAATGAAAAAGAGAGAGTTAGAGAGGATCAGGATGAGTAGGGGTCCCACTTTTCTAATTAAACAATTTCATTTTATTATTTAACTCTTAATTAAGTGAATTTAAACAGGTGGCTGTTTCACCCAGTGACCACCACTGGCTTTGTGCCATTTGGTATTTAAATTTTGGCATTTTTCCTAGAGGAGGGTTCAAATGCACCCAAATTTTTGTGTACTCAAATGTATTCTATTTTTCAAATCTTTTTTCTCCGTTTTCAAAGTCTGAATAGTCAATCTGAACCGTTAGATGCGATCTATATATTAAGATGTGCTTGGAGACCAAATTTTATATTTTTTGGAATTTTTTTACTATTTATTAAGCCACTTTAAAAATTGCTGATTTTACATTTTGTGGACCATTGGATCAGCGATTTTCAAAGTGGTTTAATAAATAGTAAAAAAATTTCAAAAAATGTAAAATTTGGTCTCCAAGCACATCTTAATATATAGATCGCATCTAGTGGTTCGGATTGGCTATTCGGACTTTGAAAACGGAGAAAAAAGATTTAAAATCTAGCGGTTCAGATTTAAAATTGTATTTTGAATAATGTTACAAATATCGAAATTTCAGGATTAGGTGTTTTTTTTATCTATCTTTTTTTAGAGTATTAAAAATAGCACCATTCAAAATTTAAGAAATGACATATGTTGGTCTTGCCGATTATTTTATAGCAATAGGAACAAAATTAAATCGATACTATCGATTTTTTCAAATCTTATTTTATACAAGAAACGATTCAGCATTCCTGTATGAAATAAATGTAGACTTTTATGCATTTCTTTTCCTAGATCATAAAAGAGTTAATTAATTTGTTTTAACAATTGTGGTTGCGCTATTGTAGAAGGCAGAGAAATGTAAACAGGGATATTTATGCTATAACATAGTAATTGGTGAAATAATGTAGGAATTATAGTTGTAAACACTCTTATTAATTCAATCTTGATAGTCTTCACCAAGCTTTCAAAAAAAAAAAAAAAAAATATTTTAACAATGCTGAAAATAAGTTCGAAAAATATTACAAAATAAATTAAATTTGTTGAATAGTGTTGAATAATTCCGATTTTTTATATGAAACGAGATTTGACTTTTGAGAGATTCGATGCTATAGATATATATATATATTTTAATGCAATGAATAAGAAAAAAAAATGTTGATTTTGGGCCAGATTAATTGGTAGTGAAATTATAATTTTATTTTTATTTTGAATGCTAATATGCTATGAATGAATAAGAAGAAAAAAAACCTTTGATCTTCGGCCAGATTAAAGGCCTGTCTTATGATACCAATGATAACATATAGAATGTTCGATCACACATGTATTAATGGGAAGTGAAATTATAACAGGCTTTTTGGTTTCTAGGCCCAATGGGCCATAAAATATGGAACACCATCATATATTGAGCTGAGAAGACTTTCTTGGACGTGTACTCTCGGCAGTTGACTTTGACTTTCTTTTCTTGTGTTGACCATTCTTCAGTCATGTTAGGTGGTCAATTATCTAAATTAGAAATCAGAGCTGCTTAACTTGGACCATAAATTATATTCTCTCTGTTTTGAAAAAGAAATATATATGCATGCTCCACGTTTTAGACTTTCATGTTAAAAATTCAAAACGTATCTCTTGGGTTAATCATATTTCCTCTTATATATATACAACACAAATTGTTCTCTCTCCATTCATCTCCCCAAAACCAAGTTGCACCATTACAATTTATATATCTCCTCGTATATCTTATTCTCCATATTAGTTACCCTGCCATGGGATTTACTGTGTCTGACGAGGTTCTTGGCACGTTGGTCCCAGTTGCGGTGTATTGGATCTACTCCGGCATATTTATTATACTCGGGGATAAGCTAGAGAAGTACCGGTTGCACACGAAGGCTGAGGAAGTTACGAAGAATGTCGTCTCCAAGTTTACGGTTATGAAGGGCGTATTCGTTCAGCAGGCATTTCAAATCGCCATCTCGATGCTGTTATTTACTGTAATATATAATTAATTATTTTCACATTAGATGTTAATCATACTTGCTACATTTTATCTTTACATTCCATTTCATTTTAAAAAGCGGAAGATTTTTACATTTTGTATAACATTAGAAATTCAAATTTTTTGCATGGATGAATAATTAATTTCCACTTTTAAAAATATATATGGAACTTTTTATTAATGTTTTGACCTGTAACTACAGATAATAAAGGATGAAACCGGTGTGCCGAAACGCAATCCACCTCTGTACATCATCGCCATGCAATTTGTCATCGCCATGTTCGTGCTTGATACATGGCAATACTTCATGCACCGTTACATGCACCTCAACAAGTTTTTGTACAAGCACATCCACTCCAAGCACCATATCTTGGTCGTACCATACGCCTTCGGTGCACTCTACAACCATCCTTTGGAAGGCTTATTATTGGATACTATAGGCGGGGCTCTCGCCTTCTTGGTCAGTGGTATGACGCCACGTGTTGGGGTCTTCTTCTTCTCATTTGCGACCATTAAAACTGTCGACGATCACTGTGGCGTATGGTTGCCTATTAACATCCTTCATCTTTTCTTCTCGAACAACAGTGCGTATCATGACGTGCACCACCAGTTATACGGGACCAAGTACAACTTCTCGCAGCCGTTCTTCGTGACATGGGACAAAATCATGGGGACTTACATGCCGTATTCATTGGAGAAGAGAAAGGAGGGAGGGTTTGAAGCAAGGCCAATTAAAGATATTAAAGAGAATTAACTTAATTATAGCAAATGCTATGAGAAGTACTTGTTCATTGAAAATAATCATTTTTTGGAATTTTTTTTTTGTTGTTGTGATTTCTTTTGTAAGAGAAGTTTTTTTTTGTAATTTATATATAGTCTTCTCTTCGGCATGAACTTTAGAGAGGAAAGAAAATTGTCGATGAGAACTGGGAAGAGATATCTGCTTTATTGCTCGAGGAAGAGAAGAGGAAAGCGGATCTAAACAAGAAATGGATAACAATTTAATTATATTTGGAGAAAAGAAAAGGATGATGAAGAAGAAAATAAAATAAGCATAGCCGTACTTATTGGCTTAATTATAAAATATAAATTTAGTTAATTTATTTTTTTCGGACACTTTAATTTATTCAAACAATTTATATTAAAAATTTAACGGATTCACTAACTAAAAAGGGAGTGTTAATTAAGACGGCCTATTATGTGAGAATGTATATTAGTGTTCAGTAGTCTTTTAGTAAAAAAAAATGTCAATGGAAAAATATACGATAATTAAATTTGTATACAAATATATGGAGAAAAAAACACGAGGTTGAACTTTTTTTTTTCTCACATTCTCTCTTGCTCATTCACTTGCATCTTATACGAGAATCAAATTTGTATACAAATATCTCTTGCTCATTCTCTCTTGGCATCTTATTAAGTTAATTTTTATTTTCATGTCAAGTACATTTATTTAATTTCTTTATTTTATTTTCCATTAATTTCTTTATTTTTTTCATGAAAACTATTACTTTTTATAATTTTATTTTTAAATTTTCTTAAATATTATTATATTTTAATTATTAAGCTTTATATTAATAGAATTGATCATAAATTTATCAATAATTATTAACCAAAATGTTATTATTGACAACAATAATTTGTAAAAAAAAACATATGTAATTTTTTGTGAATATCTTTTTTTTTTTAAATTAGAATTTTCCACATCTGTTCGCATTGTAAAACTACACATTCATTTTATAGTTACAAATTAAAATAGCGTATAACCCTATTTGTTTTTATCGTGTTTACTTATATACACTTAATGTTTCTATAGTAGTGTCCTGTCAGCTAAAACCATCAAGTTGCTTAAATCTCATTTTTAATATCTATCTCATGAGTAGAACTTGGATGTTCTTAATTAGTTCACCAAGTTTTTTGGTGAACTCGAGTCTAAAATCCGTCAACTTAGCTTCAAATGACGAATCCGAACCATTCAAACTTACCTACCTTACGAGTGATGCGTCTGCATGTGAAAATTTTAAACATTTGAATTAATTTAGTATAAAGTCAAGCAGTCAAAAAACGTTTTTAAAATGAATGCATCAAAATTAATTTATTAAACTTCTAATTTTGACCGCTTGACTTTATACTAAATTAATTCGAATGTTTAAAATTTTCACATGTAGATGCATCACTCGTAAGATAGGCGGGTCTCAACCGTTCGGATTCATAATTTGAAACTGATTTGACAGGTTTTAGACTTGAGTTCACCGAGAAACTTAATGAACTTAAGAACACCCTAGTTCTACTCCTATCTCATGGATTATTTTTTGTGGTGAATATCTCGTGTATTATTATCATCATCACATAGTGCAATATATTTCTCTTCCAACAACTTGGTAATTTGGTAAACATCATTTTCTATGAATTATTATGCGACAATGACAAGATCTACAACATGTCTCGTCTGTTAAAACAAAACAAAGCATGCAGGAAATTAGATTCCTTTTTACTCCTACGCAGATGAGAAATCTGTGGGCATGGACAATTAAACAACTTTTCTGCTGCTCAAGGTTTTTAAATAACAAAAATAATGTTTAAGTAAGAAAATAGCAACATTTAAATTTAAGAATTTTTTTATAGCATTAGAAAAAAAATAAACTTATAATATCAAACTTTCGAAATCTCAATTTATAAAATAAAAACTGAATTGTTCAGCCTTCTTTCTTGAAACAAAATGCTGAATTATTCAGGGTTTATTACTGTATAGAACATAAAAAGTTAATTTTTAATTTGTTGAACTACGCTGAAAATCAATTTCAAAAATAATATTTTAAAGAGGAGGGTTCCAATGCCTCATCTTTTTCATACCTCATTTTTTGTATCTTTATTTTCAAAGTTCAAATTATCGATCCTAACCGTTCAACATAATATTTATACTAAAATATGCATGGAGATTAAATTTTATATATTTTTTTAAATTTTTTACTATTTTTTAAGATAAGTACAAAATCACTGTTTTTGAACCGTTCAAAAAACAGTGATTTTGTACCCATCTTAAAAAATAGTAAAAAAAATTTAAAAAATTATAAAATTTCATCCCTTACCATATTTTAGTATATATATCATGTTGAACGGTTTGGATCGACAATTTGAAATTTGAAAACGAAGATATAAAATATGAGGTATGATAAAGTATGAAAGACATGAGGCATTGAAACCCTCCTCTATTTTAAATTAACTTGTTGAATAACACTGAATAATTCAGATATTTGAACTGAAATGAGATTTGGGAGATTCTATGATATAACTTTAATTGTTTTTAATACTATTAATAAAATAAACAGTAGGTCTTGGGCCAGATCAAAGGCCTATTATACGATAGCAATGATACATGTTTAATATTGAATCAACATATTGGAATTGACATCATAAGTACCCTTCAATCATTCTAGGCCCAATGGGCCTAAAATGGAACACCATCATACATTGAATTGACCTGAGCAGTATTTCTTGGACTAAGCCTTGGCAGTTGACTTGAATTTTTTTTCATTTGTTTTGATCAGTCAAGTTAGTTGGTCATTTGTCTAAAACAAGAAATCAGAGCTGTTTCACTTGGACCATAAATTTTATTCTCTCTGTTTTGAAAAAGAAATATTAATGCATCACGTCTAGAAGACTTTCATATTTAAAAAATCTAAACGTATCTCTTGGGTTAATCATATTTCCTCTTATATATATATACAACACAAATGATACCTTCCCATTCATCTCTTCAAAACCAACTTACACCATTATAATTTCTATTTCTCCTCATATATCACATACATACATAGATAAATTCTCTTATAGTTACTCAGCCATGGGATTTACTGTGTCTGATGAGGTACTTGGTACGTTGATCCCTGTTGCGGTGTATTGGATCTACTCGGGCATATTTGTTATTCTCGGGGATAAACTAGAGAAGTACCGGTTGCACACGAAGGCTGAGGAAGATACGAAGAATGTCGTCTCCAAGTTGACGGTCATGAAGGGCGTATTCGTCCAGCAGGCATTTCAGATCGCCATCTCCATGCTGTTATTTACTGTAATATATAATTTAATTGTTTTTCACATTAATTAAATGTTAATTATATCTGCTACATTTTTTGAAGTATTATTCTTTCATCCTTGCATTCCTTTTAACTTGACAAAGCTGAATACATTTTTTACTTTTTTAACAATATTAGAAATTCAAATTTTTGCATGAAAATAATTAAGATATTAGCTTCTTCCAATTTGGCATTTACAAAAAAATTATGGAACTTTTATTAATGTTTTGACATTTAAATGCAGCTAATAAAGGATGAAACCGGTGTGCCGAAACGCAATCCACCTCTGTACATCATCGCCGTGCAATTCATCATCGCCATGTTCATCCTTGACACATGGCAATACTTCATTCACCGTTATATGCACCTCAACAAGTTTTTGTACAAGCACATCCACTCCAAGCACCATACCTTGGTCGTAACATACGCCTTCGGTGCGCTCTACAACCATCCTTTGGAAGGCTTATTATTGGATACTATAGGCGGGGCTCTCGCCTTCCTGGCCAGTGGAATGACACCACGTGTCGGGGTCTTCTTCTTCTCATTTGCGACTATTAAAACTGTCGATGATCACTGTGGCGTATGGTTGCCTATTAATGTCCTTCATCTTTTCTTCGCGAACAACAGCGCGTATCATGACGTGCACCACCAGCTATACGGGACCAAGTACAACTTCTCGCAGCCGTTCTTCGTGACATGGGATAAAATCATGGGGACTTACATGCCATACTCATTGGAGAAGAGAAAGGGGGGAGGATTTGAAGCAAGGCCAATAAAAGATTAGAGATAATAAACTTAATTATAGCAATTGCTATGAGAATTACTTGTTCATGGAAAATAATATCTTTTTTTTTCTGTTTTTCTTTTTTTTTGTTCGGTGATTTCATTTTTTGGAATATTTTTTTGTAACTTCTGTAAACATGATATATACTTAATTGAGAAAATAAATCGATACAATGTTGCAAATTGAAATATATATTACCATGAAAAATATATTAGAGTTTTTTATTTAAAATACAAAATATATTCTGACTTATATATGGGGCATGGATTTGACAGGCTAGATCGATTTTAATTAAGTGAAATATATCACTAGATCAAGCTAATATATATATATATATGAGGAGGGTTCAAATGCACCCAAATTTTTGTGCACCCATATGCACCCTATCTTTCAAATCATTTTTCTTCGTTTTCAAAGTTTGAATAGTCAATCCGAACCGTTAGATACGATCTATATATTAAGATGTGCTGGGAGACCAAATTTTACATTTTTTGGAATTTTTTTACTATTTATTAAGCCACTTTGAAAATCGCTGATTTTGCATTTTCTGGACCATTGAATCAGCGATTTTTAAAGTGGCTTAGTAAATAGTAAAAAAATTCCAAAAAATGTAAAATTTGGTCTCCAATCACATCTTAATATATAGATCGCATCTAATGGTTTGGATTGACTATTCGGACTTTGAAAACAGAGAAAAAGGATAGGATGCATTTGGATGCACAAAAATTTGGGTGCATTTGAACCCTCCTCTATATATATAGAGAGAGAGAGAGAGAGAGATAGGCTAATGTGCTTTCGATAGCATATGGACCGAAATACACACGGTCCAAATTTGAAATTTCAAAATTCAAAAAGTTGATCTGAACCGTTCATCTTGTTCTCCATATTAATATGTGCTTGGACACCAAATTTTACATTTTTCTTAATTTTTTTACTATTTATTAAGCAACTTTCAAAATCGCTAATCCAACGGTTTTACTGTTTTGTTAAGCCACCGTTGGATCAGCAATTTTCAAAGTGGCTTAATAAATAGTAAAAAAATTCAGAAAAATATAAAATTTGGTCTCCAATCACATATTAATATGAAGAACAAGATGAATGGTTCAGATCGACTTTTTGAATTTTAAAATTTCAAATTTGAACCGTGTGTATTTCGGCCCATATGCTACCGAAAGCACATTAGCCTATCTCTCTATATATATGTATATATATATAGAGATGGGCTATGGTGCATTGCAATGCATGGAGGGGTTTGTGCATTGGACCATAAATTTAAAATTCAAAATCCAAATGGCCAATCCAAACCGTTTATCTTGTTCTCCATATTAATATGTGCTTGGAGACCAAATTTTACATTTTTCTGAATTTTTTTACTATTTATTAAGTATTTTACAAAATTGTTGATCCAACGGTGGCTGCTGATTTTACTGTTTTGTTAAGCCACCGTTGGATCAACAATTTTGTAAAATACTTAATAAATAATAAAAAAATTCAGAAAAATGTAAAATTTGGTCTCCAAGCACATATTAATATAGAGAACAAGATGAACGGTTTGGATCGGTCATTTGGATTTTGAATTTTAGATTTATGGTCCAATGCACAAACTCCTCCATGCATTGCAATGCATCATAGCCCATCTCTATATATATATATATATATATATATATAGGTTGGCTAAGATCAAAGTGGTAGTTTCTGAGCTTTGGTGCTACCAATTCGTTTTTCAATTTTCAAAGTTCAAAATGTCGATCTGAACCATTCAAGTCAATTTCTATATTAAAATATGCTTGGAGACCAAATTTTACATTTTTCTGAATTTTTTTACTATTTATTAAATCACTTTGAAAATCACTGATCCAACGGTGACTTAACAAAATAGTAAAATTAAAAACCACCGTTGGATCAGCGATTTTTAAAGTGTTTTAATAAATAGTAAAAAAATTCAAACAAATGTAAAATTTGGTCTCCAAGCATATTTTAATATAGAGATTGACTTGAACGGTTCAGATCGACGTTTTGAACTTTGAAAATTGAAAAATGAATTGGTAGCACCAAAGCTTAGGAACTACCACTTTGATCTTAACCAACCTCTATATATATATAGAGTTAGGCTGGGGTGCTATGGATAGCATAGTGGCCTCTATGCTACGGCTCAATATTCGAGTTTTCAAAATCCAAATGGTCGATCCGAACCGTTCATCCTATTCTCCATATTAATACACTAGTGGAAAAACAGGAATCAAGATCGGTTATATACACATATCAGTATCGGAATCCAACCGATCCTGATGAAGGCGATACTGATACTATCAGGATCGGTTTTATATTTTTCAAGAACCGATCCAAATAGAAACTATTAGGATCGGTTTTTTAATAAAACCGATCTTAATAGTTGTTATCTAGATCGGTTTTTGACTAAGAACCGATCCTGATACGTACTATCAAGATCGGTTTTTATATAAGAACCGATCTTGATAGTATTTTCGAATTTTTTTTTTAAAATTACATAACAACCGATCCTGATACGTACTATCAAGATCGGTTTTATATTAAAACCGATCTTGATTGTATTTCAGATCATAATTCCAAAAAAAAAAAAAAAACTTTTAGGATCGGTTTTTATTTAAAAACCGATCCTAAAAGTTTTTTTTTTTTTTTTTTTTTTTTTAATTATGATTTGATAAAAAAAAAACTTTTAGGATCGGTTTTTATTTAAAAACCGATCCTAAAAGTTTTTTTTTTTTTTTTTAGAATTAGGATCGGTTATTTTAAACAACCGATCCTAATAGTAGTAATCTCGATCGGTTGTTTAAAATAACCGATCCTGATGTTTTATTGAAGCTAAAAAAAATATTTTTATTTATTTGACCAGCTTCCATATATATATGAGATGAGCTACACTACTCCATGGAGTAAAACACGTTTGTACTCCACGCCGTATTTTCATTTTGAAAGTCCAAATGACCGATCCGAACCATTAGATGTGATCTCCATATTGAAATGTGCTTGGAGACCAAATTTTACATTTTTGGAATTTTTTTACTATTTATTAAGCAATTTTAAAAATTGTTGTTTTGCTGTGAATAGTAAAAAAACAGTAAAAATTTCTGGACCATCGGATCAGCGATTTTTAAAATTGCTTAATAAATAGTAAAAAAATTCCAAAAAAATGTAAAATTTGGTCTCCAAGCACATTTCAATATGGAGATCATGTTGAGTAGTTCGGATCGGTCGTTTGGATTTTCAAAATAAAAATATAGTGCCATGGAGCACCAACGCGTTTTACTCCATGGAGTAGCGTAGCTCATCTCACACACACACACACACACACACACACACACACACACACATACACATATATATACACACACATATATGTATGAGTAAGGCTACCATACATTGCAATGCATAAGCATCTTTGTGCATTGGACTATAAATCATCGATTCAAAGTCCAAATAATCGAGCCAAACTGTTCATCTTGTTCTCCATATTAATATGTGTTTGGAGACCAAATTTTACATTTTTTGAAATTTGTTTACTATTTATTAAGCCACTTTGAAAATCGCTGATCTAATGATGTCTTTGATTTTACTGTTGGATCAGCGATTTTCAAAGTGGCATAATAAATATTAACAAAAATCAGAAAAATATAAAATTTGGTCTCCAAGCACATTTCAATATAGAGATCACATCTAACGGTTCAGATCGACTTTTTGGATTTTGAAAATGAAAAAATGACTTATAAGCATATACCCTCATATGCTTATGTAAGTAGAGTAGCCAACCTATATATATATATATAAGAGGGTTCTAATACCTCATATTTTCCATACCTCGTTATACCTTATATTTTGTATCTTCATTTTTAAAGTCCAAACTGTTGATCCGAACCGCTTAATATTATATTTATGCTAAAATATCTTTTGGGATGAAATTTTATAATTTTTGAAATTTTTTTACTATTTTTAAGATAGGTACAAAAAAAAATTTTGGATCGTTAAAAAAACAATTATTTTTTAGCCATCTTAAAAAATAGTAAAAAATTTCCAAAAATTATAAAATTTCATCCCCAGCTATATTTTAGTATGGACATCATGTTGAACAGTTTGGATCGACAATTTAGACTTCGAAAACGAAGATAACAAAGATCTAAAATATGAGGTATTATGAGATATAAAAGGCATGAAGCATGAAGCATGAGGCATTGTATAACTACAGCAATTTAAACACATCTATTGTTCACTACAGAAATCTTTTAATCATTGAGTATATATATAGAATAATAGCTCCAATAAATCTGTATCAATAGCTGAAGTGATTAATTCACAAGGGTATGAAAAGAAGAAGCCTTGTTGGAATTCTACTCTCTGATGGGAATGAGATTTTATAATTAATTAGTTCATCTAGTTTTACACATAATATAGATAGAATTACTTGGAGATGGACTACCACAGGTTTGTTTACTGTTAGATCGATGTACAAGATTCTCAACTTTCAGGGGATTAATGCCAATCAATATGCTATTATATGAGAACTACCAATTCCTCCAAAAATCAGAATTTTTATTTGGCTTCTATTACATAATAGAATCTTAACTAAGCAAAACTTATCTCGTAGGGGCTGGTTCGGGGATCGTCAATGTCACTTCTGTCTTGATGTTGAGGATAATAACCACGCTAGTGGAAAAACATGAATCAAGATCGGTTATATACACATATCAGTATCGGAATCCAACCGATCCTGATGAAGGCGATACTGATACTATCAGGATCGGTTTTATATTTTTAAAGAACCGATCCACATAGAAACTATTAGGATCGGTTTTTTTAATAAAACCGATCTTAATAGTTGTTATCTAGATCGGTTTTGACTAAGAACCGATCCCGATACGTACTATCAAGATCGGCTTTTATATAAGAACCGATCTTGATAGTATTTTCGAATTTTTTTTTTTAAATTACATAACAACCGATCCTGATACGTACTATCAAGATCGGTTTTTATATAAAACCGATCTTGATAGTATTTCGGATCATAATTCCAAAAAAAAAAAAAAACTTTTAGGATCGGTTTTTAAATAAAAAACAATCCTAAAAGTTTTTTTTTTTTTTTTCAAAAAAATCATAATGCCAAAAAAAAAAAAAAAAACTTTTAGGATCGGTTTTTATTTAAAAACCGATCCTAAAAGTTTTTTTTTTTGTTTTTTTGTTTTTTTTCGAATTAGGATCGGTTATTTTAAACAACTGATCCTAATAGTAGTAATCTGGATCGGTTGTTTAAAATAACCGATCCTGATGTTTTATTGAAGCTAAAAAAATATTTTTATTTATTTGACCAGCTTCCATATATATTTTGCTGGCCAGCATCCTAAATTTCTTTTTTTGCACAGTAAGAAGCAATAATCAATTAAATATCATATACACATTCTAAATTAATTATCATACACATCTTAAACTATTACAAAAAATTCATGTACTTCATACAAAGTTTTGTGAAGCATTACATATTATAACAAGAAATTTAAATCCAAAAAAAAATTAATTAACAAACATACAATTGACTAATTGGGCTATTTCTTCAATTAACACACATTTATACAATATACACATTTATGCAATTAATGTAAAGCACAACAATAAAAAAATCAATAATTACCTCTTTTGCAATCACATCACTTGAGATTAAAAAAGACCCTAAAAACAAAAACAAAGGTAACAATTAGATGGAAAAACATTTTCCAATAAAAAATACAAAAAAATGTGTTTTAAAAGTATAATAATGAGAAAATTAGATAAAGCTAATACCATAATAGTTGATCGGCCGGATGATTAAGTAACTTGAGAGAGATGTCCTCAAAACTGTAAAACAATATACAAACACCATTAATTAATTTTTGAAACAATAAAAAAAATTAAAAACTGGCACAATTGAGCCGGAGGTGCGAGAGGCTCGGATTTGAGAGGAAGAGACGGAGAGAAAGAGAGAGAGAGACACGGAGGAGAGGGAGAGACGAAGACAGAGAGAGAGAGAGACAGAGTACTGAGGATTTGAGAGGGAGATACGGAGACAGAGACAGAGACGCTAAATTGAAAATGAGAGGCGCGAAATGAAAATAAGAAGAACCCTAGCTAAGCTGGTTATATAGGAAGTTATCATGAGGATCAGTTGTTTATAAAGAACCGATCATAATAGTATCAGGATCGGTTTTTTATTATAAAAAACCGATCCTGATAGTATCTGGATCGGTTTTTAGCAATAAAACCGATCCAGATAGTTTTTTTCTTTTATTTGGAAAATCTTTTCATATGGTTATGTTTAAATAAATATAAAAAATTACATATTAGAAATATAAGTTAATTATTTAATAGAAATTTTATTTAATTTTCAAATTCTACTTAAATAATATTAAACAGCAGATAGGTACTATTTGACATTGATATTTCATTAATGTAATTTTGATGAAAATTAATGTAATTTATATTATTAAAATTTATGTGATAATATAATTAATTATTTGACATTGATATTTCATTTTGAAGTCATTTTGACTATTGATTTTTTTTATACAATCATGCATGATGCATCAATGACTTGTGCCATATAATAATATACATAGGACTTGAACCCTTGTTGTGTGGGGTTGTGAAGGGACGAATACGAACATTAGCATTTGGTCGATCGGAACCGTTAAAATGAAAGAATGTCATATTAATTTCACCATTATAAAATTTGATACAATTCGGGATTCATTTACTAGTTCATCAAAGCAAAACAATATAGCAACATCGCACGGCCATAAATAGTTTACGTTGGATCAAGACTTACAGTTGTCGGGCCTTCGGCACTTTTACGTTATTAATGTTCCATGTTATATCTTGATCATTTTAAAAATTATTACATGTCATTTAATTACAGACCCACCGTTGGATGATCATGCAAAAATGAACGGTCTGCATTCCATTTAACTATCAGGATCGGTTTTATTGCTAAAAACCGATCCAGATACTATCAGGATCGGTTTTTAGAAATAAAACAGATCCTGATACAATTTTTTTTTTCAAAGTTGGTTCTGCAAAAAAAAAAAAAAAAAAAAAAAAAAAAAAAAAAAAAAAAAAAAATCAGGGTTGGTTTTTTATAAAAAACAGATCCTAATAGTATCAGGATCGGTTTTTTATAAAAAACCGACCCTGATTTTTTTTTTTTTTTTTTTTTTTTTTTCAGAACCAATTTATAAAAAAAAAATTGTATTAGGATCAGTTGTTCTAAAAAACCGATCATAATAGTTAAACTATTAGGATCGGTTGTTTAGAAAAACCGATCCTGATAGTATCAGGATCAGTTGTTCTAAACAACCGATCCAGATAGGTATTAGTATCGGTTGTTTCATATAACCGATCCAGATAGGCCGATCCTGATTCATGTTTTTCCACTAGTGCCATCTATTTCTCAATTGCCAACAAGCGCAAAAATTATGATTTTGGCTAGAGAAAACTCAAGATTTCTTTCATACATGGATAACCCTAGTTGATATTTTTCACTTTTCATCTAATTTTAGTGTTGTAGAACAGAAACGATTCTTAGTTATTCTAAGTGCAGTAAGCTGGATATTATGGAAGTATCGAAATGAGATATGCTTCCAATTCGGTTCCCCTAAGACAGTTAGATCTATCATTCTATTGATAATTTCAGCTTTTGAATATTGGGCAGGGCACATGTCACACCCCAAAATACAGGTATAACAGCCTGCCACGTATATTTAGTAAAACATATACGCAAAACAATAGATCTTTTATATGCATTACCAATAACACCATTATATATTAACCACATCCCAATATTTATGAAATTATCTGACATAATACGACAATCTATGTTTTAGAAATGCCTCCCGCATCCTGTCAGTTACAACAACCCAAAACCTCAGTATTATGTGGTTATGATGTGAGATGCAATCCAAAACCGTCTCTCTGTATCCGTGTAATAAACCTGAAAATAACCCAAAGGGTGGGGGTGAGAAATAATATAAATACTATCTCCCAGTGCGAATTTGCCACAATCAGGCCACTGGACTTGCAATCAATCCATATCCAAAATTAAATCCTCGCAACTTGACATTAACAGTTCAATTTATCAATTTATATATAAGTGAATGCAAATGCTTAGTCACAATATTCAATCGAATCTCAACTCATAGAATTCAAATGAAGCTCAACATATACATTAGGCTTAAACCCAGATTGTCAGGTCTGGTAACACATACAGATGATCCACCAACTTGTCACACAAGTGGCCACGCTAAACCCACACCTGCCGGTACTCAGTACCATCCACTGACCCTCATCTGATGTGCTTAGGCTTATATCATTAATTAAAGTCTGGTTCATAGTCAGATAATATTTCGTATGCAATAAACTCGGAATCGGTAATTCTCAACACATTAAACAAACCTGTCATTCCGGTCCCATACTGGATATGACATCAATCAAACGTCTCTTTATAGTCACCCATAGTCACCGTCAGAATCAGAATCAGAATCAGATTCCCCCTCCAAACCAGTACTGGGATTAGCGAGGCCGTTCACCATATG
Source organism: Carex rostrata (assembly GCF_964058835.1). NCBI lineage: Eukaryota > Viridiplantae > Streptophyta > Magnoliopsida > Poales > Cyperaceae > Carex > Carex rostrata. The sequence goes on along the minus strand of NC_135945.1, from coordinate 662,323 downwards.
CGCATAAGGATTCCGTAACCAAAGTCTAGTCTATAGCTCCTAGACTTTGCATAACGCAACAGATTTCTATAAACATAAACTTGTGGTGACTCAATCATAATTCAGAATAGGAGAATCATACAAACGGTAAACCGTACAAAATGATAAGTCAACAGTATCACAAAAAATTAAGTTATAATTTGATTGAGCTATGCACATGATTCACACATCTCAAATAATGCAACAATTAATTGTTCAACATGACAAACGAATAATAATTTAATTCTAAAAATGTAATATCAAATAAGTCCAGTAACCCCGCACCTGATATCGTAGGGAAAGAAGCTGAGCTTGTAAGAATCTGCTACTTCGAAAACTCCTGTCTCGCTCGTCTTTTTCGTAGTTACATCGAATAGATAAATATTTCAAATCTTTCTTTTATATATCATCATTTTCTCTAAATTTATCTCTCTTTCTTTCTTGCTTTCTCTGTTTCCGTTTTCTTCTTCCTTTTTTTTCATTTCATTTTTTTGTTTCGTTTTTCCTTGATCTCATCCGAAAAAAAGAAGAAGAAAAATGCCTTGAAATCCTTACGTGGAAATGGAGTAAAAATTTGATCCTTGGTGCCATGGTGCCATGTTAACATTTTTTTATTTTTCTTCTTTTATTAATATTTACACTTTGACCCTATAAATTATTGTATATTGTAAATATGTCCAAACTAAATTTTAACAAACTTGTTAAAATTACTAAATAACATATTGCTTATTTAGAATAATTTAATTACCTATGGATTGAAAATAATATTTCTAGATATTCAGATTATTGTTGTTTACAGTCGAATACATATTTTTATACAGATATTCGAGATTTCTTTGGATTATTAAAATCTATTCTATTAGCTATTACATATTTTCTTGAAAAATGTCACTCAAACGTTGGTATATTATTTCACTTATTAATTTCATATTCATATTTTTTTTACATAATGTAACAGCACATGGATAAGAAAATTAAAGAAGTTGTTATCATTTGGCTCCCGAACGACATCAATGCAACTTCGCTCCAGATGTGGGACCCTGCTGGCAACCAAGTTGCACCATATTCTGATAATGGTATCGATGAGACAGCCCCACTGATGCTCTTAGGTGTTGCAGACGAACCTCCCGATGTAGGCAGTGTAGCTGGACCTCCAGCCCCTTGAAGAAATGAAGCTCCACCATCAATTTTGTAATGATCCATTGTGTGGATCTATTATTTTCCATTGCCCCCACATGAGGGGCTTAGTGTTAGATAATGGCTTTACTATCACAGTATTTTGGTGGACTGTTAAGCGTCATGTGTTTGTATTTTGTAGTGTTTTAGAACCTTCTATATATTACAGTCTTAGTTATAACAGACTCTTTACCTTGTAATTAAGTTACCTTCCATAATGTATTTCAACATCTTGTCATGACAACTGTCATACTTGTCGTTGTACATATACAGGAGTATAATTGAGTTTTTGTCCTCTCGATAATTAATCATTAACTAATAGAATACAATAGTCCAGGTTATATATCAATATTAATGTTGTTATATATTCATTTATTTTGAATGATATTTTTAATTGGTTAATAATTTAAACAATCTAGCTATTTCTCTTATCTCATTAATTTACTCTTCAGCGTGGTTTCTTATAAGATCTGGTCAAAATACTTAAACTGAAAAAAAAAAAATTAATCTTTAATTAATTAGGGTTTAAGATAAGGGAAGTCCAATAAGCTTAATATTATAAGGTTATCAAACTGAATATTAAAGTACGTACACAAGTAGGAAGTTCGTTGGACCTACTCGCCAGAGATTATGCTAGATAGAAAATATAATCATTGACCAGTTTAAATAGTTTGTATAATATTAACCATGGAGCGTATTTATGTATTAAAGTATATACTGTCAAAAAAGATTCAGATAGGTCCGATTATGACTCACGAGGTGCATGGCCGGTGCCAGTGGGGACGTTGTGCTACAAATTAAAACTGGACCAGCGCTCTCTCTCTCTCTCTCTCTCTCTCTCTCTCTCTATATGTATGGTTCACAAGCTATTAGATGCAACGAGTGGTTCTCTGTTGTAGATGACAGTTGGGGATTGGATCAGTACAGTATCTTAATCAATCAACTGTGCTAGCAAAATCTGAAAACATTAAAATATTTGATTTAATATATTAACAACTATTATAAATTTATAATCACTAATCAGATGAATTAATTAGGTATTTAGTAAATGCTTAAAAAGATATTTTAGAAAGAAAAAAAACACTCAACAACTCCTAAAATTTGTAGTCAATAAATACAAAGCGTATTAAGACTAGAAATAAAAATCATAATTCAATCAAATATTCTCTGTTTTTTTTTATTCAAATTCTAAGATATGATGAGGAGAAGCCAACAGGCAAAATATAAATGAAGTTAGAATACTCATGCAGTGTGGTCTCTATATGTTGAAAGAGAAGCTTCAAAAGCATATACCAGAAAATACCAGTACATATAATTGCATGCAGTGACTCACGTGAATTGTTGGAATCAGAACAAAAAAAATTTGGTGTCTCTACTTCGTGCCAGCCACTACATGCTATATTGCTATGTATCCAATTCAATACATAATTGGACCAGATATTTATATTATTAGATAATTACAAATTAGGATTTATTGTATCAGCACTTCAAAATAGAATTTGAGCTGAACTACTATGATCTATGTACAGTGTAAAAAAATGGTTCCATAACGAAAGAAATTAATTATTCATATTGTTATCAATTTCGTTACGAAATGCTATGGTTATGTTTCAGCACGGTATTTCACGCGTGGCGGTCACTTGATATTAATTGTGTCACATGAGGTGTTTTCCTTTAATTGAAAATGGTAAAGTATATCACGTCATGTAATAATTTTGTCAAATATTATTATTTATTTTAATTTATATTGCAACATTTTCATACATAGCAATTTTTATTTCTTTCCATGAACTAACAATATAAAAAAAATAGGAAAACGTGATTATTTGTTTGTTGTGATTGTATACTATTATTCTAGTCACATAACGTTAAACTTTTTTACTATGTAATTTAATGTGATGTGATCTAATTAAGTCACAACGTATTAATTACGTCATATTTTTTCTTCACTTTCATGAGATAAAACTCAAATTCTGAAAAGATATTCTATGTTTCCCTGTGACTATGTCACTGACAGCGTGCCACAGAAGATCTGGGTCTTTCCTTTGTTTTCAATCTCTGTTGCTTTCTATATAACACAACAGATAGTAAACAGTTTGCATGCAATAGAGAGCACCAAAATGGATTCCATCAGAATCACTGCTCTTCTCTTCATCTTCATGCTCTCTTTCTCCACCATACCTCAAACCCTAGCAGCTTGTAACTACTGCCCCAAACCCACTCCACCTTCCCCGAAAACTCCCGCCTCTCCTACCACTCCTACTCCTTCCACGCCTACTCCTTCCACTCCTATTCCGATTATCGGCACCCCTGTAACACTACCTCCGATCATCAGCAAACCCCCAAAAGTAGCCCTGCCACCAGTCGGTTTACCACCATTGAAACCACCGTTCAAGTTGCCACCTATCACTTATCCCAAGTTGCCACCAGTCACTTATCCAAAGGTGCCACCAGTCACTTTACCAAAGATGCCACCTGTTAATTTACCACCGTACCTCAAGAATCCCCCGGTAACCTTGCCGCCAATTGGTTTACCGCCTATACTAGGTCCCACACCTCCATCATCTCCATCAACTCCTACCACTCCATCATCTCCATCACCTCCTAAAAGCTCATGCCCCTCGCCTCCTAAAAGCTCATGCCCCTCGCCGCCTGCTACTACAAATGGGAGTTGCCCCATTGATGCACTCAAGCTTGGAGTATGCGTTGATTTACTTGGAAACACCGTTCAACTCGGGGACCCAACGGTGGAGTGTTGCCCGGTCTTGGATGGACTTGTCGGGGTTGCAGCTGCTGCATGCCTTTGCACCGCAATCAAGGCTAAGTTGCTTGATATCAATTTGTACCTGCCTATAGCACTCAAGGTCCTTGTTGCTTGCGGCTCCACGGTTCCATCCGATTACACTTGTGCTTGAAAAAACAAAAGGTAAAAATGGGGATTAAATGTTGCAATTATGAGATGAAACATACTGTAGACAATTGAAAGTATTGAAGTAGGCAGTAATATATACAAGAGATATTATAATAAGAAATACATCTATAGACCCATTGAAGTTGTGTTACTCAAGTTATGTACTTAAGCAAACATTACTACAATATCTCAAGTTAAAATATATATATATATATATATATATAAGATAAATAATAGCTACAAAATACAAGGGACCCTGATGAATAGACCCATTGATGTGGTGTTACTCAAGTTATTTTGTACTTGAGAAAACATTACAACAATTGTATGTGCTATATATTGAGTGTTTATTTTATTTTTATTTTGGTAATTTGGCGTCAGAAATATTTATATTGAGATGTACCTTTGTAGTTAGATTACACTAAAAAAGAGTTTTATTTTCCTTTTTCTTTTCCCTTGATGAAACTAGGAGATATGGAAATGGAAAGCAAGCTAAAGCATACAACAAATATGTGTAGAAATTTGTTGAAAAGACATGAGAGGATGTCTTTAAATTCTTTATTTTGTTTTGTCTATTTACATTAATTATCTTTATTGGAAGGATGTTCTGTTTTTCATATATTGTATACAGTTGTTGAGTGTGTTGCATTGGAACTTGTAATGGACATTATGTAGGTTTTTGTTCATCAATTTGTTGCAATTCATAATTTCTTCTCAATATGGGTATATATTATCTGGCGTTTTGAAAAGGTGAAGCTTGATCTGGATATTATTTCTGCACCACATGCAATACACTAAGCAAAGTTTAAGGCATGCACTAATTCAATTACAATATATATGAAGAAACTATAGAAATTTTGTTTTCAATGTATAATGTAATATTTACTTATTAAGTAGATATCAAGAAAGATGAACAGTATACGAGAGCACTATATTGCAATTGTTTTCTCACAATTTTCTGTGCATGCATGTGAAATTAAGCAATAATGTCGTCCTGCTATGTTTGCAAAGGGATAGATATATATATATATATATATATATAGTGACTAATGTGCATTTGAATGTATATGGGCCGAAATACATACGGTTCAAATTCGACTTTTCAAAATCCAAATGGTCAATCCGAACTGTTCATCTTGTTCTCCATATTAATATGTGCTTGGAGACCAAATTTTACATTTTTCTGAATTTTTTTACTATTTATTAAGTATTTCAAAATCAGCAGCCACCGTTGGATCAACAATTTTGTAAAATACTTAATAAATAGTAAAAAAATTCAGAAAAATGTAAAATCTGGTCTCCAAGCACATATTAATATGGAGAACAAGATGAACGGTTCGGATTGACCGTTTAAATTTTAAAAAATTGAATTTAAACCATATGTATTTCTGCCCATATACATTCGAATGCACATTAGTCACATACTCTCTCTCTCTCTATATATATATATGTGTGTGTGTGTGTGATATATATATCTTATACGATACGTATATAACGGCACATACTATTTAGAAATCTACTATAAAATAACGCCTTTTACATTTATTTATTTTATGCATAAATATGATATAATTATTTTTCAAATTCTAACAATTTTTTATCTATAAAAGTACTTCAGTTAAAAGTTATTGAAAATTTATTCATTCACACCATATTCTACACACGCAAAGTGTACAATCACTACTACAAAATTTCAAATCTACACCGCTCAAACAACACCGGATTTGACAAAACCGGTGTTGTATGTATCTTAGCAGCGGTTAAACTTACAACCGGTGCTAAATATCTAACATACAACACCGGTTTATTTCTAAAAACCGGTGCTGAATATTTAGCACCGGTTTTTAGAAATAAACCGGTGTTGTATGTTAGACATTTAGCACCGGTTTTTTTAATAACCGGTGTTGTATATTTAGCATCGGTTTTTGAAAATAAACCGGTGTTGTATGTAACAGATGCAATGTTAGCGCAAGGACCAGAATGGCTTGTGAGGACGTACCAAGGATATGACATCAATGGATACACCTTTTACACCAAAAATCAAGATGACAAGAGTATCATGCAAAATAGTGGTGTGACATTAGTAGCTTGGTCGAAAGAATTCTCGAGATCAAAAGATTCTCGACCAATAGACATGTCAAGTTCATATTATGATTTTATTGAAGAAATTTGAGAACTAAATTACATTAACATTAAAATTCCTTTATTTAAGTGTCAATGGATCGATACCGTCCTGGTGTAAAACTTGATAAATACGGGTTTACTCTAGTGCATAAAGAGCGTTTGGGATATGTTAATGACACGTTCACACTTGCCAAACAAGCGCATCAAATATTCTACGTCCTTGACCCGACCGACAATGCCCTTAAATGGCATGTTGTTCTTCATGGGACGAGACGTATCGTCAGTATTGAAAATGTCATAGACGAAGAAGAATATGATCATTTCGACAAAGTTCCTCCATTCTTTGTTGGCATGTAACCTGGAGAACACGCAAATGACGATGTGTTACATTCCGAGATTTTAAAACATGAATTAGATTGATAAATCGATCATTTGGCTTAAATAAAGATTTTTAATTAACTTAACGACCGTTCAGAAATTTTCTGACCGACTAAAACGAAACTAAAATTTCTAAATATAAATAAATCATGAAATTTATAAATCTTGTTTATTAATGAATTATGGAAGTTTAATTAAATAAATAAATATATATGGAGATATTATTGGATATCGAAATTATTCGAATCTGAAATTTAGAATTTAACGCCTGAAATATTATAACGAATATATGATAAATTTTACGAGACTTGATTCTAATTTTTTTTGTAACATAGAACATCATAAAATAACCAATTGAGACCATATATTAAAAATCAGAATTTTTAGGACCATTTGATCTTGAACCAGCACGGATCTTGAAGCAGCCATTTAATACAATCCCCTCTCCATTCTCTCTTTCTCTCCTCTCCCTCTACGTGACAGAGAGCCCCCAGCCCCATCCCGTCCCCTCTCCACCCTTCTACGCCAAAGAAAAAGAAAAGAAAACAGGGGCTCCGCCCCCTCCCGTCGCCGGCGAGCCGCGCCGCGCCCCAGCCCATCTCCCTCTCCTCCTCTTCTCGGTCCGACCCACCTGACCCGCCAGAAATTCTACGCCCAAAAACAGGGGCTCCGCCCCTCTCCCCTTGCGTTGCTGCCACGGCCACCCCGCCGGCCGCCACCCCATCCTCTCCTCTCTCTATCTAACCCGGGGCACTAATCTCTTGGATTCTTCGCAATTGCCGTTGATTTTTGCGAGCTTTCGAGAAACCCTAGAAACTAGGGTTATGGTGCTGAGCCGTGCTGGTGTTGATTGGTGCTGTCCCGGTGCTCCCTTGGTGCTGCTATGGTGCTTGCTTGTGCTCGAGTGAGATGGCCGCGAGGCGAGGCGAAACCCTCGGAACCGATCGCTTCCTTTGACATCCTCTCTTTCGGTTAATTTTTAAATTAAATTATAAACTTCTTGAATTGTGTCTGGATGAATTGATAAATGTCGTAGGATGTGAATTTGTTAGTTTTCGAGTACGGGTTGTTGATTTTCCCGACTCGATCAAATTGCTCGAATAAATTAAGTATAAGGGGTTATGTGGCAAAATGATTGTATTAATGGTCGGAATTGTAAAATGTATAGCCATTGTGTTTTGTATGAATTAAAGGGACTAAAATGTAAGAAATGATTTGTTTGAAATGGTGGCCGGCCATATGTGAAATTATATGAATTGGAGTGGATTTATTGGACGTGATTTTAGACTATTAGATTAAAATAAATATAAAGGAAACAAATAATATAATAATTGATAAACCATATTCTTATTTATAATGATGTATTGTTATTAAATTAAATCCAGATTGAGGGTGATTATAGATGTGACATATTATATGCATGGCTTGATATTATGAAGTCCTATATGGCTCTAAAATGTAAATAAATTAAATTGAGGGTTGTTTTGTGCAAAATACAAGCCTTGGGAAATTTTATTTTAAATAAAAGGGTTGAATTGCAAAGTAGACACCAATGTGTGAAATTAGATTAATTGAGGACCAATATGAAAAAGATGTGAATTTATATGGATGATAGCCGTGACTTTGCGGTTGGGATATACTTGAATCGAATTGAAATGAATATGACATGATGTGTATATGTAAATTTGGAATTTGACTTGAATTAAAATGATTATAACTGAGCCGAAAGGTATAAAAGAATTGACGAATTGAAAGACGGCTTTTGGAATTTAAGTTTTGAGAATGTAACCGAACTAAACGAAGTAATCGTATAATATAGGTGTAGGCTCAGTCGAGCCAGATTTCGCGAGGCAATTTGAGACGCCTGATCTTTAAATTAAGCGGTACGCTCGTCATAATAAGGTGCGGGATTCTTGGACTTGTTTGATACTTTATTTTCAGGAATTAAACTGTGTTTTCGTTTGTCATGTTGAATATCATTGATTGCATCACTGAATTGCGTAGAGCATTTGCATAGCCCAATTAAATTAAACTCGAATTGATCTGAATTGAATGATTTGCATGCTGGTATGGTTATAGGTTATGTTGATCTATTGTGATCTGATTTTGATTGAAAGTCACCACGAGCTGTGTATGTGAATGTATGTGAATGGATTTACGAAGTTAAGCACTTGGATCCAATGAATTTGCCAAGTCGGGCTGTATGCTGACTTGGATTCCCAGGATCCTAAATGGCCTTAGGTGAACGGCCCTCGATATTCCCAGTACCGGTTGGGACGAGGGAGGGTGATTATGTTATGAGATGTGTGATTGGAAATCGTGGTTGACTTGTGTAACGTCTATGGCTCGGTGGCATTTTCCTACGTGTTAATGCATTTGAAAGGTCAATTGAATATTACGACTATTGGAATGATTCCAAAGTGGATTTTCTTTATATGATTCGAACCAGACCTTAATAAACTGTTAAGCCAAGCGATTGCAGATGGGTGTCAGATAAAGGGTCCAGCGGTTGGCCATCTGTAGGTGTCAGTAACCCTACAGATGTGGGTTTGATAAAGGTTCAGCTCGAAAGAACATCTGTAATTGCTACAAGCCCTAATGAACTGAGTTATGAATCGAGTTAAGCCAAAGTATATGTTGTGTTTGAAATTCATCTTGAAAATTCTGTAAACTGTGTTGCAGGTTGATTTAACTGTTGTCGTGCATTGGCATTCTGTTATTTATGTTTACGAATATATATCTGTTTGAACTGTTATTGGTTTGGGTTTCATTTTTGAATATAGAGTTTGATTGCAAGTCCAATAATTCAAACTGTGACAAATTTCGCACTGAGAATTTATTCTCACCCCCACTCTCCCCGATTATTTTCAGGTTCATTACACGGACGCAGCGAATGAGGATATTGGTAATGCATATAAAATATTCACTGCCTTGCGTGTATATGTGCCGCTTGATAGATACACGCGGCAGGCTGTCAGACCCCCGTGGATTTGGGGTGTGACACGATGTCGATGGAGCAAATTACAGTAGTTTAGTTTTGAATTTGAAGCGGATCCGAAGTGAGCTCCAGTAGTTTAGTTTTGAATTTTGTTCTCATTTGTAAAATTAACCTTATTTTCCATTTGTGCTCATTAATTAGTACAATTTATTTTACAATTTATGTTACAATTTATTTTATATTTGTTAAGTTATGTTATGTGACTATTTTTTTTTTTAAATTTGAACACGTACTCATTTCATATTTTTAAAACTATACAATAATAAAATTATAATTTTAATATTATTTATGATAATTACAACATATTTTTCATAAAAAAAATGGACGGGATCTTGCAATTTAAAAAAAAAATTCAAGTATCAACACAGCTTTTCTTTAAATAACCGCTGTAAAAAAAATTTCCAAATTTGAACAGCTATCTTCAAAAATTGAGAAAAAAATTTCGACTGGCGCTCTCTCACTTGAATCCATATCTTCTGCGGTAACAGAATAGTTATGCTTTATATTTGGACCGTCCGATTGTATTTCGGGTCAATCCATCCTTTTCATAAAACACACAGGTCCTTTAATATCTGTGCATATTTTATTTAAACGGACTGGATACAAACAAAAATAACCTGTTACCTTAGGTGATATGAATTGCTCCGCACCCTCATTCTAAATTTCTTCCAAGTTCGTCTAAGGTTTTCCCGCACCATCATTCAAAAATTTCTGAAATTTCTTGGCGGCTCCGCTAAACCCTTGCTACTCCTTTGCCGCACCCGCTGATCTGAGCCCCTCTAGACAAAATTTTCTGAATTGCTCCTCTAAACCCTTGCTACTCCTTTCCTACACCAAGATGGAGCCTCCGCACTGGCCGTAGAGGGATTCAATCCGAGCCAGCGCCCGAGAGAGACATTGTTGCTTGGAACAACCATTCTGCGGCTACACTTAACACGTGGTGCCTAAACAAGTTCTCGACCCCTTTCTTGTTAGAAATTCAAGAAGTTACATGGTAAGTGCTCTTCCCTTTTGTATGAGCTTCTTTAGGTGCTTTGCATTTAGGCCATAAATTTTAGCCTTTGGTAGATTGCGGTGACACTTAACACTTTTTTTGGTACCACATTTGTGAACGTGAATGTGCTATTTGGGAATCTTTGACCGTGCACACAAGTTGCTTGATGAAATGTCCCAAAGAGACTCTCAGTGTGAAATCGGCAAATAACAAATTTTTTATATACTTTATTCCAGTTGTATTTCTCCTGAGTAGGATCAGCCAATTAATTTATATGATATGAATTGTGTTTTCTTTCATCTAACATTTATATATAAACAGCAGTGAATCATTTTTGTAGGCAACGGATCAGACAAATTATGATAGTCATAGCATATAAATTTGATTCACTTAAGCACTAATTTACCTCTTTCTTAATCTGTAGTAAATAAATGCAAATGAGAATTAATCCGTTGATGGAATCTAAAGTGATGGATCAAGCTTTAGTGGGTTACGACAAGGTCAGGGCAGAGAGGATCAAGTCTAATAAGGAGAGATGCAACAACTTGGCATCCTCAATCCGTCACTTGATGTCAACGGTGATTCCAGGAGCTCTAATTCGAAAAAGAGGAAGAGGAACAAGAAGAAGAAAGTTGATTTAACTCCCCTTAAGCATATGTAAATATTTTGAGATATGAAAATAAGGTACTAGTTAAATTTAATTTGATGCAGTTCTCTTTAAGTTCATTAAGTTTAACATCTAAATTAACAATTTAATATAATTTCATGCAGTGCTTAAGTTCGTCGCCGTATTCGATGAAAGATCTTAAACAATTTCAGGCAATATGGACTAATTTATCTGTGGAAAAATATTTGTAATTGATTATGAAGTTATTTTAGCTTGTTTTAGTTAAGATAGTGTGAGAGATGATATTATCTTAGCTTGTTTTTGTTGAAACTATCAAATTTAGTTAAGATGATACTTTTAAATTATGTGTTGTTTCATTTGTATAATGTTTTGTTCATTCTATATTTTATACATGTGAATATTTAATTTATGGTTAGCAAATTCGGAGGCTAGCCTAATGTAAAACCAAATTTCAAACAATAAAAAAAAATTAGCGATAAAAACCTGTTCTAGAAAAAAATTACTGAACAATTCAATTGATATATAACACCGGTTATTTAACAAAACCGGTGTTGAATATAGCTTATAAGACCGGTTTTTATGAAGAAACCGGTTTAGCTTATAACATTTAGCACCGGTTTTTACGTAAAAACCGGTGTTGTTTCATTACATTTAGCACCGGTTGTTACGTAAAAACCGGTGTTGTTTCATTACAATTAGCACCGGTTTTTACGTAAAAACCGGTGTTGTTGCATTACATTTAGCACCGGTTTTAAACCGGTGCTAATCAATCGATGGAATCAGCACCGGCCCGATCAGCACCGGTTTGAAAACCGGTTTTAAATGTAAAAAAAAACCGGTGCAGATTTGAAATTCTGTAGTAGTGAATTAATTAACATATACAAGTTATTCATTTTTATCATTGGGTATAAATATTTAGAAAAAAAAAATGACATATGTGAAGAGAAGGAGTGCATATATAATGGTGCAATTATCGCTTCTCAATAATAAATTATTTCATTTTGTAAAAAAATAATTAAAGTTAAGAATTAATCTATTATATCCGAACACTAATAAAGATTAATAACCAAAAGGATTAATAATTACATAAGGCTCATTTCGTGTAAAAGAAACTTTTTTTAGGTTAAGATGGCAATGTAAAAGAAGTTATTACATAGAATTCACCTTTGGATTCTGTTAAGGCATGTCCACCAAAAATATGTACGTATTCTCACGAGACAAATAACTTAGCTAGCAGAATCACCATTTGATGGAGATGTAATAACAAAGAATATTGCCAGGTGCCATGTCAGAATGGCTGGAATGACGACACAGATTCAAAGCTGGCAGAGATAATGACAAATCAGTAGAGAATACGAGGCAACCATACCTTAATTTCGATTCATACATATCTTACTTGTACAAAAAATGAATATGTGAAATTTCTATATGTTTGAACTCAAAATTAACAACCTAATTTGAAATCAAAATACAATCTAACATAAACAGTGAGCATATGGTAATGCATACTACGGATTGATATCCGTGCTATCGATTCATATCTTTATTTTTAAAGTTCAAACAATTAATCTGAACCATTTAAAAAAAAAAAACACTTAATCTAAAATTTTTGAACGATCCGAAAGTTATATTATTTTTTTGGTTTTTCTTCTTTTTTTTTTATTATTTTTACATGTATTGACATATGTTATCTTTGAATGGTGATACATTTTTACACTTTACTGTGAATATATTCCCTTCACAAGTTAAATAGTACTTAGGAGGGACCCATATATTTTTTTCCCCAAAATAAAAATGAATACAAATATGATATGCTATGTAATATATTTAAACAGCCAGTCTAAGTAGAACTGTAGAACCTTGTCAAACAACTAAAGAAACAATCCATCTCATCTCATGGCAATTAAAACCACCATTTCAATTTTCTTTCTCCTACTCACCTCTTCCCTCTCCAATGCAGCAACAACACCCTCATACTACCCCATTAAACCGACACCATACGTGCCACGTAGAATCTCCCACAAGTTGCCACCAGCAAACCCTTTCTGTCCCAGAGATGCACCCAAACTCGGTGCGTGCCTCGACTTGCTCGGGGGCGCTTTCGGGCTGAAAACCGGAGCTTCATTGGGGACGCACGGAAAATGCTGCTCGATTCTTGATGCGCTCGTTGATGCAGAGGCAGCTGCGTGCCTCTGCACCACAATCAAGGAGAGCGTGCTCGGGATTACAACCGAGTGGTCGGTGGCAGTTAGCTTGCTTGTTAGCTCTTGTAAGAAGGATTTACCTGATGGGTTTAAGTGTGTGTAGAATTTATATATTTGGCTTGTTTATTGATGTTGTTGGGATTGGTAACTTGACACCCCTGGTGTCCCAAATTAATAGAATATGGAGGCTTGAATTATATTTTCTTATTAGTTTATGATAAATTGTTTCAATTTTGTGAATTAAATGAGTGCATTGGTTTGCTTCATTACAAAATAGTATCCATGATTGAAACATTGCCAAAGTCAAGAGTACTGGATACCAGTGAACTGGTATATTTACCAACTGAAGTGTCAGTATTCAGTACCACTCCTTGGGAGAAAGTTGGTGGTCTGTTGCTGAAATGTCAAAATTTAGAAATGGATTGAATTTACCAGAATAATTTGGTTGAGTTCCAAACTTCAAATAGATATGCACATAGATGCTTATTGTTTTATATAACATACACACCAATCAACTGTGCAAGATGGATAAGCCAAATATAAAAAATATGATATTTGTTTCTCTAATATAATATATACAATTCTTCTTATTACAATGACAAGATATTTACCAACAAATCTTCAGTATAGGAAGAAAAATATTAAAGAAAAAACGGCAAAACATGATAATAAAAGAGCACCAAAAATGCTTTGTTGAGGAACACTTCTCCATGGGAGTCTCAAATCAAAGATTGATAACTTTGCACATAAATTCCTCTGTAACAACATCTAGAGAAACCTGTTCAGAGCTTCTACAACCTTCTCTGGCCTGATATATATTGAAGAAAAATATAATCTCAGTTAAGATCAATTACGAAAAATATGACTGGGACCTCAAATAAAACCATCAAATTCTATAATATATCCCCAAAAATATTCGGATCCGTAGTTATTTTACTGTAGAAAGGAAGGCCATCTTTTGAAATGTTTCATGCAATTATCAAGGAGGCCTTTTGTTATAGTGACTCATATGAGATAAAATCTAGGAGAACTTTTTGAAAAAAGGAAAAAAATGTATTTTTTTTTTTTCTTTTGATGAAATAAAAAGTACCAGTCCTCTTGCGGCATGTGACCAGCTCCTTCAATTTGCTTAATTTTTATGGCATTAGGGTTTCCTTTTTGGAATGCCTCAGCTTCTGACAGCGGTAAATATTTGTCTGACAATCCCCATGCAAGCAATATCGGTTTGTCCCAACTGTACAAATGTTACAGGTGAGAACAAAAGGTACATAAATAAATAAAAGAAACAAAAAAAGCAACAGTTTAAATTGTAGATTACAACTTTAGCATGCATGTACTGGTATTCCAGAGATTTCAAATTGCTATAGCGAACTCAAGCGACGTACCTTGAAGATGAAAATCCAGATGATATTCGGTTTAATATGTCTCCAAAATTTGCTTTTTTTGCAGCTTCAAGCAATGCTATTGCACATAAATAACAAAAATAATTTACAGCGTTCATCAGCAAAAGTTTAGTGTTCTCATTGTGTTAAAAAAATACCAAATAATGACATAGAAATAAAAAGATTGGTACATACCAAAACCAGGTGCACCACTTGACAGGTATGGCAGTCTATATACATCGGCCTTCTCATTTTTCAATACATATCTGTAGCAAAAGGGAGAATCATGGTAACATATATATTGCCAGATTAATTTATAGAAGATGGCACAAACTTGAATTAAATATTATTATCTATTTGAGTTAGTGTGAAACCTTTTAAATGTAACTATCCAACAAGAGAGAGGCTATGGTACTATGCATAGCGAAGATTAGTACGTACCATGGATCAATATTTTACAAAGTTCAAATAGTCAATCTGAACTGTTCAATGTGATTTACATATGAAAATCTACTTGCAGACTAAAATTTTACATTTTTTTAAATTGTTTACTATTTTTTTAGGCAAGTGTAAATGTGTAATATCACCACTTGACAAGTGATTTTCTACCTATCTTAAAAAATAGTAAAAAGATTCTAAAAAATGTAAAATTATGATCTACATGTACATTTTCATATGAATATCATGTTGAGCTGCTCAGATCGTTTATTTGAACTCTAAAAATGAAGATATTGATCAATAGTACGGACCACCTCACTCATCCAAAAATAAAAATAAAATATACATAAACATAAACAATTAAATAAAAATTGTGATAGTGGGTACATACGGGCTACCTCCTTCAATGAATCTTTCAGCCTCAATAGCATTTTGACATGTAAATTCACCAAAGAGCGGTATCCTGAAAAATATAGAGCAATATGTAAATATATGTTCACATAAATAATTGATTTTACTACGTAACGGATCCATAAACCATCACATATATGTACTAATCCTCAATTATGCAAATTAGAAACAAAAATCATAAAACTGAATAAAGTTCAAATTAATTTTGTTGCTCCATACTAGCTGGTACAATTATTGTTCGAAACAATTAAAGGAATCCAGTTAAATGCACTGCTATTTACAACTATTTTGAATTTATTTTGCATCATTTTTGTTTTCAAACTAGACAGAAAAAGGAAAGTACAAAAATAACCTTAGTTTCTTAAATAATCCAGGTAGAGGAGAGGAAACAGTCAAAGGGCTGTTAAGGATCGCCAATTTTGATATCTTTTCTGAGTTTTTCAATGCCCATGTTAATCCATACGATCCTACAAGGAAACCCTACAACACAATAAAAAGTGAAATAAAATAGAGATAAATCTCCTGGATTGTATTTTAATTAGGAAAGTAAATCAGAAAGGCAACCTAAGAGATGCAACTTATATAGAGTGAGGCTATGGTAATATATATGCATATTACACAAGGGCCCGCCCTATGGACTTATATCTTCATTTTTGAAGTTCAAATAGTCGTTCCGAACTGTTCAACATGATCTTCATATGAAAATGTACTTGCAAACTAAATTTTACATTTTTTTTTTTTTACTTTTTTTATATAGGTTGAAAGTCACTTGATTTGAAAATTATGGATCATTCAAAAGCAATGATTTTCTCCTTTCTAAAAAAATAGTAAAAAATTAAAATTTGGTCTGAAAGTATATTTTCATATGGAAATCATGTTTAATGGTTCAGATCGACTTTTGAACTTAAAAAATAGATATACTTAATTATATAATCCAATCAATACATTTGAGATTGCACCTTACTGGTCTCACAATCTTATTTTTCACAAGAGTGCTGGTTTATATAATGGCAATTTTGTCCATCAATCTCTAATTTACCATATTGCCATTAAAATAGCTTTAGAAACTGTCAATATACAATATGAGAAGGCAAAATAGCTGAAGTAAATTACCAAATTGTCCTAATTATAGTTTGCGATAAATACCTGAACCACCAAGAAGAAAGGAGAACTAATATTTAAAACTTCTAAAAGCTTATCCAGCGCCGAATGGAACTCATCCTCTGAAAAGGAACAAAAACAGATTTTGAACTACATAATAGAATAAAACATATGAACATAATTTAGGTAAAATTCGGAGCAATAATAGACCTGTGTAGCTAAATCCGTAGCCAGGCTGTGGCTTATCACTAAAACCAAATCCTATCCAATCCGGGGCGTAACAGTGATAGCTAGAATTTGACATCTAATAATTTCACACTTTGTTAGAAAACAAAAAAATATAAGTGAGGCTATGGTGCTATGCATAGCGTGGATTGGTCCGTACTATGGATCTATATCTTTGTTTCTGAAGTTCAAATAGTCAATCTGAACTGTTCCACATGATCTCGATATTAAAATGCACTTGCATACTAAACTTCACATTATTTAGAATTGTTTTACTGCTTTTTAAATAGGTAGAAAACACTACTTTTGAATGGCCTACAAGTTTTAGATCAAGTGATAATCTACCTATCTAAAAAAAATTGTAAAAAAATGTAAAATTTGAGCTACAAGTACATTTTAATATGGAGCTACAAGTGATTTTGTTTTAGATTGATGAACTAATTTAACAAAAAAAAATAAGGAACAAGTTCCCTATACTATCGAACATTTTCTTTAACAAAAAAATTTCTTTAGCCCACGGATTAAGAACAATTCCCATTAATAACAACCCATTAATTGCAAATTCAGTCTTTCTAGACCTGTTAACCTTTTTCAGTATAAACATGCATATTTAGATGCAAATATTATAATATTTGGCATGATTTCCATGAAGTTTATTAACTGACCTTAGACATGACTTCTCTATAGCTAAATGATTGAGTTGGAGCTCCATGAAGGAATAATATAGTCCCACGCCGGCTGTTAACGGATCCTACAAGAGTTGACTGATCATTTTAAAAGTTGATTTATTTATTTATTTATACGAGTGAGGCTACGGTACTATGCATAGCGCATGTTGGTCTGTATTATGGATCAATATCTCCAATTTTAAGGCCCAAACCATTGATCTGAACCGTTCAACATGATCTCCATATGAAAATATACTTGTAGATCAAAATTTACAATTTTTACAATTTTTTAACTATTTTTTGAGGTAGTTATAAAATCACTTGATTTAAAGATTCTAAACTATTCAAAAGTAGTGATTTTCTACCTATATAAAAAATAGTAAAAAAATTCTGAAAAAATGTAAACTTTAGTCTCCAAGTACATTTTCATTTAAAAATCACATTGAACAATTCAGATCGACTATTTGAACTTTGAAAAAAAAAATATAGGTCCATAGTATGAACCCATCCGCGCTATGCATAGTACCATAGCCTCACTCTTACCTAAAAATGGTGAGTTGTTAATATACCTGTTTCTCTAACAAACCACCGAAGCTTTCCTGATTTAACATAGGAGCCATATTCTCTTCCTTTGTTTTCTATTCTCTGGATGAAGCAGGTTGGAAACAAAATCTACAGTCTTAGTTTGCTAACACTGCAGGGCTTTATTTTGATACATATAAAACCTCAAATTGAAACTTAAATTGCCCAATTACAGATTAATCCATCAATTATGTAATAAAATTCCTTTTGGCATGATTGAAAAAACCTTGCCATTGACCATAGATAAAAAGTAAAAAAAAAGTAACAGAAAAAGACCCCCACCCCCCAAAAGAAATATAATAAATAAATAAGAGGGTGAATTTCATGTATACCCCTAAAAAATTTCCAAATTACATATTTCCCCTCTAAAGTTCATAATATCATATTTAACCATTTAAATTTTAAAAAGTCACAAATTTACCCATTTTATTGTTTTTTTCTATTAAAACTCATTTTAAATTCATAAATACCATTGCATTCTTTATTAAAAAAATATATGTACATGTTTCACAAATATGTTAGTCTTTTAATTAATCGATTTCCAGAGCAAATGGATAATTTTTCTAGTTCGGACACTTGCACAAGCATATACCTACATGTCAAATTACTCATTTACCCTCAGAAAGATAAATATGATATTATGAACTTTATAGGGGTTAATACGTAATTTTGATATTTTTATGGGTATACATGAATTTCCCCAATAAAGAAACAAAAGTATGGGGATTAGCAAATAGTAGAAAGAGTTGAATCCATACATAAAGCATCTGACCAACATTGCCATCCTCAGCAGGAGACTCAGGCAGCTGAATGGCACTCTTGCTTGACGGGTTATCGGTAACGAATCCAAACGGGTTGAAACCCGGTTTGTCATCATCCTTCTCCTCCTCCTCCCCTGCTCTCTCACTGCTACTGAATGCCACGAATTCCCTTCTTGTACCATGTTTTCTACTCGTGAAGGTTCGACTGGAGAGGAAGGAGGAGCGAAGGGAAAGAAGTGAAGAAGCCATGGTTGGCTGTGACTTGTGCGTGTGGTACAAATTACAGCATATAAATTTATTTGTGGGGTCTTGATTAGCTAAAGTAACTCAAATTTTGAGTTTGAATCGGAACCGTGCGATCACAATCTAGTCTGAGGTGGAATGCACGTGGTCCTGCAATATTAGGGCAAGAGAAGATCTAACGGTGCATATTGAAACACAAAATCTGTGTTACTTTAGGGATATGATTCCGTGTTTGTGGAGGGGATGAGAAAGGATATTTTCGGGACCCACAGTATCTGGCTAGTGGCTCTGGAATTTCTGCCAAGCAATGGGAACTGAGGTTCTTCTGTGGCATTTTCCATATAAACTAACTGTGGAAAGTTATCCTTACACTCACTGACATGTCAACCACAGTTTGGTTACAAATTTGCAATTTGTTGGATCCACTCTAACTATATATAATATATATGAGCCAATCATCCTCTGAGGTAGTGTACTGAAAATACCTGCCCGGGTCGGATCCAGACCGGACCATCCGTGGTCCGTACCCAACCGGACCATCCGTGGTCTGTACCTGACCGGACCGTACTCGTGGTCGGGTTTGGAATGGGTAGGTGGGTAATCCGGGATAAGTTTTTTGGAAAAAAAAATTGTGATAACTTGGACCGTACCAAATCCATACCAATTCAGACCAAACCATGAACCCGCCTACCTGCCCTTCCAAACCCATCCGGACTCCCAAAAAATTCAAATTTTATTTCACCCCAAACTACATAAAATTTTGGTTTTATTATTTTAATTGGGAATTAACCGATCTGAGGTTTGAACACCTTTATTTGTGATTTGAAATATTACGTTGAGCTTTTCAAGATATACACATTAAAATAAATGATAGAAAATGAAAAAAAAGTAATTACAATTCAGTATTTGAATTTTGAGGGCAAAATTCTTTTTGAAGGAGGGAAGAATGTAACGCCATGTAAATTAAAATACTAAATTAAGGTACGATGTTAATAGTTATATATTTATTTAGCAGTAATTAAATAGTATATAAATAATATATAATCATAATCCCAAAATATAAGACTCAAAATTTATATAATTAGTCGGCAACACACAATACATACATATATATATATATATACATATACATATATATATATATATATATTTGATTAATTAGTTGAATAAGAGTCGTAACTCCTCAAAGTAACCGGCGCCAATCCAAATTAATATATTTATATATCAGATTAATTGGAGTCATAACTCCTCAAAACAACCGGCGCCGATTCAAATTAGAAACTGTTTCTTTAAATATACATGAATTAACCGGCCGGTTTGCATCTCTGTGTTTTTTTTTTTCTGCCTCTTCACAGATCCTATATTTTCTTCAATTGTTTATTCATTTCCTCCGCCATCTTCACAGAGGTGATCAAATACTATATTGCTTTCCATTTGTTTTATTCCTTTTCTTTCATACATTCCATGAGATACCCAATCCGAGCAATCAACGTGTTCCAATTTTTTTTTATTAAAGTAATGTTTCTCATATTGTGTTTTTCGTTTGGATTTTTCTGTTTGTACTCTTTTGGAATTTAATTATTTTATACTATATATATATATATATATAAATTACTTTGATGATAATAGATTAGATAGTCATTTGAAATCTGATTATTTTTATTAAATTCGTTTAGATAGTTAGATTTATATAGTCAGATATTTAATAATTGTCATATTTATATAGACATTTTGAAATTCCAATTTTTATTAAATTATTTATGCTTTTGGAATTTGATTATTTTTTTATTTAATTCGTTCATATAGTCAGATAGTCATTTTAATTAATTTGATTCATAAAGTAAGTTTGATTATAGATATTATTCTGATTTATATTATGGAGTGATTTTCAATTAGTTTGAATAATTCGGTCTGATTAAATGGTGTCCATGAAGTTCATATAAAATATATATGTATATTCTTTCGGTATTTGACTTTTATATGATTTGCACTAAGTATGATTTTCCATAAAATAAAAATTAATCAATTTGATTATGTCTTGATATGATGACCTGTCTGAATAATTGTGATGATATTCAGATTTTAAAACATAACAAATTTTATTTTAAGTCAGATTAGATGGTAATAAATATATTTGATTTATATCTTGAACGACAGTCAAATGAAAATATATAAAAGTATTAATTTAGAAACCGTGTTACATGGTCTAGGTCTGAGTTCTGAAGTAAAGAGTGATGAAGAAGTGGTAGCGAACTACACCACAATAGCAGGTACGGGTTTCCTGGACCTTGTCAAATTGTACTTACTGTTTTGTATGCATATTATTTATTCAATTGTTTGGAATTGTGCATGTTGAGTCGAACGATCCCTTTGGCTTGTTTAGAATTACAATAGGATTATTTCATATCGATCATGAGACTTGTAAGTAGGGTGTGTTGAGGATGATATCGTGTAGTGTTAAATGATGAACGAAAAAGGTAACAGATATGTTAAAGGAAAGGGGCCAACATGTGTTGAATGCATGTTGGAATGTATACATTGGGTCTAGGTTCGACTAGACCCCTCGTCAACGTGGCGTTGGATGGATTTCCCGTCACGGGTCAAGACCTAGCGTAGGGTGGATTCCCCGTCTAGTGAGAAGTCTTCCGTTGTTGGATGGATTTCCCAGCGGAGTGGCGGTCTTCCGGTGTTGGATGGATTTCCCACTGGATTGGCAAATAAATGGATTAATGGAAAACTTGAAAGATAATTAAAGAAGTGTGTGTGTGTGTGTGTTTTTAACATTGCATAACATGTGAGGATATAATAATTATATTCTATTTGTAATAATAAGTAAATTTGACAAATTCCGGGACTGGAACTAAATCCCGTACTGAGAGACTGTTCGATCTCTCACCCGTTACCACTTATGTGGGTTCCAGGAAATGATGAAGCCGGCGAGGAGCACGAATAGGAGGGATGCGGATCAGGAAGGCAATGAGCTGACTGCTCAACTATCTTTTTAATTTCTTTAGTTAAACTTTAAATTCTCTCTTTAGAAGTGGATACATTGACTGACATGGCAATTATCGGTTTGTTTGCCATGTTTGTCCTGATCTCATGTTGAATTTATGTTGTGTGTTTGAACTACTTGTGGTGTTAAAAGACTTCGTTTTGACTTTTACATATTGCATGAGTATTTATTATTGATAATGTATGTGATGTGCACACGCCTTACGTATCATTACGTGGCGGGTTGTCTCGGGGTGTGACAGTACTAGCTTCAAATAATCAAATTGCTCTAATAAATGATGAAGTACCAATAAAACAGGGAATTAAATCTCCTGCCTTCAAGAACGTGATTAATCACTACAG
This sequence comes from Carex rostrata, assembly GCF_964058835.1. Lineage (NCBI taxonomy): Eukaryota > Viridiplantae > Streptophyta > Magnoliopsida > Poales > Cyperaceae > Carex > Carex rostrata. Next base: position 639,727 of record NC_135945.1, on the reverse strand, counting down.
CAGATCAGACTTTCTGCGATCAGAAAAACATGATTAATTAATCCATCCATCTATTTTATATATGCTCTCATCTGAACAGTTATAATTAAAGAATAAAAAATATTTGAGTTTAAAAAAAAAATACAATTAACATTTAAATATAACAGTTCAGATAGAAACAAGTATGAATTGATAGATAGATTGAACCAGTGGACATAAAATTCCTGACCACAGAAAAACATGTGATTTGATTTCATAAAACGGAGGCACTAGACTATCCAACCGTACTACTTACTCCAATTAAAAGCTACTTATACAATCTATTCTGACAAGTCCAATATCATTAAAAATAGAAACAACAAAAACTAACCTAACCATATACCCAAATTTTTAAAAGTATCATTTTCCCAAAAATGATAAACTCAAAAAACCACGGTAAAATTTCAAAAAATAGCATGGCCGCATCTAGAAAATGCGTCCACTTTTATAGTGGCCGTATCTAGGGGATGCGGCCACATTTTTTTTTTTGCCTTCTCATGTTGCAGTTTAACTTGAAGAAAAAAAAAAGGGTGGCCGCATCGTCTAGATACGGTCCGAAAAAAAGTGGCCGCACCTACGGTCTGAAAAAAAATTGTACTTTTAAAATTTTTGGAACCATATAGTTATATGTGGCGTTTACTACCGGTCACATACATAGTGTGATTTCTTAGTATTATACGAGTTATTTTAAATGGATTTTAATTTCTAATTAAGTCTTTATGCAATTAGAGGCATAGTAATTTTTGAAGTAATTGATTTAAGAAATTTTTAATTTATATTTTATTGTTTTAAAGTGATTGATTTAAGCAACATTGTTTTAAAATAATTCATAATTTTGATTTATATTTTATTATAACAAAAATTATTGAGTTCAAATATGCAATCAAGTCAAATGAATTTTAGTTTAAATGAATTTTGATTTATATTTTATTGGTTTAAAAACAAAAAACAAAAAACAAAAAAAGGAAAAAAAAAACAGAAAAAAAAAGGTTCGGACCGGACCGGACCCGTACCGCCCGAACCAACCCGCGAACCCAGACTGAGCAACCCGAGGACCCGTGCTACCCGGGGGTTGAGCCAGGTAAGGGTAGAGTTTTTGAAAATAAACCCGTGCTACCCTACCCGAGCAACCCGTGAACCTGAGCAAGCCTTGTATGTGCCACCACCCCGCCCGCGAGGGTTTGATCAGTACCCGCCCCGTCCGGCCCATTTTCAATACACTACTCTGAGGTAACTACTATTTATAAAATAGAAATGTTATGGTACCCCGAGCCATCATACTCGAGCGCGTCCCCCAAGTAGTTTAACAGAAAAAATTTCCAATGTTATCTAACTTCCATATGCAGCGCGAATATCAAAACATATAAAGCTATGTTTATAATATTTTACAATGCTACTCGCAAGCATGTAAACCTCTGACTGAAAACATTAAAATTCTAAATCTGCATAGTTTTAACTCCTAATTACTTTTGTCTTCAAGCCAAAAACGGAAAGATTATTTTCACCCACTCTTTTTTATTTTTTCTCTGATCATTATAATTTATTTTTCCGATGATCCGTGATGAATTTTATGAATCTAAAAATACAAACGTTTTATATTCGATTTTATCTTTCAAATAAGATCTATGAAGAAATACTTTTGAGTAATTTTAAAGTCATTTGTTTTTTTTTAAAAGTAAAACTCATTAGCATTTTAAATTTTCAAGTTTTTAAATCTCAGTCTACAACCATTAAAATTTTCAAGGCTTTACATGAGGTTTATATGCTTTGTAAATGCAATGTTATTGTTGAGGTTTATATGCTTTTAAATGTTATTGTTGAGGTTTTAATTCTTTGTACATGTGCTTTATATGCTTTGTAAATGAGCTTTGTAAATGCAGTGTTATTGTTGAGGTTTATATGTTTTGAAATGTTATTGTTGAGGTTTAATTCTTTGTACATAAGGTTTATATTCTTTGTAAATGAGCTTTATAAATGCAGTGTTATTGTTGAGATTTCTATGCTTTGAAATGTTATTGTTGAAGTTTTAATTCTTTGTACTTGAGGTTTATATGTTTTATTCTAGAGATTTAAAGTGTTATGAATGAGGTTTATATGCTTGTAAACAAAGGTTTAAATTATTTTGAAGTAAAATTAAAAACAAAATTGAAAGTCACAAAAATTTAAAGTGGTAAAAAAAATTACGACATAACTATAACTCGAAAGTTATTCTTCATGGATCTCATTTGAAAGAGAAAATCGGATAAAAAATGTTCATATTTTTAGATTCAAAAAATTCATCATGGATTGTCGAGAAAATGGACGAGAATGATCAGAAAAAAAATTAAAAAAGTGGGTGAAATGAATCTTTCTGTTTTTGGCTTGAAAACAAAAGAAGTTAGGAGTTAAAACTATACAGATTTAGAATTTTAATGCTTGTAGACAGAGGTTTAAATGCTTGCGAGTTGCATTGTAAAATGTTATAAACAACGCTTTAAATGCTTGGATATTAGCGCTAGAAATGGAAGTTATATAACATTTGAAGTTTTTTCTGTTAAACTACTCAGGGAACATGCTTGGGGATTTTGTTTGGGGTACAATTATCAGGCTCCTTTATAAAATCAATGGATTAAAAGAACGATGAAAATTAATACAGAAAATTAATTTAGACTTATTGTACCCACTTAATTTTATACTAAATTAATTCAAAATTTTATATATTTTATATGTCAACCCATTTATTTATGAAGTATATCGGTTTAAATATGAATTTGTCATTTGAAGTTAGCGATAATTTTTAAAATAAAACTTGCTAAAAAAATTGAAAGAGGCTAACAATATCTTTAGTTTTACTCAGTACTGCAATGCATTCTCAATAATTCAAAATTTAGAGTTTGAATTCGTATCGTTTGTTATTAATTGACACAAATTTTAAAACAGTACTTGAGGTGGTAAACACCATTTAAATTGTCAATTCGTTTAGATAGATGTAAAATAATAATATAAACATAATACAGATAAATTTTCTTCAAATTATGAATCATTCAGTTTGAAAAAAAAATTAATTGTACCTACAAATTTTATAGTGGACTTATTCGGATTCCAATAATAAAATTTGGGATTATTTGATTTTCTAAATTCATCAAAATCAAACTAGGTTCAGTTGTCAGATTCATCAAATGAAATATTCAAAATGGGTCGTTATGCATCTATCAACTTTCCTCAAAACAAGAAATTATTCAACTAATTGTTATCATAATAATAATATTAGCGTTTCATTTGCAAATAAAAACGCGAAGATTTCGGACTGAACATCAAATTATTTGGTTGACTAAATTTTTACATAATTATTCGTGAATAAAACGCGAAAAAAATGAATTATTAAAGAATAAAAAGCAAACAATATAATTTGGTTTTTTTTTTCTCCCTTGTGGGACAGAATCATTTCTGAATTATATTCAAATTATTGCCGGATCACAAAATTTTGTCTCCACCGAACTGAACCCGAATAATTCATTTGTCATTATGGTTGTTAACCTTATTATACAAAGACATTTATCTAATTATCATTAATTTATTACCTTTCTGCTACATAAACTACTTTAATCAACAAAAAAAAAACCGAATTAAACTCGAATTTCACTCCCGAAAAGGCATAATGCTCTTAAGAAACCGAATTAACCAATATTTGTTCATTATGCCATGCTACAACCTTCTCATAAGAAAGATCACCTCCAAATATGTCGAGAGAGCTACCAACTGTGACATCAACTCGGCCTCTACCAGCTGTCTTTATTCTCTCGAGGTCATCCATTGTTGATACGCCTCCGGCATAAGTTACCGGAATCTAGAAAGCAAGTTACAACATTAGGTGGAATCCAAAACAATATGCAATATTTCTCATTTTTTATTTATGAAGTACCCAATTTACTCTCTTTTTAAAAAAAAAAAAAAATTAGTAGCATGTTTCTGTAACATTTCCTAAAAATATAATAGTGATATATAATTATTTGAAAATGGATTCAACCAAATTAGTACATTTAGAATTTATTTTTGTAATATTTTATAAAGTTAAATACATATATAAAAATTCTAATGTATAATTAAATTATTTCAACAAATTTCCTAGTATACAGCCATTAAGAATAAAAATTGAAGAGGCGCCAGACTGTGAGCGGTTTTTATCTGATAACCATTTTATTTAATAATTATATTAAATTCACGGCCAGTTTTTCTATTTGTCATTTAAATACACCTCTTCAAGTAATACGCGGTTTCGATTATATATATAGAGAGAGATTAAACATTCCTTCTCTCTGTGTTCCCTATACCCGACTCTGATTAGTTTGATATCGGAAGAAAAGAAACAAATAAAAGAGAAAGTAAATGGAAGAAATATTTTGTTGAATTTTCATATCAATTATCAATGGCCAATTCGAATTCCGACTACGTCGCAATGATTCTAGACTGTCCTTGCAATTCGATTTGAAATTCTGAGTATCTTGCAATATATCAGGTAATCAGATTTTTCTATAACTGTGTTTTCGTTTTGTATGGTTGATTTGAATATTGGTATTGCATATTGAATTATGATGGCATATTTAACGGGATAGTGGATCTGAGATTGGAATTTGATATGTGATTGTAGCCTCCTATTGTTGGATGGATTTTTCAGTGGGTTGGCGACCTTCCAATGTTGGATGGATTTCCCATTGGATTGACGAATTAAAGGAATTGTGTTATGAGAATGTGGGAATCGCCTGTGACAGGAATTACACGTGTGTGAATATGATGTGACTTTTTTTATGGATAACCTAGACCGACGTGCTATTGCTGGTTAAATATGCGTGCATAATTTGATGCGTATTTGTGTGGATTAATCCGGCCTATTTGAATAGTTGTTAAATTAAGCCAATTATTGTCACACCCCCGATCCGGAGGTGCGACGATTATTACCGTGTTTATTTACCAAACAATATATATAACACTAGGCATGGATCTTTTTATGCATTGCCAATAACATCCATTATTTTTGCCATATCCCAATTTATTTACAACAATTATCTGACATTTTATAGTGGATGATGCTGGAGATATATTCTCTGCACCTTGTCAGATACAATAAACCCAAATCCCATACCTTTAGGTGGCCCCGCTATCAATTATAACCTGGAAGCGTTTCTCTGACTTCGCATAATGAACCTGTAACCCACAAGGAGAAACGAGTGAGAAATAATAAATTATTTCTCAGTGCTAATTGCCACTCAGATTATTGGATTTGAAGAAAATCCATATTAAGAATGAAATCACCGCACGAGAAACAAATAGTTCATTTCATAATGACGAATGCAAATGCTCAATAATAGTATCCAATTGAACAACAAAACTTACATAAATAAATCAAAACTCTAAGAATCTTATCAGAATAAATAGTTTGGGTCAAAATCTTTTAATACTTTAAGTCTGGTAATGTTTGGGACCTAATCTTTACAACCACTAAGTCTGATAATGTTTGGTTTCTTAACTTTACAATTTCTAGTCTGGTAACACTGAAAGATACTATAACATGTATCTGTCGTGTCAGGGCTTATACCATTCTAACTATTCTGACACTTGATTAACGGAAACCATACGAAATCAATATTACAATACTGTCATTATCGGAAAGAAAATCAATGATAAGACAGTTACCACAGTTCATTAGTCTTACAGTCACAATTCACATTTATTCAATATCTCCTATCCAATCGGTACTGGATTCAGTTGGGGCCATTCACCATATGCGCATAAGGGTCCTAGAGTAAAGTCTAGTAGCTAGCTAGACTTTACGATATATTAATCCTTTTTCTCCACTATATGGAGGTTCAAGGATTACAATACTTCATATTCATTCAATTCAATCACTGTGGTCTCAATCAATCATTTATAATAAGAATCAACAAATCGATAAACAATATCAACATGACAGTCAATAGACTTACCTGTAATTCAGTTTCAGTTGTATTGGGCTATGCATATGATGCAACAGTTCAATTAATGCAGTCAATCAAATATTCAAAATGCACAGCGAGTTACGATTTAATTCCTAGTTATGAATTTCAGACTAATCCAATAACCTCGCACCTGATAACGTAGGGCACAATGAGACTTGAAATCAAGTTCACCATTCCGCAAGTGTGTCATACAGCTCATTCAATTCAAATTTGCCATGTTTCACACCTATGTCTAAAAAGAATTGCTAGTCGGAATTAATAACTTAAATTAGCAGATTTCATAGGAGTAAGGTGCACATGTACCAACCAGTACTAGTAAGGAAAAGGATAAAATATGATAATTTGGGAATGAGGCTTAAACATATAGTTAAATGGTTATACTTGAAATCAGTTCAAACATACAATAATGGTTTGGATAACAATAAAACATTTTTATCAGGCAATTGCTAATAAATAATTATGCTCTAACTTGATATTAGCTTGTATTACTTCAGAATTACAAAATCTCCAATGTACCTATGTCATATATATTAGTTCGAATATAATCTTTAAATTACCTTTAGAAATTACTCAACAGAAAGTTTACTTTCCAATTTAGTTTATATAGATATATTATTGCATCATTTTATCATGAAATTAGAACAAATCCCAAGCTAAGTTTACTGTTAACCCCTTCGTACCCCAAAGCTCCAAAATGTCAGTATTCAGCAAATAGAAACACTTAATCATGCATAAGCAATATTATATTACTTCTAGGATATAGATGTATTCCTGTAAGTTAATACCTAGATGCATTTATTTTAGTAACTACTAGATCATAGTTTCATTACTCTTCTTTAAAATAATCTTTAGTTAAGAAACAATAGTCATGTCATAAATGATGATGGAACTAATTTAACACTTAACCAAAGTAACTTCTATATAATTGTATACATGTTATATATTATGCATTTGTAACTATCCTCAACTAATATGCTTACCGTATCAAATAGGATTTCTCATAAATTTCAATATGCAAGGGTGACAAAGATCCATGTAACAAAACCAATTAAGCACTGTTACCAAAGATATACACACACACACACTCTCATGCACATATACGTTAACTATATTATAATGGTCAAAGGTTTAGTTACCTAAATATGCATAAATTAAGAAACTAGTATCATACCACAGAGAAGGAAAATCATGTGCACGTGTAGACCATGAAATAGAAGTTCAATGATTCTTACAATGATATAACTACCTTATCAAGGGATTGAGCTAAATTTATATATCTATTAAACTTGAGTGCTTCCAGCTAGCTATTAAGCAAGCTTGTTAATATAGCTAATTCGATGGTTAAAACAACACCTAAACTTGCATACAACTCACTTCTTAAAACTCAGTCACATAAAAGAACAAGAGAGAGAAAGAGATATATCAAGCAGCTGTTCTATGGGAGCCAATATAAGAGAGATATCGTACATCAAAGAAATCCATAATCACAAGTACTACAGATTAATTCTTCTCATGTTGCATCGCAAAAACAGAGAAGAGAGAGAGCGAAGAGAGGGTTTTAGAGATAACTTCAGAGGTAAGAAATACATAGAGCAAGTCGCTCTCTCAATTAATTAGTCAATGATGAATCACGGTGGAACAAGGGGATTTTGCCACGCAAGGAGAGGAGGAGATGGTCCTGCCATGTGGTCCCCATGTGATAATTTTAATTTCAACCTTTAAATTTCCATAATTTGCAAATTAGTCCACAACTATAAAAGAAGATAAATATACATCTATCAGATATTAATATTATATTTTGTATCTAATAAAATTTCCATTTCTAACGTTTCAATTCATTTTTTTTTTGGTACATGTAAATATTTTACAATTCCAAACCAATAAACATTTTTTATTGAAAGACACATACAAACATTTAATATAATAGTTTCCGTTATAAATTTCAAAATTATATTTTGCATAATGTTACAATTATAGAGAAGCGTGTCGTTAAATAACCGGTTACTGAGCTTTGTAGTTGACTTCGTTTTGTTGTTTTGTTTTCATTTCTGTTGGTGACGTAGGTTGACGGACCAAGAAAAAGTGCGATGATGATGTTATAATCACGCTTCGGATGGTCAAAATCTGAGGTGTGACAGTTTCACAAAAATATCTGTTTCTAATTGGTCAGTTTCCAAAGCAAATGGGTCATTTCTCTACTATGAGTCTATGACAATTATACAATCATATATCTAAATGACACTGTGTAAGCGTCAAAAGTAGAGAAATGACCAATTTGCCTTCAAAAACTGTCCAATTAGTAGACTTACATTTTTCTAAACATGCTCCATTTTTTTTTTAATGACGGGTAAATGGGTACTTCACAAAATCAAAATGAGTTTTAATAGAAAATAATTAAAATAGTTAAATTATGTGAGTTTTTGAAGTTTAGAAGGATAAATATGCAGTCCAGCATAAGATCAAACTTGCAAAGAAACCAAATATCTTATTACTAATTTCAATTACAAACTATTGGCCTTCTAAGAAAGTCTAATTCAACCAAAAACCTACATTTTCCTTCTCAACTTTAAATAAGATAACCAGAAAAGTCGAGGATTCAAAATAATTGAATAGAGATGTGTTACATACCGGAGAAAGAGATCCAAGCAGAGTGACAAGCTCCCCATCTATACCTAGTCTGTGATATCAAGAAAGTAGAAAACATGACATATAGAACATTTATTTAAATAAAAAATATTAAGATCTCTATTTAAAAAAAAAGAAAAAAAAAAGAAAAAGAAAAAAAAAGAAAAAAAAGAAGCGGATCGCCCCAGGCAAGGGCGGTCTGGTTGGGGTGTGGCCCGCCCCAGGCCTAGGCAGTCGGAGCATTTAAAAAAAAAACGACATGCGGGGTTATTTTTAAAATTTTGTTTTTTTGGAAGGTATTAATAAAAATGGCCATAGAAATTCTATCTATTCGTACCAATTTGTCTTTTTTTTTCTGTTAATTTTTTCTATTGATTTTTTTAATGAAAATGATAGAGTATCTTAAAGTTTAGAATAATAGAAATATTTTATCTATTTTTTTAAAAATATTTTATATTTGACTAAAGATCTAATATAATAATTCTCTCCATCTATACTTCAGATTTAAAAAAAAACAAAGTTTGGATTGATAGGATTCTTACCAATTCGAATTTTTTTTATTTTTAAAATTAGTAAAATCCTACTAATATTTCTATCAATTAAAAACATAATGTACTCTTTTTTTGTTTCTATGTCTTCTCTCCTTTCATAATATAATATGTATTCATGTAAAATTTTAAATTATATATTTTATTTTTCTTGAGTAAGGCTTTGATACTTTATAAAGTAAGGATCAATCTATGTCATGTTAGTTTTTTTCAAAGATCTGAACCGTTCAACATGATTTTCATATAAAAATGTACATAACAACCAAAATTACTTGATTTAAAAATTCTCAACCATCTCAAGTAATGATTTTCTACCTACATAAAAAATAGTAAAAATTTGAAAAAAAAAAGTTTGGTCTCTTAGTACATTTTTATATGGAGGTTACGTTGAACTGTTCGTATCGATTTTTTGAATTTCAAATATGAAGATATTAATGTAGCACATATCGGTTCGTGCTTTACAAAGTACCATAGCCTCACTCTTTTCTCCTTCTATATAGTATTTTTCTTTTTTATGTTTTGTGTTTTAAAATGGTAATTATAATATTAGGAATTTTAAAAGGAAAAATATCCAATTTCAAGATTTTAAAAAATATCTACATGAAATTCGCCAAAGTTTTGGTTGCTCTACAAAGTTTAGGCCGACATTTTTATTTTTACTCATTTTTTAAAATATTTTATTAAAAATAACCAGGGTTTAGAGAAAATTTTAAAAATACCCAAATCGGCAAAAAAATTGAAGGTCCGGAGTTTTTATTTGGGACCGTCAAAAAAAATGAAGGGTTCAAATGCCTCCATTTTTTGTGCCTCCATCATGCTTCCATTTCTAAAAACTTCAATAACTCAAAATTTAAATTATAAATATCAAAATAAAATCATTAGATGTGATCTATGTTATTTTCTCTATATGCTCATAAAATATTATCACATTTCAATTTTCTTTTTATGTGAATTAATAAGTTGAAAAATCAACGTCCAGAAATTATCTATATTAATACATTTTTTTACAATCTCTTGATGACAACCAAAACAAAGTTGAAATGTCATAATATTTTACATATGCATAGATAAAATGATGTAGATCATATCCAATGGTTTTATTTTGACTTTTAAGTTTCAAATTTTGAGTTATTAAATTTTAAAAAATGGAGGCATGATGGAGGCATTTGAACCCTCCTCGCAAAAAAATTGAAGGTCTGGAATTTTTATTCGGGACTGGCAAAAAAATTGAATGTCTGGAATTTTTATTCAAACCTTCAAAAAAATTGAAGGTTCGGAATTTTTATTCGGGACCTTCAAAAAAATTGAAGGTCCGGGCTTATAAATAGGGTTACCCATCGGTTTCTCTCTCCTCCAATTTCATTTTCTCAAATTTACACTCTCTCTCCTCAAATCCGAAAATTCTCCAATTTTTCTCCTTTCTTCTCCATATTTGCAAGTAAGCCCCTATATTTTTTTTAAAATTTCATTTGTAGTGTAAAAATAATTGTAGATTAGTCCAATTAAGTTAGTAAAATACTATATTAGCATAATGTAGTTTTTATTAGTGTTAATTATATTTAGTTAGTTGAGTTAGTGTTAATTAGTGTTAATTAGTTATAATTAGGGTTAATTAATTACGGTACCAATTTAGTGGTAATTAGTGTTAATGTAGGTACGAAAATTATTTGTAATTAGTGATAATTAAGGTACCACACAGAGTTTTAATTATATTTTGAATTTTTTTAGGCCAAAATTGTACCGTAATTAGTGTTAATTAGTTGTAATGAGGGTTAATTAATTAAAGTATCCAATTTAGTGATAATTAGTGTTCATGTAGGTACCAAATTAGTTGTAATTAGTGATATTTCGGGTACCAGAGTTAGTTTTAATTTTATTTTGAATTTTTTAGTCCAAAATTTTACTGTAATTAGCATATTTGAGAATATTTTTACCGTAATTAGCGTATTTTAGCCAATTTGAGTATAGTTTTGCTTGTTTGAGCTTATTTGACCCGAATAAGCATATTTGTACTGTAATTACCATATTTTAGCAAATTTTTTACTGCAATTTGACCCAAATAACATATTTTTTTCAACCAATTTGTGTATATTTTCGCTTGTTTAGCATATTTTACCAGAGTAATTTTTTTTTCATATTAGCGTAATTTAGGATATTTTTACCGCAATTAGCGTATTTTATTATATTTGAATATAGTTTTGCTTGTTTTAGCATATGTTACCTGAATAACTTATTTGTTTCATATTAGCTTAATTTAGCATATTTTTATCACAATTAGCGTATTTTATCATATTTGAGTATAGTTTTACTTGTTTTATCATATTTTTCCCAAATAACATATTTTTACCGTAATTAGCGTATTTTAGCATATTTTTACCGTAATTAGCGTATTTTAAGCCAAGTTGAGTATGTTTTTGACTTTTTTTATCATATTTTATCCGAATAACATATTTTTTTTATATTAGCGTAATTTTACATATTTTTATCGCAATTAGCTTATTTTAGCATATTTTTACCGCAATTAGCGTATTTTAGCCAATTGTAGCATGTCTAAATTTTTTTTCAACGTAGGATGGCTAGGGGACGGCCTAAGAGACCACCATCGGCCGACCCTGTTGATGAGCCCATTCCCGTGAATAGCCAGGAATATTTCAGTCAGTTATTACGGATGTGTCACAGTGAGCACCGAGTCTCACTGGCATCTGTTGAGGTACTTGATTACTTTTTTCTTTATTTTTTTAAGTTTAAATTTTGTCGAGTTCTCGTATTTTCAGGTTTTTATATTATTTACTTTTTTCAATGCATAATGAGGACATTTTAGATATCAGGAGTCGGCATTGTGGTATAAAGTACTACCCGTTGATGGACCAGTATCTGCGAAATTTGGGGTTGAACCATTTGGTCGATATTATGGAGTCGCAGAGTAAGGCCATTAATGGGTCCCTCATTGCAGGATTAGTGGAGCGATGGCACCCCGAGACGTACACGTTTCACTTACCGTTTGGAGAGATGACAATGACTCTCCAGGACGTAAGTGCCCTATGGTGTTTGCTCATCCAGGGCGAGCACATTAGTGGAATATCTGATCCCACGGATGAGAACACGATTAATGCCAGACTCATAGAGCTGTTGGGAGCGGAGCTAGATATACACGATAATGGTGGGAGGTCCAGGTACTATCTGAAGAGGACGAAGCTACGAACTCTGTTTGCGGGAGGTTTGCATTGGTCTTCCACGCCAGACGATATTCAGAGGTACTCATACAAACTATTCTAGATACATTTATTTTGTACCCTATTTCATGCCCAAAAATGAGTTGCTTTGTAATTTTGACATTACAGATACACACGGAGCTTCATGATGGACCTATTTGGTTCTATCATGTTCGCTGATTCAAGCAGTGATACCATCCCGATGATGTATCTAGAGCTGCTGCGAGATCTTCAGCAGTTAAAAAAGTACAACTAGGGTGGGGCTATCCTAGCACATCTTTACTCGCACTTGTGCCATAATTGCAAGGTCAGTATGTTCTTGCTGTCTTATTTTAATTATTTAACTTGTCCTTGACGGCTAATATTCTTCAAATTACAGCCGAAAAGTAAGACTATGTACGGGCCGGTACTTCTACTGCAGCATTGGTCGTGGTCACGGCTACTGCAGCATTTGTCATGGTCACGATGAGCATAGAGGCCGAGCCCGAGGAAGAGATTACACCAGCTCGCATCGCGCAGGAAGGAGAACTACAGTGGAATGACTGGCGTCTCCGGATATTCAGCAGAGAGAACAGGGGTAGAGCAGCTAACCGATTTTCCCCTTCGGATTTCCATTGATAGAGAGTTTTCTTTTTTATAGTTTTAGTTCCATGTTAGATGATATCAAAGTGGTTAGCTATGTTATGTTTTATTATGTTTTAGTTTAATTTAGCTATGTTTAAGTTTTAGTGTTGTTTAGTTTCATTATGTTTTATTATGTTTTGAGTTGAGCTATGTTATATATTTTTATCGTTTTATGGTAGTATTTATATAACCAAAAAAACACTAAATTATACAACAAAAAAATAACAACCAAAAATAAAAAATAAGAAAAACACAAAAAACACTTGTTAAGTTTGCATAGTTAAACAAAAAAATAAAATTAAGAACAGTAGTACGACATGCTTAAAAAATAACAAAAATAACAAAAATAAATAGAATAGGAAAAATAAATGCATTGCAATTAATATGGTTCAAAAATAACAAAAATAAATGCGTCCTGCCCCTGTTTCGGCCTCTGTTTTGGCTCTGACCGAGCGTTAGGCTTTTCTGCACATTGGTTTCGGCCCCTGTTTCGGCCAACAAGAACCTGTTTCAGCTCTGGCAGAGGCATACAATTTTCTGCACTATCCAGGAACAATTTGTTTCGGCAAGAGAGGGACAATTTTTGAGATTTGATATCTCTTGATCTGTTTGGATATTTTGTACAAAACTTTCCAGTCGTGTTCTACGATGTCAAGACTGCATGTCAGTCAATTTTCATGATTTTTGGATATGTTTTGCTATGTTAACCAGAGGTGCAAAGTTGCTACCATGTTAACTCCTTTAGCAATTCGGGCAATTTTTGAGACCTGATATCTCTTGATTTGTTTGGATATTTTGTACGAAACTTTGCAGTCATGTTCTACAATGTCAATTCTACATGTCAGTCAATTTTTATGATTTTTAGAGATGTTTTGCTATGTTAACTAGAGGTGAAAAGTTGAACAGTACATGAACAAAACAAAAAAATGCTGGACCTTCAATTTTTTTGAAGGTATCTTTACTGACCTCAGAAACGAATTAAAAAGAAACCTACTTGACCGGGGCAGCTTCCCCTAGGATAGATGGGACGAAAGGCCAAGACAATACTGCTGTTTAGCACCATTGAGAGGCATGCCTACAGCAGGGATGGACGGCGCAGCAGGAAAAAGATGCATTTTTCTTAGGAAAGCTTTTCAAAAAGGAAAAGTTAGACCAGATTCTCACTTTTTTTTTACTGGAAAAACACAATTACTCTAGATTAAATAAAAGACTTTCCTTCATAAACAGACTCCAGGCAGTACATTCGAGTCGATCTTTAGCCGCGGCTTTCGTAATTGGGCGAAACGTTCCCCTTCTTTCCGACCGAAAGTAAGGATCCCCCTTTCTTGACCAGCTCACTATATCATTCGATATTCTCCGTGAAGACTCATCCTTGTTTTCAAACAAAAGGAGAAGATAAGTTCTCTACCCCAATTCTCGACCCATTGGCCGAATGAGGATGCCTTCTTTCGAATCACCATTGATAGCCGACCTCCCAATTCTCCTTTACTTCGCTTCTCACTTCATTTTCTTAAATCGACCCAGACCTACCAAAGAAATGAGTTCACCCTTGACGCATCCCCCTTAATTTATACGGCAAGGGCTTTTCCTTTCCAGCTTGCATTTCTCAGAAAGGAGGTCATACCTTCCTGTCCCGCCTAATAACGGTTTACTTTCTTTTTGGTGTGACAAGCGAGCACCCTTTACACGGAAAGCAGGCAGGTCCGTTTCAAGCTATTAAAGTCTAAGAAGCGGGAACACATGAGAGCGTGAATGCTTTATCTGTGCCGGGACTGGTAAGAGTCGGCAGCACAAGGAACTCAATTAGACCCAGTAGCTCCCCGGAGGCGTGTCAAATTGTTCCGATCAGTTTTCTTTTTTGAAGCGGCAATTCAGGTTATGTTCCGATTTGAGGCGACAAGTCAGGTTATGTGAATAAAAATTTCGGACCTTCAATTTTTTTAAAAAGCACATGATAACTTTTGATATCTCCATTATATTTTCATTTTTAAATTTTAGTACTTCAAATTTAAAACTCATGTATCAAAATAAAATCATTAGATATAATCTCTATTATTTTAATTATGCACATGTAAAATATTACAACAATTCACTTTCTTTTATTAATATATATCAATAACTTGTAAGAATACACTGATGTGAATAATTACATTGATTTTTCAAATTACTAATTCAATTTGCTACTTATTATTTTCTTTGAAGATATTAAATAGTACATGAAAGTTATTCTTTGAAAAATGCCAAAAAAAATTAGTTCACATTGTCACTACTATTCAAATAATATTTAGTATATTTCTTCATTAAAATATTTATGTTATTAACCTTAAAACCAACATTGAATAATCTTAGTATATATATTATTTGGACTCAATGTAAGTAGTATTTGGAGATGCTTATCAGCGTCATTACTTTAAAACAAACATTTGCCTGAAGTTATCAATCAAAGTTGGAAGATAATATAAGTTAGCATTCTTTAAAGACAAATTATATAACATATGCTTGTAGGTGAGTTCAAAGTCTTTCGTCCAAAATTGACCACTAGCTACTATATAAAAATGGAATTAGATATATGTAAACCTCTTGATTCTGTTTTTCTAATTCCACAAAATACTTGGTCAATTCTCGCTAACAGTAAAATAATGAAACATCAACCTCAACCTCCATCCTTCTAATTACTAATTGTGCACTCTTTTAATTGTTCTTCTTCCATTTGAAATCAACTTCTCAAGAAGAATATAACAAATAATAATTCAACTAATTGCCAAAATGCCTCCAAGAATAACCACTCACACAGACTTCACCGACCAAGCATCGACTAGCCTCACCGAGATAACAAGCGGATCATACAGATTGACAGCCAGGTTCTCACAAATCAAGGGGATCGGCATCGGTAATTTCTTCATGTCCCCGAAATTCACCATAGGAGGACTTCAATGGTACATCAAGTGTTACCCCCAAGGATACTATGCTAACGATAAAGGCAAGTATGTATCTCTATATCTTTCTTATGCGAGCGAAACCGAAGTAAGTGTGACTTTTGAATTCTGTCTGTTGGATCAATTGGGGAACGCCATAAATTCATTGCGCAGCAGGAATACTCACACTTATCGAAGGCAAGGTAAGTACAAAGGATGGTCCAAGTTCATAAAAAGAGACGACTTCGAGAAGTATATAAGAGATGATCATTTTGAAATTATTTGTGGTGTCACGATCATAAGTCCCAAAGGCCTTGCAGAACCGAACAGTTGCTTAATTGTGGTGCCGCCATCGGATTTACCAGAGCAGCTCGGCCAACTATTGAGAAGTAAAGAAGGCACTGATATAACTTTTGTGGTTGGAGAAGAGATCTTTTATGCGCACAAACTTGTGTCTGAGGTCACCAGTATTTAAAGCAGAATTGTTTGGCTCGATGAAGGAAAATCATGCGGAGAAAATAATAATCGAAGACATGCATGGAACCTATTGTTTTCAAGGCTCTACTTCGTTTTATATATACCGACTCACTGCCAGAAGGGAAAAAAGAACTTAACAATGGTGTGGACGCCCTCGATGCACAAACAATATTAACTATAATGATGCAACACTTGCTTGTAGCGGCCGACCGATATGCATTAGAGAGGTTGAAATTGATGTGCCATGAAGAGTTGAGTAAAAACATTAGTGCGGCCACGGTAGCAATGACTCTTGCTTTGGCTGAACAACACAACTGTCCTCAACTCAAAGCTATATATGTGTCAAAAATAATAATAGAACTGTCAAAAAATAATAAAACAACTCAAGAACACAAGACTCCCATGAATCTCCCTTCCCTCCCTTATTTTTTATTTATTTTCTTTCTTGATTGAATTACACAGCTCTTACATGCCTATTTATCAATTCAAAAATATTTTGTATATCATGCTAAACATGGAAACCAATCCTTAGAATTAATGACAAATAATCAAATTCTATTTATTGTCTATTTCACTAGATATGATTGATATCCTTCAATTTATTATTTCCTTCTTTTGAGTAGATATAGATCTTCTAAAGGATTCGGCTTGATCTCCAAGTTATGCTGGAACCGAGTGTAATCTTAACACTCCCCCTCACGAGGGTACGTAAATGTCTACCATTCCGATCTTCTCCAGCATTTCTTCAAATGGTTTAGTTGCTACCGCCTTGGTTAAAACATCAGCCACCTGTTCTGTTGATCTAACAAAGGGAAGAGAAATAACGTGAGAATCGAGTTTTTCTTTAATAAAGTGTCTGTCTACCTCTATATGTTTTGTCCTGTCATGTTGCACTGGATTATGTGAAATGTCAATTGCAGCCTTATTGTCACAATACAACTTCATCTCATTTCTTGTTCCCAGTTCTAATTCATTGATCAATTTTCGTAGCCATAATAGTTCACAGATCCCTTTCACCATGCCTCTAAATTCGGCTTCAGCACTAGATAAGGCAACCACATTCTGTTTTTTACTTCTCCATGTTACCAAGTTTCCCCCAACGAAAGTAAAGTAACCCGATGTTGATTTTCTATCCATGATATTTCCTGCCCAATCTGCATCTGTATAACCTTCAATCTTTGTATGTCCATTCTTCTCAAATTTGATTCCTTTATCGGGTGTTCCCTTCAGATATCGTAAGATACGTGTGACAGCTCCCATGTGATCTTCACTTGGATTATGCATGAATTGACTTACTACTCCCACTGCATAAGCTATGTCAGGTCTAGTATGTGACAGATATATTAATTTTCCAACTAACCTTTGGTATTTTTCTTTGTTCGTAGGACATTGGTCAGGACAAATCTCAAATTTCACATTTTGTTCCATTGGGGTACTAACCGGTTTACAATCTAACATTCCAGTTTCGGCCAAGAGATCAAGAACATATTTTCTTTGAGAGAGAAATATACATTTTTTTGATCGTGATACTTCAATCCCTAGAAAGTATTTTAGACCTCCCAAATTTGTCATTTCAAATTCTTTTGACAGCTTCATTTGAAGCTTCTCAATTTCAACTTTGTCATCGCCTGTTATAATCATATCGTCTACATAGATAATGAGAATTGCAATTTTACCTTCAGTCCTTTTAAAGAACATGGTGTGATCAGAATCTCCTTGATTGTACCCATAGTTTTTCATAGCTTTGCAAAACCTCCTGAACCATGCTCTTGGTGACTGTTTCAAACCATACAATGCTTTTTCTAATTTACACACTTTATTTTCTGATCCAATATGGTTGTAACCGGGAGGCAGCTCCATGTAAATTTCTTCTTCCAAGTCTCCATGAAGAAACACATTTTTGACATCAAATTGATGTAATGGCCAGTCAAAGTTAGCTGCAAGGGACAATAAAACTCGAACCGAATTTAATTTTGCAATCGGAGAAAAAGTTTCCTGGAAATCAACCCCATAGGTTTGTGTATACCCTTTTGCCACTAGCCTAGCTTTATATCTTTCAATTTTTCCCTCTGCATTGTACTTGATTGTAAACACCCATTTACAACCAACTGTTCTTTTTCTTGGTGGTAAATCAACTATTTTCCATGTACAATTTTTTTCTAGGGCTTCCATTTCTATAGTCATTGCTCTAGTCCATTCTTTACTTTTAAGGGCATCCTCAACTTTTTCGGGTATGGCGATAGAAGATAGTTGGTCTACAAAATTCTTTAATGGTTGTGGCAATTTTTCGGTTGAGGTGTAGTTTGCAATTGGATATGTTATCTCTTTACTCGTCCCATCTTCCGGGATGTATCTTTTTGGTGGTTTGCCACGATTAACATGTGCAGGATATCTAGGCTAGGTTTCAGAAGAACATACCTCGTTGTTATCCTCTCGTGGTATTGCCTCAGTAAGATCTATCCATTGCTTAATTTCATTTGGTGAATGACCCGACTGACCTGTTTCTGCTGAATTTTGTTGCTCAGAACCTTCATCATTTTTCGAACCCGAGTCAACTGCTACTGGACCCGAGTTATTTGCTTGATTTGTACCTGAATCAGCTGCTACTGGACCCGAATCAACTGCTGGGCCTATACCTGAATCCACTGCTACTGGACCCGAATCATTTGCTGGGCCTGGACCCGAATCAGCTGCTAGGCCTGGACCTAAATCATCTACTAGTGGATCAGATAAAAAAGTTAGATCAAAGTCCGGTTCATCATGACTGCTGCCCTCCTGAATCGGATCTTGGATTTTGTTAAAAAATGACTCATTTTCTAAAAAAGTAACATCCATGGTAGTATAGAATTTTCTAGTACTTGGATTATAGCATTTATAACCTTTCTGATTTGCTCCCATTCCCAGAAAAACACATTTTTCAGCCCTAGGTTCTAACTTTGTGCGAAATGGTTTTTGTATATGGATATAAGCAACACACCCAAATATTTTTGGAGGCAAATTTAAGACAGATGGTATGGTCACATGAGATGATAGGACTTGGATGGGGGTTTTATAATCATTTGCACTTGTGGGTGTACGATTTGAGAGGTATACAGCAAATGAAAGGGCATTATCCCAAAACATAGGAGGTACTTAATTTCAAGTAGTAGTGATCGGGTCATTTCAAGGAGATGTCTGTTTTTTCGTTCGGCAATGCCATTTTGCTGAGGTGTTCCTACACATGTTGTCTCATGAATAATCTCATTTTCTCTAAAAAAATTTTGTACCCTCTGGTTCAAGTATTCTGTCCCATTATCACTACTTATGGTTTTTATTTCTTTCCCAAATTGAGTCTTTACCAATTTATGAAAATCTTGAATAACTTTGGAAACCTCATCTTTTGTTTTAAGTAAATAGAGCCAAGTCATTCTGGAGCAATCATCAATAAAGGAAACATACCATCTACAACCAGATTTGGAAATTATAGAGGATGGTCCCCATACATCTGTATGTATCAAATCAAAAGGATTTTTACATTTATTTTGACTGCTATAATAAGTTGTTCTATGACTCTTAGATTGGATACAAGTTTCACAAACAAAATCTTTAGGATCTAAATGCAAAAATAAATCGGGTAAAAGCTTTTTCATGTATCCAAAAGACGGGTGACCTAGTCTTTTAAGTCATACCCAAATTTTATTCTTAGTAGATATATGATCTCCCCTTACTATATAATTGCTACCAGTTTTGACTTCATCCAAGTAATACAACCCATCCCGTCTAGTACCATGGCCAATGATCTTTTTTGTAAGAATATCCTCGATGACACAGTGGTCAGGGAACATAAGCACAGCACAATTTTGATCCTTTGTAAGTTGGCTAACAGATATCAGTTTTGTTGCAAGGGAAGGAACCACAAGTGTATTTTTCAATCTTATTTGATTTGGTAATACAATTTCTCCTGCACCTTCTACAGGATAAATTTCCCCATTTGCATTAATGATTCCAGTTTTATGTGAAGTGCACATGATTTCTAATTTAGTTTTTTTATGTGTCATGTGGTCGGTTGCACCTGAGTCAATGACCCAACCTTCATTTTTTCTGTTTTTGCTCAAATTTGAGATATTGCACTTACCCATGCTAGTTTTGAAAATACCATTTTTACCTTCACAATGATCTTCTCCTTTTGTTTGTGACTCAGTTCTTACTGCTATCTGCTGACCAGATTGGTTCGGTCCTGGCTGCTGCCTTGGCTCTGATTCAGATCTAGCTGCTGCTCCTTTTACAAATGTCGGTTGCTGCTTGCTGGTCACCAGACTGGTTGTAGCCACAGTTGTTGCTGCTACACCTTTTCCTTTCTCCTCATACTTCTTCTTCTTGTCACCTTTCCACCAATCCGGGTAGCCTACCACTTCGAAGCATTGCTCCTTTGTGTGCCGGTTTTTGCCACAGTTCGTGCACCTTAGTTTTGTGCTATCAAATTTTACATCAATAGCACTTGAATGAATTATACCCTTGGTCATGGCAACAGGTTGAGGTATGATTTGTGTCGCCGGTTGAGGATTGTTTATGACAGCAGTTTGCATAGCTATCATTTGAGTCATCATTCTCGTCATCTGCTTAATCAGTTCAGCAATGGTGGTCGATTCTTGGGATTTGACTTCTGACATTGTTCTACCAAGTATGGATCGCTCCTTAGAGCAGTATAGCGCAAGAAATTGAAGTTAAAGACAAGAAGGGCAACAATTTCTCTAGCTATACCACCAGGCAACCACGCTCTGATACTATGTCAAAAATAATAATAGAACTGTCAAAAAATAATAAAACAACTCAAGAACACAAGACTCCCATGAATCTCCCTTCCCTCCCTTATTTTTTATTTATTTTCTTTCTTGATTGAATTACACAGCTCTTACATGCCTATTTATCAATTCAAAAATATTTTGTATATCATGCTAAACATGGAAACCAATCCTTAGAATTAATGACAAATAATCAAATACTATTTATTGTCTATTTCACTAGATATGATTGATATCCTTCAATGTATTATTTCCTTCTTTTGAGTAGATATAGATCTTCTAAAGGATTCGGCTTGATCTCCAAGTTATGCTGGAACCGAGTGTAATCTTAACAATATGTCTTGAGTTCGTGACAACGCAAGACAACTATTTTCGGATGGCTTCAACCGATGGGTACAAACATCTTATTCTGAGTTGCCCCTCAATTCTGAAGGAGATTGAAGAGAAGCACAATATAACCACTTTTGCCGAGGAATTTTCCGAGCAAGCCGACAACATTAGCCATGATCACAGGTTCAGCCTACTAAAACTCTTTTTATGTAATAGTTCCAAAAGATGATGCACTGATAAAACTGTAAGCGTGGTATGCAAAATTATACATATATTTTATAAATTGTATCAAGAATAGTTCTCTTTAACTAAGCGAAAGAGAAGAAGAGTAGGTCGACTTATTGCTAGTTTTGGTGTAACTTGCAAGTTTGGAACAATGATTCTTTGTGGATTGACGGTTCATTATACATTGTGGTAGAAAGATGCTTTCATTAATATAATTTAATGCTTAATTATATGCATGTGCAGTTTTATTAATATAATTAGGGTGCATTTCATGTATACCCTTCAAATTCCTAGAAATAATGTATTTGTGCTTTTAATAGAAAGAAAAATAAATTGGATAAATGTGATCGTTTTTACAAATATTAAAAAGACGTAATCTCAAATAGAAATAAATCTGCTGTTATTAATTTGGAATAACATAACCTGTTATTCTGATCCTAACCGTGGTCTTCGTTGAGATTAGTGTATGAAAAGGATTCAACTCTTTGGGCTCGTTACTGTGGGAAGGTCAGAAAGATGGGCTGAAAGGGTATACTTAGTGATGTAAACAAAAAATTATTGATGTAGTTGTGTTGTAATAGGAATAGTTGTTGTAATCAAGTTTATTAATATAATCTTGGTAGCATCTACCAAGTTTTCAAAAAAAAAAGAGATTAGTGTATGAAAAATTTACTCCTTTAAAATTCGCGTATATAAGAGATTGAACGGTTGAAATCGGAATAACAGGTTGCTGTTATTCTTAAATGCATAGATATATATATAAAAGCTACTAAAAGCAATTGACTTTCGTTCCATGTTAGATGATATCATGCAACTTTGGTGGACAGATGATATCAAAGTGTGAGATGGTATTTTTCAATTAAGCACCATGAACTTCATAATTGTTTGATATAAAAAGAAGGAGAATCAAAACCATGATGTAATAAACGCCAAAATAATTTTGTAGTTATTTTTGTGTTGTTTTGTTTTGCAATATGTATAGTAGTGGCAAAAAAAGTATCAACAAATCGGCAACAACTTTTTTTTTTTTTGACATAGTGGCGCTCAGTGATAGTCGATCATTTGAATATAATTAAACATAATTACACAAGTATTATAAAAGAAATTTAACATACACAAGTATTATAAAAGAAAGGTGCACAGCTTTGTCCAACACATAATTGAATGCCTAGAACAATTTTTTTTTTCATGCATATTTTATCATATTTTCCTTCACCGTAGGAAATGTGCACTTTGTCCGTGAGTTTTCTTCATTTTTTGGAGAATAAAGACCAACTGATATGGCAAGTTTAACAGAGTTGCATCGGACGTATCCAGTCCTGAGACTACTGGACACTCGGACTCTCCCTCAACAATTAGCTGATGAAGTTTGTAATTATGTTTTGAAATCAAGGTTTTAAATAGCAATTATTACGTCATAGTGGAAAGGCTAAATAAAAAGCTATCGCGAATAGCGTACTATCCTTCATAACGTTTTATAAACGTTGGTAACGTTTTAATTGAGCTCGTAGAAAAGGAAACCCTAATTCGTATTTTGAACTAAAATATTGTAATGTTTTAACAAACGTCTGTAACGTTTTAAGTCAAAAAGCTCCATTTAGAGCTGTCTCTATAAATAGGGCTTTGGGCATTTTTCCCAAGTAACCTAGCCGCCCCTACCATTGCAAAAACCTAGTTTATGTGGTTCGAGTTCCTCCATTGCAAAAACCTAGTTTATGTGGTTAGAACTTCAATATCCCTCAAATAACCTCAAGTCCACTTCACTAATCTTGAGTTAAATTAGATTAGAGTGAGCTTTTGAGTGTTTCTCTTGCGAACATTGATTTAGAGACTTCGTTCTCTTCTTGATTTGTCTGTGTGACTTCCCTTGGTTGTAAGGGCTCGCCGGTTTTCATCTCTAGTTGGCCGTGTGACTGATAGGAGTCAAATAAGTGGTTATTTTCCCTATAACTTAGCCTAAATTATTGTCATTTATCGAGTTACAATTGCACATTTTATAGAGAATCAGATTCCTTTTTATTATTTCACTTGATTTTAAAGAATTGCAGATTTTCAATGATATTAGAGCTAAAACAATCATAAAACGATGCAATTCTGACATTTAGCCTCAGCCGCACGGATGCCTTCATCCGCATGCTATCCAAAAATGTTACTGCAGATGGCTATGTCGCCCGTGCAGATCTTAGCCAAACCTCATGCTATTCAGCATCCGTATGCAGAAACTGTCAGAACAGCGGTTACAAATCTAATTTCTCAATCAAGGCCTATATGAGCAAATGGAAGCCAGGGAAAGATCTCTCTCTCGAATCCCAGAAGAATATACACATTAGAGAACACTTAGAACTAGGGTTTCACTCTAGTGGAGGCTATGCAAAGGAATAACAAAGTTTCCATTAGAAGAGGAATAAGAGACAAGGCGTGAAGACGCGTGCATGAGATAAGGGGAAGCATAGGTGTTCTCTCTCCATCTCTCTATGCTCTCTTTCTTTATGTACTTCGTCTCTTTTATTGTTGTTGAACCTACCATGAGCAGCTAAGCAACTCTTTTCTATGGTGAAGACATGTAATCTTGAATTCTTATGAGTTTACTCTAGTTATTCATTTATAATTGTCTTTGCACTATGATCTGAATTCTTACTGAGATTTTATACCTTATGTTCTTGCTTATTGTGTGCTTAAAGTGACCTCGTATGTATGGAGTGTACAATCCATTCATACCCTTAATTGGGAGGTTAACCAATATTCTAAGGATATAAGTATCTTAGATACAAGTAGAATAGACTGACCGGTTGACCACTTGTATTCAAACTACAGTAAGGAACCTATTAGGAAATGGTTTAGTAGACGAATGTCGCATTCCATGACTAATAGTGGGGTAATCTTAATTGTTGTTATTACCAAATGCTAGAGGAAGGACTGACAAAATGAACTTGATCCTTTTGTAATATTAGTAATTAGGGCTTCTCATTAATCTATATGCAATTGTGCCAAGTACTCAAT